>NC_140995.1:5157618-5512618 GCF_052327205.1 Somniosus microcephalus
ATTTTTGGGCAGATTAGTAGGAGCATTAATCTGTATCTAACCTGTAATATACTGATGTTGACATCGGTTATAACATACAATATTGACCTATCTCAAATTGATAATCATGAAATTCACTAAATTATTTTTAAAGAATGATATTCAGATTGCTTGTAAATTTCGCAGTTACCTCAGGCAGTAACAGCAAGGAAAGTTTTGGTTGTACTAGCACCATATTTGGATATCGGTGATAATTCAGGAAACTAAAAGCACCAAATAGGGCCCGTATTTTCTGATCTCTACGGGTGGGTACGAGCTGTGTACACACCCGTAGGGACCTCGCAAGTGCCAGTTTCAGGCGCGCAAAGCGCATGGGCTGAAAACCGGCATTTCTGATCTGCCAAGAATCCTCTCGACAGGTCGGACGCCTGCCCTGGAGAAGGGCCTCTGCGGTGGGGAGAGTTCCGCTTTCTGCAGAACCTCCGCCCCCTGAAAACCTTTAGAAATCTTACGCCTGATAAAAGCCTGCGTAAGGCCTGCTTTTACCAGCATAAGAGTTTAAAAAAGTTTCCCACTCATTTATCATTTAAAAATACTTTTAATAAAGGTAAGTTTATTTTTAGCCCTGTAAAGAAACTTTTATTTTTTTTCAAAAATTAAATTTTTGTTTAAAATATTTAATTTAATGTAATTTTAAATAATTTTAAAAACGTGATTTAAAAAAATGTATTTCATGTTTTGATGTGTTTTTGGAGTGATCGCCATTCATACTTTTGACAGGTCTAAGCTGAGAGACTGGTGAAAAGTATGGAGATTCCCTTCTCCCATTGGTTCCCCATGGCCCACGTAATCCCAGGGACGCTTGTGAACCGCCTGCGCCCCTGGGATACGTGGGTCCTGTGCATTCCGACTGTGGAGAGGCCCAGGATCGGAAGTGTCCGGACCTCCTGAGCCCTCAGGTAAGTCCGTAGATTTTTCCCAGATCGGAGGCCTCCGCACGCAGGAAGCTTCCGATCGGAAAATACGGGCCATTAAATCAATAGGACTGAATCGCATGGACTTGTGTAAAACGTTTTAAAGCCTTTCAGTCGGCAAATCTCTGTCAAACCAGGTTTTATTACTATCCTCAGACCAAATCAGTGCAAATGGTGTCCTGGTGGTTATGGTACTGGATTAGCAACCTAGAGGTTAAAAGTTTAAATTTCATTATGGCAAGTTGTGAATTTGAATGCATAAATCTAGTATTTATGGGCTGGGAATAAATGACTCTGAAAGCTGTTGTAAAAGCCCAGCTGGATCACTGGTGTCCTTTCGGGAAGGGAAGCTTCTCCTCTCTGGTGAGACCGCCGTCTGACTCTTGCCCCACACTATGAGGCTAACTCTTCAATTGCTCAGGGTAACCGGGGATTGGCAATAAATGCTGCTTTGCCAATGTTGTCCACGTGCCAAAAAACAAATTTAAGAAAGACCAAACATAGTGGCCTTGAAATTCCAAAGTTAGATACTAAAGTAAGAATACTTAATATGTTTGAAATTTCCCTTTTTGCTATCAACAGCGAAGGTGTTAACCATTTACAATCAATGGGTTAATATCTCCACTAAAGCAGCAAAATGAATTAAGGATTCATACAGTAATATTCCAGTGTAATTTCCGGGCCAGTTTATTGAACCATTCACAAAGGCCCGGATTTTACGGGGCCCTATGACCAGGTACAGTAAGCGCCCCGCAAGTTCTGGGCTTCCGCATGCGCTGTGTATGTGCAAAAACCCAGAGCTTGCAATCTGTCAAGTTTCAGCTCGACAGATCCCCCGCATGCGCAGGAAACGGACACTCGCTGGCGGAGAGTCGGCTATTTGCCCAACGACTGCCCAGCGAATGCCCACAAAACCATTACGCCCGGTAAAAGCAGGCACGGGGCCTTTTACCAGTGTAAAGGTTTAAACAAATATTAAAATAAAAATTTTTAAATAATTTAAACATTCAAAAACCTTTAAAATTATTTGAGTTATTTTTGGCCCCTTTAAAAATGTTTAATTTTTTTTCAAAAAATTCAATTTTGGTTTTGAATGTTTAATTAAATTGTATTTTAATTAATTTTAAACATGTGACGATTTATTTTTATTTAGGTTGTGTGATAGTGTGTTTTTAGGGGATTCCTATTATGCTAGTGGAGATTCCGTACATAAATGGAATCACCAAACACCACCTTAAACATTCACTCCCTCCACCACCGGCGTACCGTGGCTGCAGTGTGTACCATCTACAAGATGCACTGCAGCAACTCGCCAAGGCTTCTTTGGCAGCACCTCCCAAACCCGCGACCTCTTCCATTTAGAAGGACAGGGGCAGCAGGCGCATGGGAACACCACCACCTCCAAGTTCCCCTCCAAGTCACACACCATCCTGACTTAGAAATATATCGGCCGTTCCTTCATCGTCGCTGGGTCAAAATCCTGGAACTCCCCCCCTAACAGCACTGTGGGAGCACCTTCACCACACGGACAGCAGCGGTTCAAGAAGGCGGCTCACCACCACCTTCTCAAGGGCAATTAGGGATGGGCAATAAATGCTGGCATTGCCTGCGACGCCCACATCCCAGGAACGAATAGAAAGAATAATGTGAATCCCCCTTTCTCATTCATTGGGCCGGCCCACATGACCCCAGAAATGCTTGTAAACCGCCTGCGCCCCTGGGATACGTGGACCTTTACCCAGGCCCATGCCTGCAGGCCCCGGAGCGCAAGAGTCCGATGATACAGAGGCACCAGGTAAGTGCATACTTCTCTTGCGGATGGGAGGCATTCGCCCGTGGGAAGCAATTTCAGGTCCATTATGTCTTTTGCTGCATGAGTAGCCATTATTCTCCTCGAGGAGGAGCCAGAATAATGGCAAATCTAGGAAAAGAGGAGGAAGGAATTAAGGATAAGGGCGTATCTGTGTGTGAGGCAGCATAGGCCAAGGATGAATTACTTTGGCCTTATCTCAGGAGTAATACACGAGAAGGTTTACTAAACTAGGGAGATAATGACATAGATGTGCTAAGTGCTAAGCTGGAATCTGAACGTTATCTCAGTGACTCCAAATGCTCAGTGTTTCTTTTACTTAAAATCCTTTCAGGAGGAGACCACAGAGTTATTAATCATTATAATGTGTCCCTCTATATTCAGGAGATGGCACCTGTGTTGTTCCAGAGAGCTGGGAGGTTTATTCGTTTCTCTGAAAGAGAAACAACTGCCGCACAACAAAAAATTGTGTCATCAATCAAACAGCGCACTCCAAACATAAGGATTTCGGGCCCATCAACATATAGGTCGTGTATGATGTCAAGAAAGCGATCATCCTGGTGAAATGCCAACACTGGATCCTTTATCATAACTATCTTGTGTGCCTCGCTTATCTGAACACATAACCAACAGCCTGCCCTGCGCTTAACACACAACTGGCCTGCCTTCAAACTCGAGCTCCTCACTACCCAAAGCACTAGATAAACAAATACAAGCAGACACATACATTTCTGTGCTACTTTATACGGCAATCTTTTGCTTTGTTGAAGCAACAATTTAGGAAGCCTCGCTACTCTGGTGAAGACCTTGAAATAGGAGCCGCCCAGAATTTGTGAATTTTCTGTGGCGTGGCGCATGCTCCTTGACTTCACTCCTCAGATGGACATCCAGCTGATGGATCCCTGGCCAGGCTGCAGTGAGAAGGAATTAAAGAAGCTTATACCAGGGAAACTGGCCGAGCATTTGCAAGAGAGTACAGTAACAGCTGGTAAAATCCATGTTGCTAATGTGACCTCCATTATCCATATTTTCTGTTTAATGTGCTAGTCTCGAATCACGTGCATTCTCTGTTTTTCTTTTCATCAATAAATTAACCATGAGTTTCATGAGAGGAAGCCACTTATGAAATTAGAATTTTTAAGTTATCACAGGGCCAAGTTGTTCAAGGATAGATTACTTGCAGGTGCACAATTAGACATACTGATAGTTCCCAGCCAGCTTATTAGTATCAGTGTTAAACCAGAGATGGACAAAGTCATTCACTGAGTTATATTAAAAGCCAGTAAAGCATTTTTAAAATGATTCCTTTCACTTCTGCAATCATCAAAGTATATACATTAATTTGCAAGCAAGAAAAAAGCATTAGATTGACGAGAAATAATTTTTTCCTCAATAAAACTCCTTGCCTATCTTTTCTAATGACTCAACGGGGTTTGGGTAAATCTTCAGAGACTCTGGCCAGAATATTTGCCTGCCTGGTGGGTCCGATGCGGCCAGTGTCCGTGGCGGGTCGCGACCCCGCTGCTGGCTCCATCCTGCTGTACAAAATGAACTTACCTTAATGGGGCCTATTAAGCTCACCCAGCGCGTTACCTGGCCCAATTAAATGGAGCGGGTCTGGTGACGTCATTCATGACGCGTTTTGAGCTGGGACCTTTAAAGGGACCATGGCCACATTAGATTTGAAGTTTAATCTAACATCGTGCTGTCAGCGCACTACAGCATTGGAATGCTACAAACACTTTGACAATCACTGCACAGAGGCAGAGGGCTACACCCGGGTTCTCCCATGACTCCCTTCATATGCTTATGGAGAGAGTCAGAGCACGCAGGGAGATCCTCTTCCCTTCCCATGGGCGGAAGAGACCTCCCCAGGTGACCAAGACAGCCTGGTTGGAGATTGCAGAGGAGGTCACAAGCTGGAATGTGGTCAGGAGGACCTGGGTGCAGTGCCGCAAACATTTTAATGATCTAATTAGATCAGGAAACGTTAGTATAAAGCCTCATTCAGATTCAGCCTGCTGTGCCACTCATCACATCCCCATCACACTGCCTTCCCTACCCTACTCCTGCACATCCTTACTCACACCAAAATACCTTGCACCTCCACCCATCCCTCTCTCTCTCTATCTACATGATCACATCCCCATCTCACTAGCCATCCCTCACACTCACCTTCATCCTAGTGCAATCATACCGACTAACAACACACAAGGGTAGGCACTTGGGTGTTTTATCCAATGTTTATGTAAAGTTTCCTTTAATGTGCTGTCAAACATAAAAATCTTTATTCTCAACACTTTCTAGTCTTGGACAGATTTGTGTGCACCTTTTGAAGTGGCTTAGTGAGTTGCAGTGAATGCTGAGACATAACAGTACCCCCCGCAATGGTGATGAGTGTGAAAGGAATGGCTTGGGCATTGTAGGGATGCTTTATGGTGTTGGTGTGGGGTGGTGCCAACCTGGCGCATCATGTGGCAGCCAGGGTGTACAGCGTCAAGTGAAGTAAATCTGGCCATGGTGAGGCCATCCCTGGTGTCCTGGACAGCAATGTGGTCGGGTGCTGATGCCCTGTATCCTATGCGGCATCAGATGATTGCGGAGAAGGTTGGTTTTGTTGTTGGTGCTGCTGGTGTGCCTTGTGCTGCTGGTGTTGGGGCTCATCGTGGTCTGATTCTGAAGACCAAGGTGAGACAGTATAAATGGCACCCATGTTGATGGAATAGATGGCAGGTGAAGTACAGATGACAGAAGCAATCTGTCAATGGTGAGAGAGGTTCTTCCAATGAGGTGACACTGGATGGAGACTTTGCTGGAAAGACTTGCAGCCTGCAGAATCTGTGCTGGGAATGGACTGAGCAACAGCTTCTGCCTGGGGAAAGTGATCATCTGTCAGGTGGGAGCTTTCACTGTACATTTCATGCTGTCAATTAATCAGCTGGAGGAATGGCCACTGAACTCCCACCTCAGGTTGACAGACCTGGTTCCCGAGCAGCGTGAATCTCGTGGCCAGGCAGGGAAATTTTAATAGTAAGTGAGAAAAGGTTCTTAAGTGCCTGTAAACCTGATAATGATCTCAATTGGGTCGCCCGCCGCTGCCGGTCGAGTCGGCTCCGCGATGACAGACGCGCCATGAGGGAAAAGCGTGTGGGGGCAGACTGACAGCGGGTTCCCGACCCGTGGTCAAAAATAATAACTTTCCCACCCGACCCACCACCGATCGTGCCTGCTACCACCCCGGAAAATTCCGGCCTCTGGCTCTGAATCGCCGTTGGTGGGAACATTGATCATAGAATTGGACATAGAGGTCAGCACATCCCATTCGTGGTGCTCCTGATTCTCTGGTTATTCATTTCAATGACCAGATTGGCCCCCTTTCCTGCTCCTGTTTGCTACCCAGTGACCTCTGCATGTGTGTGGAGTTTAAATGAGGTCAGGATTCCCATCGCCATTATGATGTGAAAGTTAGGTACAGTGCGCACTCAGATATGCACTTCCAGTGGGCAGGGCTCCCTACTGGGAGTGTGAGATTGGAAAATCATTCCCTACAGCCTCAGCATTCTTAGCAAACTCTTTAAACACATTTGAAGAAGCAGAATTGTTGTAAATTGCTGTACAGATATTGTTCAAAAAGCAATACAGTTCAGGGACTGTAACGGTTGAATATTTATTTTCATAAATTGAGAAACCAACAACAAATTGCATTTATATAGCAGTGTCACATTTCAGGGATAATACACTGTCACAGGGGGATCATTGGTGTAGTATATATGTTAAAACCTTCTCCTATTGAACTAACCTTTGCTCTCAGAGGAATATATTCACAAGGCCCACAGGACAGCACAGCTTAAACATATGGATTATAATTCAGGGGGTCTGAGCCAATGTGCTGCCGACAACAAGGATAGTTTAACTTTCAAGGAACTGTTCCCACTTTTGCTACTGTGACAATTCTATTCATTTACGCTCAGCAGGGGTGACTGCCAAGTTAAAGAAGGAAAGGCTTACATTTCTATAGCGCCTTTCATGACCACCGGACGTCTCAAAGTGCTTTACAGCCCATTAAGTACTTTTTTGGAGCGTTGTCACTGTTGTAAAGTAGGAAACACGGCAGTCAATTTGCACACAGCAAGCTCCCACAAACAGCAATGTGATAATGACCAGATAATCTGTTTTAGTGATGTTGATTGAGGGATAAATATTGGCCAGGACACCGGGAAGAACTCCCCTGGTCTTCTTCGAAATAATGCCATCAGATCTTTTATGTCCACCTGAGAGGGCAGACAGGTCCTCAGTTTAACGTCTCACCTGAAAGAAGGCACCTCCGACAGTGCAGCACTCCCTCAGCACTGCACTGGAGTGTCAGCCTAGCTTTATGTGCTCAAGTCCCTGTGAACCCACAACCTTCTGACTCAGAGGCGAGTGTGCTACCCACTGAGCTACGGCTGATACATAAGTTGGTAGTTTGTGCTCCTGGGTGGGGGTAGTCACTTTGACTGAAATGTGATTGGAGAAAAACACAGGAGACAGTGGAATGCAAAGAGAGGGCATGAAAAACTATTGGCAAGTAAAATCAAGGAAAACACAAAAATGTTTTATAAATACATAAAGAGCAAGAGGATAATTAAAGTAAGAGCGGGCCTATTAGAGACTGAAAAGGTAATCTGTGTGTGGAGGCGGCAGACGTGGGTATGGTTCGTAATGAATACTTTGCATCTGCCTTCACGAAAGAGAGGGATGATGCAGACATTATAGTTAAGGAGGAGGAGTGTGAAATATTAGATGAGATAAATATAGTGAGAGAGGAAGTATTAAGGGGTTTAGCATCTTTGAAAGTAGATAAAATGCCAATCCTGTGAGGGTGCCAGTTAGTTCCCTCAGTAACCCCTAGATGGCACCTTCACTTGTTTTTGTCCCTTTGCTAATTGTTACTAGTTTCCCCTGTGTTTATTACTTAACTGCCTTTTATCAGGTTTATGGGTTTCACCTGTTTTTGCTTGTATTTAAGTTCTGTGGTTTCTTCCCTCTGTTCTCAGTCTTGACAAGCCGTTTGCCTAGTGGTAGCTTGTCTTGAGCTCCTATGTTTGTACTGTTTACCTGTGTCTTGACAAGCCATTTGCCTAGTGGTAGCTTGTCTTGAGCTCCTATGTTTGTAACTGTTTACCCCTGTGGTTTCTTCCCTCTGTGCTCAGTCTTGACAAGCCATTTGCCTAGTGGTAGCTTGTCTTGAGCTTCTATGTCTGTAACTGTTTACCCCTGTGGTTTCTTCCCTCTGTGCTCAGTCTTGACAAGCCATTTGCCTAGTGGTAGCTTGTCTTGAGCTCCTATGTTTGTACTGTTTACCTGTGTGAATCTAGTAAAGTACTTTTATTTAAGACTGCATACCTGCTTCTCGCCTCGTCTGTCTGCACTTGGGTCCAGAACCAGCCCCGCCCTGACAGCAAGACTGAGCCATACATGGACCCAGCAGAAACCAGCCAGCCAAGGTGTGTTAATCTCTCAAGTGAACTCTCAAGTGTCCTGGGCCTCCGCTATGTTAAACTCTCAAGTGAACTTTCAAGTCTCCTGGGCCTTCGCTATGTTAAACTCTCAAGTGAACTCTCAAGTCTCCTGGGCCTCCGCTGTGTTAAACTCTCAAGTGAACTCTCAAGTCTCCTGGGCCTCCGCTGTGTTAAACTCGCAAGTGAACTCTCAAGTCTCCTGGGCCTCCGCTGTGTTAAACTCTCAAGTAAACTCTCTAGTCTCCTGGGCCTCCCCTGTGTTTAATCCTCTGTGTTTAAATTTTGTCTCCTGGGCCCTCCTATGTTTAATTCTCGAGTCTCCTGGGCCTGGGCTCTCACTGTGCTTTGTGCCATTGATCTCTCAAGTTCTCCTGGACAAGATAAACTCTCGAGCTCTCCTGTTTTGTACCGATAAACTTTCGAGCTCTCCTGGACAAGATAAACTCTTGAGCTCTCCTGTTTTGTACCGATAAACTTTTGAGCTCTCCTGGACAATATAAACTCTCAAGTTCTCCTGGACAAGATAGACTCTTGAGTTCTCCTGGACAAGATAAACTCTCAAGTTCTCCTGGGCAAGATAAACTCTCGAGCTCTTCTGTTTTGCATCGACTGGGAGGGTTATGGTCCTGAAGAGCGTTCCTGGGTTCCGGCCCGGGACATTTTGGATCCTGAACTCATCAGGGATTTTCGCCGTCGCCACCCTGATCGCCCAGGAGGAACGTCAGGTGCCGTTCCTAGGGGAGGGGCTCCTGTGAGGGTGCCGGTTAGTTCCCTCAGTAACCTCTAGATGGCACCTTCACTTGTTTTTGTCCCTTTGCTAATTGTTACTAGTTCTCCTGTGTTTATTACTTAACTGCCTTTTATCAGGTTTATGGGTTTCACCTGTTTTTGCTTGTATTTAAGTTCTGTGGTTTCTTCCCTCTGTTCTCAGTCTTGACAAGCCATTTGCCTAGTGGTAGCTTGTCTTGAGCTATGTTTGTACTGTTTACCTGTGTCTTGACAAGCCATTTGCCTAGTGGTAGCTTGTCTTGAGCTCCTATGTTTGTAACTGTTTACCCCTGTGGTCTCTTCCCTCTGTGCTCAGTCTTGACAAGCCATTTGCCTAGTGGTAGCTTGTCTTGAGCTCCTATGTTTGTACTGTTTACCTGTCTTGACAAGCCATTTGCCTAGTGGTAGCTTGTCTTGAGCTCCTATGTTTGTAACTGTTAACCTGTGTGAATCTAGTAAAGTACTTTTATTTAAGACTGCATACCTGCTTCTCAGCTCATCTATCTGCACTTGGGTTCAGAACCAGCCCCGCCCTGACAAATCCGGGGTGAACTGTATCCCAGGCTGTTAAGAGAAGCAAGGGAGGAAATAGTGGAGGCTCTGACCATCATTTTCCAATCCTCTCTGCCTACAGGTGTGGTGCCAAAGGACGGGAGGATTGTTAAATTGGCAAGGGTAGCCTTGAGGACGAGTTCATAGAATGTATTCAGGATGGTTTCTTAGAACAATACATTGTGGAACCAACTAGGGAGCAGGCTATTTTAGATCTGGTAATGTGTAATGAGACAGGATTGATTAATGATCTCATTGTAAAGGATCCTCTAGGGAAGAGTGATCATAGCATGATTGAATTTCAAATTCAGTTTGAGGGTGAGAAACATGTGTCTGAAACTAGTGTCCCAAACTTAAATAAATGCAATTACAAAGGTATGAAGCCAGAGTTGGCTAAAATGGACTGGGAAAATAGATTAAAGGGTAAGACAGTAGATAAGCAGTGGCAGACATTTACAGAGATATTTCATAACTCTCAGCAAAAGTTTATTCCAGTGAGAAAGAAAGACTGTACGAGAAGGATGAACCATCTGTGGCTAACTAAGGAAGTTAAGGATGGTATCAAAAAGGCATACAATGTTGCAAAGATTAGTGTAGGCCAGAGGATTGGGAAATTTTTAGAAACCTGCAAGGATAACTAAAAAAATACTAAAGAGGGAGAAAATAGATTATGAGAGAAAACTAGCTAAAAATATAAAAACAGACAGTAAGAGCTTCTACAGGTCTATAAAAAGGAAGAGAGTAGCTAAAGTAAATGTTGGTCCCTTAGAGGATGAGACTGGGGAATTAATAATGGGAAACAGGGAAATGGCAGAGACTTTGAACAAATATTTTGTATCAGTCTTCACGGTAGAAGACACTAAAAGCATTCCAATATTAATTGATAATCAAGGGGCTATAGGGCGGGAGGAACTTAAAACAATCACTATCACTAGAGAAAAAGTACTAGGCAAACTAATGGGACTAAAGGCTGAAATGTCCCCTGGACCTGATGGCCTGCATCCTAGGGTCTGAAAAGAGGTGGCTGCAGAGATAATGGATGCATTGGTTGTAATCTACCAAAATTTCCTGGATTCTGGAGAGGTCCCAGCGGATTGGAAAACCGCAAATGTAACTCCCCTATTCAAGAAAGGAGGGAGACAGAAAGCTGGAAACTATAGGCCAGTTAGCCTAACATCTGTCATTGGGAAAATGCTGGAATCCATTATTAAGGAAGTAATAGCAGGACATTTAGAAAATCATAATGCAATCAAGCAGAGTCAGCATGGTTTTATGAAAGGGAAATCGTGTTTGACAAATTTACTAGAGTTCTTTGAGGATGTAACGAGCAGGGTGGATAAAGGGGAACCAGTAGATGTAGTGTATTTGGATTTCCAGAAGGCATTCAATAAGGTGCCCCATAAAAGGTTACTGCACAAGATAAGAGCTCACGGTATTAGGGGTAATACTGTATATTAAACTGGATAGAGGATTGGCTAACTGACAGAAAACAAAGAGTCGGAATAAATGGGTCATTTTCAGGTTGGCAAACTGTAACTGCTGGGCTGCCACAGGGATCAGTGATGAGGCCTCAACTATTTACAATCTATATTAATGACTTAGATGAAGGGACCAAGTTTACTGTAGCCAAATTTGCTGATGATACAAAGGTAGGTGGGAAAGCAAGTTGTGAGGAGGACACAAAGAGTCAGCAAAGGGATATAGATAGGTTAAGTGAGTGGGCAAACATTTGGCAGATCGAGTATAATGTGGGAAAATGTGAGATTATCCACTTTGGTAGGAAGAATGAAAAAGCAAAATATTATTTAAATGGAGAGAGACTACAGAATGCTGTGGTACAGAGGGATCTGGGGGTCCTTGTACATGAAACATAAAAAGTTAGCATGCAGGTACAGCAAGTAATCAGGAAGGCAAATGGAATATTGGCCTTTATTTCAAGGAGGTGAAATATAAAAGTAGGTAAGTCTTGCTACAACTGTACAGGGCGTTGGTGAGACCACACCTGGAGTACTGTGTACAGTTTTGGTCTCCTTATTTAACAAGGGATATACTTGCATTGGAGGCAGTTCAGAGAAGGTTCACGAGGTTGATTCCTGAGATGAAGGGGTTGTCTTATGAAGAAAGGTTGAGCAGGTTGGGCCTATACTCATTGGAGTTTAGAAGAATGAGAGGTGATCTTATTGAAACATGTAAGATGCCGGGGGGGCTTGACAAGGTAGATGCAGAGAGGATGTTTCCCCTCGTGGGGGAATCTAGAACTCGGGGGCATAGTTTCAGAATAAGGGGTCGCCCTTTTAAAATGGAGATGAGGAGGAACTTCTTCTCTCAGAGGGTCGCGAATCTTTGTAATTCTCTACCCCAGAGGGCTGTGGAGGCTGGGTCATTGAATATATTCTAGGCGGAGATAGACAGATTTTTGAAAAACTGGGGAATCAAGGGTTATGGGGAGCAGACAGGAAAATGGAGTTGAGGCCAAGATCAGATCAGCCATGATCTTATTGAATGACGGAGCAGGCTCGAGGGGCCGAATGGCCGACTCCTGGTCCTATTTCTTATGTTCTTATGTTCTAATTTTGTACCGTTGCTTAAAAAGGGAGAAAGGGATAAATCGAGTAATTACAGGCCAGTCAGCCTAACCTCATGGCGGGCAAATTATTGGAAAAAATTCTGAGGGACAGTATTAATCGTCTTTTAGAAGGCACGGATTAATCAAGGACAATCAGGATTTGTTATGGGAAGGTTGTGTCTAACTAACTTGATTGAATTTTTTGAGGAGGTAACAAGGAGGGTTGATGAGGGTAGTGTATTTGATGTAGTGTACACGGACTTTAGCAAGGCTTTTGACAAGGTCCCACATGGCAGGCTGGTCAGAAAAGTATAAGCCCATGGGATCCAAGGGAAAGTGGCAGGTTGGATCCAAAATTGGCTCAATGGCAGGGAGCAAAGGGTAAAGGTCAACGGGTGTTTTTGTGACTGGAAGGCTGTTTCCAGTGGGGTTCTGCAGGGCTCAGGACTAGGACCTTGCTTTTTGTGGTATATATCAATGATTTAGACTTCAATGTAGGGGGCATGATTAAGAAGTTTGCAGATGATACAAAAATTGGCCGTGTGGTTGATAGTGAGGAAGAAAGCTGTAGACTGCAGGAAGATATCAATGGACTGGTCAGGTGGGCAGAAAAGTGGCAAATGGAATTCAATCCGGAGAAGTGTGAGTTAATGCACTTGGGGAGGGCTAACAAGGCAAGGGAATACACAATAAATGGTAGGATACTGAGAAGTGTAAAGGAACAGAGAGACCTTGGAGTGCAGGTCCACAGATCACTGAAGGTAGCAGGACAGGTAGATAAGGTGGTTAAGAAAGCATACGGAATGCTTGCCTTTATTAGTCGAGGCCTAGAACATAAGAGCGGGGAGGTTATGCTTGAATTTATAAAACACTAGTTAGGCCACAGCTAGAGTACTGCGTACAGTTCTGGTCACCGCATTACAGGAAGGATGTGATTGCACTAGAGAGGGTACAGAGGAGATTTACGAGGATGTTTCCAGGACTGGAGAATTTTAGCTATGAGGAAAGATTGGATAGGCTGGGGTTGTTTTCTTTGGAACAGAGGAGGCTGAGGGGAGACCTAATTGAGGTGTATAAAATTATGAGTGGTCTAGATAGAGTGGATAGGAAGGATCTACTCCCCTTAGTAGCGAGTTCAATAACAAGGGGGCAGAGATTTAAAGTAATTGGGGGAAGGATTGAGGGGAGTTGAGGAGAACTTATTTCACCCGGAGGATGGTGGGGGTCTGGAACTCACTGCCTGAAAGGGTGGTAGAGGCAGAAACCCTCATCGCATTTAAAGGGTGCTTAGATGTGCACTTGAAGTGCCGTAACCTACAGGGCTACGGACCAAGAGCTGGAAAGTGGGATTAAGCTGGAGAGCTCTTTTTCAGCCGGCAAAGAAACGATGGGCCGAATGGCCTCATTCTGTGCCGTAAATGTCTCTGATTCTTTGATTCTATATGATTCTACCCCAGGCTGAAGGCCAAAATGCAAGGGGTCCAGTTTTATATTGCTAATAGTTGTACAGAAAGTAAGCTAATTCTGAAAATACAGGAAAGACAGTGCAGCAATGTACAATAGAACGGCAAGGTTATTATTTTCCTCATGTACAAAAAGCAAAGTGAAGCTGCGAGGAATAAGAGCGTTTTGATTACAACCGGTTCTCTGTATGTTCTCGTGTTGGGAAATAGAGCAGCTTCACGATTTGTATCTGGCCTCATTGACCAAGTGTTCACTCAGTCCACTTCGGGAAGATTGAAGAAGCATTTGATATCTAGTACAGATCACAAGGGGATGCTGTTGCTATGTCCTTTGATTTGCTCTCATGCAAGTAGATATAGGGCAACATGAGTTAATACTCATAAAGTTAAGACTCTCAGACTACTGACAGGAGCGACTGATGCCACTGAGCCCAAGAAAGTATCTACGGGGAAACTGAGTCACATTGCTGATAAAGACAATTCGAAATCTAAAAGTGAACCTAAACAGAAACAGAGATTTAAAGAATGTCAAGTTTCAGTTAAAGAGGCTAACAGCCGAAGAGGAAGTGAAAGGGCGAGAGTTTCAATTTGAGTTTGAGTGATGTAGACAGGAAGAAGAGGAAAAGTAAGAATAATGAAGACTGCAGGAACAGAGGGAATGATGCAAATTTGATGCCACAGAGAAAACGGCCGCGATTTTCCCAGCGTGAGTGTGTCCGATGGCCTCGGGGTCCATGGCGGGCCGCCAGGCCGCTGCTGCCTTCCTCCAGCTGCAAAAGAAGACTTTCCCCTAATGGGCCTTGTTAAGCCCACCCAGCACGTGACCCTGCCCCAATTAGAAGGAGCGGGTTTGGTGACGCGTTTGGTGCCAGTTTATTTAAAGGGACCATGGCCCCATTACATTTGAAGCTGCATCTAGAATCCTATTCAGAACAGTTGAGATTTGTAAGGCTAGAGGGCGACAGTGTTGGCTGGAGCAAGGCTGAGGGCTGCACCCAGGTTCTCCGATGACTCCCTCCATGTGTTTGTGGAGGGAACCCAGGCATGCAGCAAGGTCCTCAGGACACCAAGAGGGCCAGGTTAGAGATTGCAGAGGAGGTTAATAGCAGGGCAATTGTAAGGAGGACCTGGGTGCAGTGCCGAAAATGTTTTAATGATCTTCTGAGATCAGGAAAGGTGAGTACAAAGCCACACTGACCTTCATCCTGCTGAGCCTCTCATCACAGCCCCATCACTCTGCCTTCCCAGCCCTACTCCTGCATTTCCTTCCTCACACCAACATCCCTTGAACCTCCACCCATCCCTCCCTCTCTATGTACATTATCACATCCCCATCTCAGGAGCCACCCCTCACACTCACCTTCATCCTAGTCTTCTTCTTAGGCAGTCCCTCGGAACCGAGGATGACTTGCTTCCACATTAACAATGAGTTCTCAGGTGACTGAGGAGTTCAATGCAGGACCTACAGTCTCTGTCACAGGCGGGGCAGACGGTGGTTGAAGGGGCGGGTGGGTGGGGTGCTTGGGTTGACGTGCGCTGCTTGCGCTTGGCTTCCGCTTGCTCCCAGCAAAGAGACTCGAGGTGTTCGGTGCCTTCCCGGATGCTTCTCCTCCACTTTGTGCGGTCTTGGGCCAGGGATTCCCAGGTGTCGGTGGGGATGTTGCACTTTTTCAAGGAGCCTTTTGAGGGTGTCCTTGAAGCGGTTCCTCTGCCCACTTGGGGCTCTCTCGCCATGTCGGAGCTCCGAGTAGAGCGTTTGTTTTGGGAGTCTTGTATCGGGCATGCAGACGATGTGGCCCATCCATCGGAGCTGATCGAGCGTGGTCAAAGCTTCGATGCTGGGGATGTTGGCCTGAGCGAGAACACTGATGTTGGTGCGCCTATCCTGCCAATGGATTTGCAGGATCTTGCGGAGGCAGTGTTGGTGGTACCTCTTCAGTGCTTTGAGGTGCCTGCTGTACATGGTCCATGTCTCTGAAGCATACAGGAGGGCGGGTATCACTACTGCTCTATAGACCATGAGCTTGGTGCTGGGTTTGAGGTCCTGGCCTTCAAACACTCTCTTCCTCAGGCGACCGAAGGCTGCACTGGCACACTGAAGGTGGTGTTGGGCTTCGTCATCGATATCTGCCTTTGTTGACAGTAGGCTCCCGAGGTATGGAAAGTGGTCCACATTGTCCAAGGCCTCGTCGTGGATTTTGATAATCGGGGGGCAGTACTGTGTGGCGGGGGCAGGTTGGTAGAGGACCTTTGTCTCACGGATGTTTAATGTAAGGCCCATGCTCTCATATGCTTTGGTGAAGGTGTTGACGATGGTTTGGAGTTCGACCTCTGAGTGAGCACAGACGCAAGCGTTGTCTGCATACTGTAATTCGATGACAGAGGATGGGACGACCTTGGATCTGGACTGGAGGCGACAGAGGTTGAACAGTTTCCCGTTTGTTCTGTAAATTAGCTCCACTCCAGCGGTGAGCTTACTGAGGGTGAGATGGAGCATTGCAGCCAGGAAGATCGAGAAGAGCGTTGGTGCGATGACACAGCCTTGCTTGACCCCGGTCCGTACGTGAATTGGGTCTGTGGTGGAACCGTTGGTCAGGATCATGGCTTGCGTGTCGTCGTGAAATGTTGTAGTGCTATCATATCAACTAACAACACACAAGGAGGCCACTTGGTATTGCCATCCCACTCCCTCATAGTCACCCTCTACACATGTAACCCTTCCAGTTCTTGCACTCATTCCATCACTTTCACTCAACCTTCTCTTTCCCTCCTTGCGAGAGAAGAGGACCCACAATAACAGAGAGAGGCAATACGAGAGGAGGCCCTCCACAATTGGCCACATTAACTAGTGCAGAGCAGAATGCCCTGGAGGTCTCAGGAGCGGGGGCGGAGACGGAAGTGGGGGATGGAGAGAGGGGCTCAACACAACAACCTGGTGACAGAATCAGATTCCTTTCATCTACATGGCATTCATCACTCACTCATATGGGGGCTGATGTCAGGAGAGATTGAATGCTCATAATGTGCATAATGGTGTCTGTATGCAATGTACATTCATATATCTAACTGATCTCTTTACTGTCCCACAGGTCCATCAAGAGCCGTCCACCACCCACCCCCCACCCCCCACTTTCGAGACCCAAGAAGAGGGTGACTCCTCAGAGGAGCCTCCGGCCTCTGAGGGTGCAGCGGCACCAGCGCAGATACGCGCACCTCGGTTGGTCCATCGCGAGTGTGGTAAACCACTGTTTGTATTCCACTGTGTACATGCCTGGACATGCCTCGGCTGACTCCTCCCACAAGTCCTAGTATAAAGGTGACTGCTCCCCAGCCCTTTGTATTTCTGGACCGGTCGACCACTCGAGGCAGACCTTCATTCTTTTGCTAATAAAAGCCTTTAGTTACTCTCTTAACTCTCAGTCTTTTATGAGTAATTGATAGCGCATCAGCAAGATAGTGTTGTCACCTGGTGTCTCACACAGCACAAGTGAGCAACAGCTGATGGTGGAGGAAGGGATAGCAGTGGAGACTCCTCGTCGGAGGGCGCAGGAGGCTCTCAGCTCTGCTCAGCTGCATGCAGACGCTGAGCCTCGGGGGCCATCCACAAAGAGGGCGATGCTGGAGCTCCAGGAACAAGTGCAGGAGGCTCTGACAGGTGCAGGAGACTGCGGTGACTGCGAGTATTCAGAGAATGGAGGAGTCCATCTCAAACATAACCACCACTCACGACTGTAGGTTTCTCCATGGACAGGATGGCCACCTGCACGGAGGACCTAATGCGCCAGTCGCACGAGCACATGGTCTCTATGCAAAATAGATTGTCATCGATGGAGGATAGATGGCTATCTATGGGAAATAATATGGCGTCTCAGAGACAAACTGCTCAGTAAACCAGTGGCTCAGCCCACTCCAGGTGAGGCTAAAGGGGGACAATTGAGCACAACACAATGAGCTGTCGGGGGGTGAACCTGGTGTTGGGCTGCCAATTCACTATCACATGCTTTGTGCTACCACCCAATGCCAATAATTGTAAGAGGAATGAAACACTGACAGCGTTCTGGAATTCCACAGTTTGGGGAAACCTGATTTAAAGTAGGATTGATACAATGGGCTAGAAATTCATTGACGTAAGAAAACTACGAGGCAGTTGGTCTAAGTATTAAACAAGGCTTTAATCAACTGTTTTTCAACATGGAGGTCTAGTTGTGTCTTTCACTAGTTCCTGTTAAAGAATGTCCTGAGCAAGCTGGGCCCATGCCCGAGTATTTATACTCTCCCTGGACAGCGCCACCAGCAGGCCGCCGAGTATCATTTCATAAGTAATTTCCACATGAATGACAAGATCCATGTCATTCGTTATAGCCAAGGAATGGGCGGTGTTTAGACTAAAATGGTTAAGTAGCGCCAGTTTGGAAATCGTCTAGACTGCACGCAAAATTCATCCTCACTCCTCATTAAAATGATTGCAGTCATGATTCTCGTTAGTGTTACACTGAAAAGATGGACCAATATTGGGTGTAGTCTAAATGCAAATAAAGATTGCCACAGGCTTTTTTCACTGCTTAAAGAGGAGGTCCATTGATGCTGCAGCACCTCATTCTCAGCATTGTTGGGTGTGCAGCTGCCTCAACAAACATAAGAAGAAGGACAAGGAGAAGGAGCGCTTACTTACAAATGCTGATGGCAGATCGCTGCCCTAGGGAGAAAGCCCGGAGGTTTTCCGAGGAAGCATTGAAGGCATTGGTTTTAGCATTAGAGAGAAGGCAGGCAGTCCTGTACCAACTGGCAGGAGGCCCTCGCCACAAGTCTGCCGGACTATGTGGAGGAAGGTGACACACCATGTCATGGGCAGCACTGTGGTCCCCTGGTCCCACACCCAGTGCAGGGGGAAGTTTAATGAGCTCACTCTGGTGGTCAGGATGAGTGAAGGCTTCAACAAATGCTACATACCACCATCTGTTCCACAAGCTTCACACACAGCTCAATGCTCCACACCCCCAACACTCACCCACCAACAATCTCTACTTAGCAACACTCACAACCACATCTCACACCTTTACAGAATGAGAGCTATTCAACTATGGCAGGCACGAGGGTCATTAGTTATTAGAATTCATGTGATATGTGTGATATGTTTATAGATACATTTATTAATGGTGTTTGGAATATTTTGTGGTCCCTCTCATTTCACCTTTGCACCCAGGAGGACGCTGTGATACGCCATGAGATGGGGATGATATGATGAGGAGGTGGTGAGCTACGGGGATCTGGGGTTTCATTCATTCGAATCACAGTCTGATGAACCGGTCATGGACAGCCCGTCCGGGAGACCGATTGTCTCACTGCCTCCTCCCTCCCTCCTCATCCTCATCCTCCTCATCCTCCTCCTCAACCTGATCCTCCTCTGCCTCCTGAGGTGGTCCCACAATCCCTGCTGGCAAGGCCTATGCCCTCATGATGGCCAAGTTGTGGAGCATGCAGAAGACCACCATGAAATGCGACACCTGCTGTGGCGACTACAGGAGGGCTCCTCCCAAGCGGTCAATGCAGCGGAACCATTGCTTCAATAAGCCGATGGTCTGCTCGATGATGTTCCTGGTGGTAGCATGGCTCTCACTATATGTGTGCTGGGCACAAGTGTTGGGGTTGCGGAGGGGAGTCCTGAGCCAGGTGGAGAGCGGATAGCCCTTGTCTCCAAGCAGCCACCCTTGAGCTTGATGTGGTGGTTGGAAGAGTGCTGGCACACCGGTCTGGCGCAGGATGAAGGCATCGTGGCTGCTGCCAGGATAGCGGGCACTGACATTGAGGATTCACAGTGTGTGGTCGCGCACCTACTGCACATTAAGTGAGTGAGTGATTTTAGCAAATATTGAACTTTGAAGCCTTTCAAAAATAATAAGGGTGTTTTGTGCTTGCCAGAACACTCCCTGATACCAAAGAACCTTGAAATGACTATGGAAAACTCTTGCAGTAGCAAGAAGTAGCACCCAACCACTCTAACTGCAAAACTCTGCCAAGTGCGAGTGATTGGTGAGGATCCCATTAAATAGCGTCGCTGGAGCCGGTTCCTTGCTGCTGCTCACCACCTCAACCTGTCGGTGCTTTCTCCAGCCTGTAAGTACATTGGCTAATACGGTGTTGAGGGACTGGGTGTCCAGTGAGAGTTGCACACTCACTGAGGTCACGATCTCCATCATGGCGGGCTCCCTGGTGATTGAGGTTACCGGCAGCGCTACCGGCACCACCGATATGGCGTGCGGCGCTGGAACCGGCATCAGCTGTCGTTACAGCTGGCAACGGCACTTTAGCGCCATCTCCTGGTGCTAACGTGTGGCACAAGCCACACGAATTTCTTCCCCAATGAGTCTTGATTTTAGCAAAGTGAGGAGGCAGAGGACAGAATACAGGTTTGATACATCACAGTCATACATACCTTTTTCCATTCCTCTGGCATGCAAAATGCCAATATGTATAGAATTCCCATTTAGAAATTGTCCTGAGTTGATGGTGGTAATTATCCTGGAGCTCATGGAAAGGACATAATATTCTAAAGGTAAGTATATTTTAGCCAGTTTTCTTTTTTCCTGTTAGAAACTGTCGAAAACCCATCAATAGCTATTTTGACAAATAATAAATTGGACAACTGATGTGAGAATAGAACAATTGGGTAATAGTGACCACTACATGGTTAAGAATAGAAGAGGATAATAAAGAGTCAAAGATAAGGTTGCTGGAGTGGAGAAGGGTAAAGTTCAGCAAGATAAAAGGTGATCTGCCCCAATTTAACTGGGCATAAAGGTAGCAACCAGGTTGACAGATCAGCACTAGGCAATCTTCAGATAAGTGCTAAGTGGATGCATCAAAGTATAGATTTCCACAGATAAATAGAGAGAATGAAACTAAACTGAAAAAATGAGGGCTAACAATACTGAAGAAACTCATTAGGAATATAGAAATAATAGAGGAGAGGTGAAAAAGGACATTAGAGGAAATAATTAACAATTAGCAGATAATATAATAGTGCTTTTATAAGCATAAAAAGAATAAAGGATTTGTTAAAGAGAAAGTATGTCCACTTGGGCATGAAGGAAGGAGTCCAATTGTGGAGAATGAAGGTATGGTGGAAATATTAACTAAATATTTTATATTGGTCTTTGCTAGTTATGGTTGGACTGAGAATATAGCGGCCCTATTTTAACTGAGGGTGTACTGCCCCAGAACTGGTCCTAATGCCCCAGGAATCTTAAGCCCTCCCCCCGGCACCATCTCTCCAGGCATGTGTAACATAAGAACATAAGAAATAGGAGCAGGAGTTGGCCATTTGGCCCCTCGAGCCTGCTCTGCCATTCAATGAGATCATGGCTGATCTTCTACCTCATCTTCACTTTCCTGCACTATCCCCGTATCCCTTGATTCCCTTAATATCCAAAAATCTATCGATCGCTGTCTTGAATATAGTCCACATCCCTCTGGGGCAGAGAATCCCAAAGATTCACCACCCTCTGAGTAAATAAATTTCTCCTCATCTCAGTGCTAAATGGCCGACCCCTTATTCTGAGACTGTGACCCCTGGTTCTAGACTCCCCAGCCAGGGGAAACATCCTCCCTGCATCTACCCTGTCAAGCCCTGTAAGAATTTTGTATGTTTCAATGAGATCACCTCTCATTCTTTTAGACTCAACATATGGATGCAGAGAGCAACATTATTTAAAGCAGAATTATTCTCATTCTTCTAAACTCTAGAGAATATAGGCCTAATCTACTCAATCTCTCCTCATGGGACAATCCCCCCATCCCAGGAACCAGTCTTGTGAACGTGTCTTATCTTACTGCTCCTATATTCACTAGCACGTTTGAGGCAGAGACCATTGCATCTTTTAAGAGAAAAGTGGGTAAATATTTAAAGCAAATGAATGTATGGGCAGGGCGACGCCAGTGGTTTTGGAATGCTCTATAAAGAGCCGTCACAGAAAGGTTGAATGGCCTCTTTCTGTGCTGTAAGCTTTTATGGTTCTTTGCTTCTTAATAACATTAACCCGCAAATCTCTTTCTCTCTCTCGCTCTGTGCTCCCAATGTCTCTCTCTGTCTCTCTAATCTCCCTCTGCTGCCCAATTCCTCTCTTTGTCCCATTCTGTTCATCCCTCTCTATCTGCCAATTTCTGTGTATGTGCCCAATCTCTGCCTCACCCCTGAATCTCGATCTCATCTCTCTACAGACCTCAGGGAGGAAAAAAAGCTGCATGATGTCATTGTTTTCAGAAATAAAAGTAGAGAGTCGAGGAAGAGTGAGGAGAAGTCATCCAGTGTTTACATTTTACTATATGGAGAAGGGCCTAAAGTGACAAAGAACAGTAGCAGTAGCTTACACACACCAGGAATGGGGCTGGGTGCCTCAGCAGAACAGAGAGAACATTTTGAAAATTATGGAGTGGAGCAGAGAGGGCTGCAAGAGAGCTGTAAGGAGCCAACTGGGAGGTGGAGGGGCAAGATCAAGGCCAGATGGGCGGACCAGCGAAGAGCCAAGAGTGGGCTGGATACCCAACTTTGGAATTTACAGAGGCCAGAGAGAGACTGGAGGGTTAAAAAAGAAAACGTAGACCATCAGACAATAATGTGCGAAGCTGGGCTCAAAAGCTAGAATAGGAAAAATATCCTAGCTTGTACCCTCGGGCAGGGCCCACGAGCACGCTTTAGTAGACTGATATCCCTCTTCTCATTGGGCGCATCAGCCACATAAGAACATAAGAACATAAGAAGTAGGAGCAGGAGTAGGCCATACGGCCCCTCGGGCCTGCTCCGCCATTCAATAGGATCATGGCTGATCCGAACCTAGACTCACATCCACTTCCCTGCCCGCTCCCCATAACCCCTTATTCCCTTATCAGCTAGGAAACTGTCTATCTCCATTTTAAATTTATTTAATGTCGCAGCTTCCACAGCTCACTGAGGTAGCAAATTCCATAGATTTACTACCCTCTGAGTGAAGAAGTTTCTCCTCATCTCAGTTTTGAAAGGGCAGCCCCTTATTCAAAGATTATGCCCCCTAGTTCTAGTCTCACCCATCAGTGGAAACATCCTCACTGCATCCACCCGATCAAGCCCCCTCACAATCTTATATGTTTCGATAAGATCACCTCTCATTCTTCTGAATTCCAATGAGTAGAGGCCCAGCCTACTCAAACTTTCCTCATAAGTCAACCCCCTCATCTCCGGAATCAACCGAGTGAACCTTCTCTGAACTGCCTCGAGAGCAAGTATATCTTTTCTTAAATATGGAAACCAAAACTGTACGCAGTATTCTAGGTGTGGCCTCACCAGTACCCTGTATAACTGAAGCAAGACTTCCCTGCTTTTATACTCCATCCCCCTTGCAATAAAAGCCAAGATTCCATTGGCCTTCCTGATCACCTGCTGTACCTGCATACTAACCTTCTGCGTTTCATGCACCAGGACCCCCAGATCCCTTTGTACTGTAGCACTTTGCAGATTCTCTCCATTTAGATAATAACTTGCTCTTTGATTTTTTCTGCCAAAGTGCATAACCTCACACTTTCCAACATTATATTCCATCTGCCAAATTTCTGCCCACTCACTTAGCCTGTCTATGTCCTTTTGCAGGTTTTTTATGTCCTCCTCACTCACTGCTTTCCCTCCCATCTTTGTACCATCGGCAAACTTGGATACGTTGCACTCGGTCCCTTCCTCCAAATCGTTAATAGAGATTGTAAAGAGTTGGGGTCCCAGCACTGACCCCTGCGGAACACCACTAGTCACTGATTGCCAACCCACGAATGATCCATTTATCCCAACTCTCTGTTTTCTGTAAGATAGCCAATCTTCCACCCATGCCAGTATATTACCCCCAATCCCGTGATTTTTTATCTTGTGCAGTAATCTTTTGCGTGGCACCTTGTCAAATGCCTTTTGGAAGTCCAAATACACCATATCCACTGGTTCCCCTTTATCCACCCTGTTTGTTACATCCTCAAAGAATTCGAGCAAATTTGCCAAACATGACTTCCCCTTCATAAAACCATGCTGACTCTGTCCAATTAAATTATGCTTATCCAAATGTCCTGTTACTGCTTCCTTAATAATGGACTCCAACATTTTACCAACCACAGATGTTAGGCTAACTGGTCTATAGCTTCCAGCCTTTTGTCTACTTCCTTTTTTAAATAAGGGCATTACATTAGCAGTTTTCCAATCTGCTGGGACCTTTCCTGAATCCAGGGAGTTTTGGAAAATTACCACTAATGCATCCACAATCCCTACTGCCAATTCTCTCAAGACCCTAGGATGTAAGCCATCAGGTCCAGGGGATTTATCCGCTTTTAGTCCCATTATCTTACCGAGTACCACCTCCTTAGTGATTTTAATCGTGTTTAGCTCCTCCCCCCCATAGCCCCCTGGTTGTCCAGTGTTGGGATATTTTTAGTGTCCTCTACCGTAAAGACTGATACAAAATATTTGTTCAGCGTATTTGCCATCTCCATGTTCCCCACCACTAATTTCCCGGTCTCGTCCTCTAAGGGACCAACATTCACTTTAGCCACCCTTTTTCTTTTTATATAACTGTAGAAACTCTTGCTATCTGTTTTTATATTTTTTGCTAGTTTACTTTCACAATCTATCTTCCCTTTCTTAATTAATCTTTTAGTTATTCTTTGCTGGCTTTTAAATGCTTCCCAATCTTCTATCCTCCCACTAGATTTGGCTACTTTATATGCCCTTGTTTTCAGTCGGATACTATCCTTTATTACTTGACTTAGCCATGGCTGGCTGTCTTTTCTTTTACGCCACTTTTTCCTCAGTGGAATATGTTTTTCTTGAAAGTTGTGAAAACTCTCCTTGAATGTACACCACTGCTCATGTACCGTCTTACACTTTAATCTATTTTCCCAGTCCACTATAGTCAACTCTGCTCTCATACCTTCATAGTCTCCTTTATTTAAGCTTAGTACACTGGTTTGAGAGCCAACTCTCTCACCCTCCAACTGAATTCGGAATTCAACCATGTTATGGTCACTCGTTCCAAGGGGATCCTTTACTAGGACATTTTTTATTAATCCTGTCTCATTACACAGGACCAGATCTAAGATTGCCTGCCCCCTGGTTGGTTCAGTAACATACTGCTCAAGGAACCCATCCCTAATGCACTCTATGAAGTCTTCCTCAAGGCTGCCCTGCCCAATTTGATTTGTCCAGTCAATATGAAAGTTAAAATCCCCCATGATTATAGCCATTCCCTTATTACAAGCCCCAACTATTTCCTGATTTATACTTTGACCAACAGAGTTGCAACTGTTAGGAGGCCTATAGACTATGCCCACTAGTGACTTTTTCCCCTTATTATTCCTTATCTCCACCCAAACTGTTTCACTATCCTGATCCTTTGACCCAATATCCTTTCTCACTATTGCAGTGATTCCATCCTTTATTAACATAGCCACCCACCTCCCTTTCCTTCCTGTCTGTCTTTCCTAATTGTCAAATACCCCTGGATGTTTAGTTCCCAGTCATGGTCACCTTACAGCCATGTTTCTGTAATGGCCACCAGATCATACCCATGTGTAGTTATTTGTACCATCAACTCGTCTATTTTGTTACGAATGCTGCGTGCATTCAGATAAAGAACTTTTAAATATGTTTTGTGACAATTTATTCCTGCTTTTACCCCTTTTACTACTTTACCTTTATCTTTATACATTCTGTCCCTTCCTGACACGCTCTGGTTTTAATTCCCCCACTGCTACCTTGCTCTAGTGCCTTCTCCGCTGACATTTTTATTTTTTGCTCTCTTGAAACCTCCCCCCCACTAATTAATTTAAAGCCCTCTCTACAGCCCTAGTTATTCGATTCGCCAAGATTCTTGTCCCAGCACTGGCCAAGTGAAGTCCGTCCCAACGGAACAGCTCTCTCCTGTCCCAGTACTGGTGCCAGTGTCCCAAGAAGCAAAACCCATTTCTCCCACACCAGTCTTTGAGCCACGCATTTAACTCTCTGATTTTATTTACCCTAGCCAAATTTGCTTGTGGCTCAGGTAGTAATCCAGAGATTATTACCCTAGTGGTTCTGTTTTTTAATTTGGACCCTAGCTGCTCATACTCCCTCAGCAGAACCTCTTTCCTTGTCCTATCTATGTCGTTGGTACCAACATGGACCACGACAACTGGATCCTCCCCCTCCCACTCCAAGTTTCTCTCCAGCCCAGAGGAGATATCCTTAACCCTGGCACCGGGCAGGCAACACAGCCTTCGGGACTCTCGCTCATGGCTGCAAAGAACCCTATCTATCCCCCTAATGATACTATCCCCTACGACTACAGCATTTCTTTTTACTCCCTGCACTTGAATGGCCCCTCGTTCCACGGTGCTGTGGCCAGGTTGCTCATCCTCCCTGCAGTCCCCGCTCCCGTCCCCACAGGGAGTAAGAGCCTCGAACCTGTTGGACAAGAGCAAGGGCTGCGGCTCCTCCAACACTACCTCCTGGATCCCCGTGCCTGCCTCACTCATAGTCACACCCTCCTGTCCCTGACCACGGACTACATCTGAATTAGTTGATCTAATTGGTGTGACTACTTCCTGGAACACAGAGTCCAGGTAACTCTCCCCCTCCCTGATGTGTCGCAATGTTTGAAGCTCGGACTCCAGCTCATCAACACAGAGCCAGAGTTCCTCGAGCAGCCAACACTTAATGCAAATGTGATCACTGTGAACATCAATGGTGTCCACCAGCTCCCACATATTGCAGCAGTAACACATCACCTGCTCTGCCATTCTATGTAATTAATTAAATTTATTATTATTATTTTTAAATGATATATTTAAGGGCCCTGGTTAACAAAGTGTCCCGCTACACCACAGAGACCTTAAAAACTATAAACCACAGAGTTAAAGTTTTAAAAAGGAGAGAAATACTCCCAACCAATCACTTACCTGCTTTGTGGTGACGTCACACCTCGATTACTTTTTACTTCTCTCCCTCTGAGATTGGAGACTGGTGATGTCTACCCGCGCTTCGGGCTTACCTTCTATGGGTCGCTGCCGCTCGGATTCCCGCTGCCACCGCTCTGAGGCCTACCCGCGCCTCGGGCTTACCTTTTATAGGTCGCTGCCGCTTGGATTCCCGCCGCCGCTCTGAGGCCTACCCGCGCCTCGGGCTTACCTTTTATAGGTCGCTGCCGCTTGGATTCCCGCCGCCGCTCTGAGGCCTACCTGCGCCTTGGGCTTACCTTTTATAGGTCGCTGCCACTCGGCTTCCCGCCGCCGCCGCCGCCGCTCTGAGGCCAATCTTTCTCTGTCAACTGAGAGGCCAGGAACATTGGAACTCCCAACATTCGGAGTTCCGCCCTCAGCCCAAACCTCTCTGTTACTTCTGGCCTTGCAAGCTTTGGGTGGAGGCTCTTCCCCCTTACCAAGCCCTACGGAATCCCCAACCTCAGGCTGGGACTCGGCAGATACAGGTTCTGGGCTTTTCCCAACCATTCCCAACCATTGCCATGCCAGAGTTGCGGTGGGACTGTGCTAGGAGAGCTGAGGATTTTCGACCCCATTATCTCCACCCATGAAATGAGATTTTGTCATTCATTATTTATGTGGTGATAAGTCTTGTGGAGATATCTGTCACAACAGCCCACAATATGGGGGTAAAATTGAGCCGCGCCCCCATCGGGGTGCTAACTTCGCTACTTTTAGCGCCCCAAAGAAATTAGCGCCCCCGCAGCTGAAATTGAGTGGTAGCGCCCCAAGAGGAAAGTGGGGTGTTACTGGAAGCGCCTTCCCTCGCCCTTGGGGCGCTACGAGGGAATATCGCGGCGCTATGTGCCGCGGTACCGCAGGCCTTCCTCCCTTTCTTAAAGGGGAGGGGCCTTGCGCGGCGCGACCCGGGGCCCAGCTGGGCCACCAGGGATCAGAGTGCCGGCAAAAGAGCCCGGCACGCAAGAGAAGTGCCGGGCTCACGGAGCGCAGCGGGCACTCCGCGGGGGGGCTGCAGACAAAGCGGACAGCTGCTGGCAGGCGGCCAGCAACAAAAATGACCGCCCGGCACCTCGCCTTTAATTAGCACCACTCCGACCGCAGGTAGGCCCCCCTGACCCCATCGGACATAGCGTCCGGCGGTTATTCAGGGGGCGCTACCGAAGATCGCGGCCGGGGCACGAGTGGTCGGCGGCGCAGCGCCATGGTGCGCTAACAGTTACCGCCGCCGCTAACCTCCCGCTAAATTTCGTGGGAGGCGTTGGCGGTGCCACACCTGGGCGCTAGTTGCTTTGTGCCCCGTTAGCCCCCTCTTTTATTTTATCACTTGGGATGTGGGGCGAATTGGAGGTCTTGTTTTTGAATCTCGCTATTATTTCCTTTTTCTGTCTTTTTAAATAATGAACTGCTATTATTTCTCCATTTTCTGGTCAGCTGGTGCATGCCACAATTATATGTTAGAGGACGGACAAGCCCCCATAAACTGTTCTGAGCTGACTGCTAGGGAATTCGTCAAAAGAAAACCTTTCCTCTAATTCTCCTTCATTGAGGATGAATTTTGCCTGCGCTTGGCATCCCCAAATAATGATAAGACTGGGATTAGAAGTGACTGGAGTAGGGGAATTGATACCACATCCGACTCCACTGTCGCAGCATGGGTTGGTGTTTAACCTTTTAACAATGTGATTATTTCTGGCAGCAAGTTACTATTGTGTGACGAGCTGATTAGTGAGATGGAGCTCAAGTTTCACATTGTTTGCAGCCTTGTACAAGTATGGAAGGTGGCTAGTTTCAGCACCAGCGCAGATTTTCAAAGGGACGCAGGAGTACGACACACTTAAGTTGAGGCTTAATGACGCGACTGGTGAGGGAGCATGCCACCCTCCATCATTCTCACAACAGTACTACCAGGCAAGATTCGAAGTTACTGAACCTTAAATTTCAAACTAGAATTGTTTCCCTTCAACAGCTTTCTGACTCAATATTAGTCACTTAATTTATGGGAATATATAAAGAATGCTGCAATTCTGAAAGTAAATAGAAAAGGCTGAAAAACACATTGGGCCGGATATTCCGATGCCTACGAGCTGTGTACACCCCTGTAGGGGCCGCGCAAGTGTCGGTTGCAGGCGTGCCAAGTGCATGCGCTGAAAACCAGCATTTCCGGTCTGTGAAGAATCCTCTTGACAGATCGGACGCCTGCCCTGGAGAAGGGCCTCTGCCGGGGGCAGGGGGGTAGTTCCGCTTTCTGCAGAACCTCCGCCCACAGAAAACACTTAGAAAACTTACGCCTGGTAAAAGCCTAAGTAAGGACTGCTTTTACCAGCATAAGACTTTTAAAAAAATTTTAAAAAATTTCACTCATTTATAATTTAAAAATACTTTTAAAAAAGGTAAGTTTATTTTTAGCCCCGTGAAAAACTTTAATTATTTTTTTTCAAAAAATTAAACTTTTGTTTAAAATATTTAATTTAATGTAATTTTAACTCATTTTAAAAACTTGATGGTTTTTTAAAAATGTATTTAATGTTTTAGTGTGTTTTTGGGGGTGATCTCCATTCATATATTTGACAGGTCGATCTGTCAAAAGTATGAAAGGAGATTCCCTTCTCCCATTGGTTCCCCATGGCCCACGTGATCCCAGGGACGCTTGCGAACCGACTGCGCCCTTGGGTTACGTGGGCCCTGCACATTTCGACTGTGGAGACGCCCAGGAGCAGAAGTGTCCGGACCTCGGGAGCCCACAGGTAAGGGCGTAGATTTTTTTTCCAGATCGGAGGCCTCCGCACGCAGGAAACCTCCGATCGGAAAATACGGGCCATTAGTTCAGCCAACATTTGAAAGAAAAAGGTAGATTAATGTTACAGGTGAATCCTTCACTAGAATGTCAATCTATATTGTTTTCTCTGACCCATCTTCTATTTTTGTTTCACTTTAATTTATGGAACAGTTTGAATTGGAAAGCTTGAGAAGCCAAAGGGCTGTTAGTGGTGAATTGGAAATGACTAACTTAAGTGAGGGAAGAAAGGCTGAAAGTCTTCAAAACAATTTATAAGAACCAGATTTGTTGCTTGTACCAGTTTGAGGAAAAAAAATACTATTGATGGGACGATCGGAGTTGCTTATCAGACTTTACTTAAAGGTCTTTATTTAACTTTACCTTTAAGATATAAAAATAAGATTCACTGAGATAAATGTTATCCTGTGCTGACCGAGACATTAAAGCTAACACTGGAAGAAAGATTGCCTAAATAGTAATTTAAAACATATTTTAGATCTACTGCATTATTGATGGAACCAGTGCTGTAAAAATACACCCCAACTGTGAGCAGCTAACTTAGCAAAGACTAGGGAGAGAACCTGGGGCTACAAGTCTAAATGCTCCAGTATTTAATGGTCGACTTACTCACAAAGCAATAAGAACGTTTAATATGTTACATAAAAAGAAAAAAGAAAGATTTGCATTTCTGTAGCGCCTTTCACGACCACCGGATGTCTCAAAGCGCTTTACAGCCAATGAAGTACTTTTGAAGTGCAGTCACTGTTGTAATGTGGGAAACGCGGCAGCCAATTTGCGCACAGCAAGCTCCCACAAACAACAATGTGATAATGACCGGATAATCTGTTTTTGTTATGTTGATTGAGGGATAAATATTGGCCCCAGGACACCGGGGAGAACTCCCTTGCTCTTCTTCAAAATAGTGCCATGGGATTGTTTACATCCACCTGAGAGAAAACGGTGCCTCAGTTTAACGTCTCATCTGAAAGACGAATATAGTATTATTAGCACCAGTCACTGCTTTATTATGGGATCCTTGATTTGATTGTTTCCCTATCTAAGCTTATTTTAAATTAAAGGCTATTGGAAAGGGCAATTTTTTAAAAATTCATTTATGGGATGTGGGCGTCACTGGCAAGGCCGGCATTTATTGCCCATCCCTAATTGCCCTTGAGAAGGTGGTGGTGAGCCGCCTTCTTGAACTGCTGCAGTCCGTGTGGCGAAGGTATTCCCACAGTGCTGTTAGGGAGGGAGTTCCTGGATTTTGACCCAGCGACGATGAAGGATCGGCGATATACTTCCAAGTCAGGATGGTGTGTGACTTGGAGGGAAACTTGGAGGTGATGGTTGTTATGTTCATTAATAACTAGACATTCTTATTATGAACACAGCTAGCTTTTGCTAGTTACTTTTCTTGAGCACATGTGGACTTGTACAGCATCTTGTAGAGGCTTCCATCTTGTCTGCTGCCTTGTGGGTAGCTTAGTCTCATGGGTAATGTAGTCTTAATATAATATATAGCTGGGTAGTGTAGTCTTATACATACAGCTATATACAGCTCTACGGCTCCACCTAGTGTCCACTATAGAATGACATGCTATTGATCGTTACATCCCCCTTTCTTTGAGGTTTAACAAAATCAATATCAATCAGCTTTCAAGAAAACAATAAAGATAATATCAGTAACACTTTTGTTAGTGCTCTATAAACATAAACATTTTCAAAACAGTCAACACATTTTCAAAGCTTTACATTGTACTCAAAGATTAAGTCTATCAGGCTCTTTTACTTCAGGTGTGGATCTTCTCAACACGGGTAAGTCTGATGTGTCTTCATGAGATTGTTCTGGCGGTAAATGACAAGATGCAGTTGCGGCATTGTCATCAATCTGCTCTTGTATAGATCGAGGTCTCCTTGCGATCTTTGCTTGGAGAGGGTTTCAGTGTTTACTTCACTCTTCATGCCATAACTCTCAATGTAGTCAATGCACTCTCGAAAAACTGCTGGCTGCTGGATCCCATCATACAGCATAGTCCTCTCAGCAGCCTCGGCTAATGGAACACCAAAGATTGGCCTGAGGGAAGAAGGAGTATCCACCGGAATTGCTTCCTGCTCTGGTGCAGGCTTCTTCTTTTTCTTTTTCTCTTTCCACTGCTTAACAACATCTGCTGCGGTTATATCTTTGGACTTTTTCTCCTTGTGTTTTTCCTCTTTGTGCTTTTCTTCCTTTGGCTTCTCTTTGACCGTAAAGTCTTTTTCTTTCTTCTTGGAGAAACTAGGCTTTTTGAAGACATGGATACCTTTTGGCCTTTTCATCCTTGACGGGCTCTCTGCTTCATCACCTGAGTCATCTGGTCTGCTTATGGCACAGTTTATACAGTAGGCTCTCTTGACCAGTTCTAAGTCTTCACAAGCTTTGTCACCTAGTATCAAATCAAGTATTTCAGCCACAACAGAAAACATGAGATGATGCACTTTGTCTTTGACTGTCACTTTAAGTCTGCATACACCTAAGCTATCTATTTTCTGTCCATTATAGTCCTTCAGTAGTACTGACTTTTTCTGTATTTTGGGCTTTTCTTTCATATTTCTTATGTCACTCATACTGATTAAGTTTGCTTTTGCCCCAGTGTCCAGTTTCAATGTAACTAATGCTCCATTTATCTGCAGTGGGATCATCCATTTGTCCACTTTTACTGCATTGATTTTATGCTCAGCATTGTCTATTTCTGAGGGCTGCACATTTTCTGTATCTTTTTTGATATCGTCACATGACACCATTCCTACAAAAAATGTCTCACTTAAATCAGTGTCCTCAATCACATTAACTCGTTGTCCTTTTGTCGTTTTTACTTTTGAAAAGCATTGTTTGGCAAAGTGACTCTTTCCATTACACTTTGTGCACATTTTTCCAAATGCTGGGCATTGTCTTAACTGGTGTTTGTAACCACAGCATTTACAATTAAAAATTTCATCCTCCGATTGCTTTTCATTTCTGTTCTGCCCACGTTTCTTCCCCTTGTAGGACACAGCACTGACAGCAGCATTATCACTCATTACATTCGCATCATTGTTAATTTCACTGAAAGTCTTCACGTGATTTCGAGCTAGCTCGCTGGCTTGGCATATTTTCACCGCATTTTTCAAATTTAGTTCGGTTTCTCTCAACAGACGTTCCCTGACTTTTTTACCATGAATACCAAACACAATCTGGTCACGAATCATGGATGCTTTGAGCTTAGAGAAATTACATGTCTGTGCTTTCAGTTTCAGATCAGTTATAAAGCTATCAAAAGTCTAATTTTGTTGCTGTGTCCGAGAACGGAAGATGTATCTTTCATACGTCTCATTCTTTTTGGGAGAGCAATGTGCATCAAATTTTTTTAGCACATCTTCTAATTTTTCTCTGTTCTCCACTGGATTAAATACAAATGTATTAAATACCTCTATCGCCTGTGGGCCTGCAACCGTAAGCAGCAATGCTATCTTCCTTGCATCTGGCTTCGTACCGAATCCGATGGCTGCAATGTAGAGTTCGAATTGCTGTTTAAAAGTCTGCCAATTGTAGTCGATTTTTTCTGTGAGATTCAAACGCTCTGGTGGCTTCAAATTCTCCATGTCGCTTTTCACAATTTTCAGCAGATCTTCACCACCCTGGTACCATGTTATGTTCATTAATAACTAGACATTCTTATTATGAACACAGCTAGCTTTTGCTAGTTACTTTTATTGAGCACATGTGGACTTGTACAGCATCTTGTAGAGGCTTCCATCTTGACTGCTGCCTTGTGGGTAGCCTAGCCTCATGGGTAATGTAGTCTTAATATAATATATAGCTGGGTAGTGTAGTCTTATACATACAGCTATATACAGCTCTACGGCTCCACCTAGTGTCCACTATAGAATGACATGCTATTGATCACTACAATGGTGTTCCCATGCGCCTGCTGCCCTTGTCCTTCTAGGTGGAAGAGGCCGCGGGTTTGGGAGGTGCTGCTGAAGAAGCCTTGGCGAGTTGCTGCAGTGCATCTTGTAGATGGTACACACTGCAGCCACGGTACGCCGGTGGTGGAGGGAATGAATGTTTAAGGTGGTGGATGGGGTGCCAATCAAGCAGGCTGCTTTGTCCTGGATGGTGTCGAGCTTCTTGAGTGTTGTTGGAGCTGCTGAATTCTGGGAAAGAGTAACAGAGGCTGGAAGGGATCCAGAGGAAATCAGGCTAGCGGGATGAGATTATTAAAATGTTTAGTTTGAAAGGTGGGAGAAGCTAAATTGAGTTGGTTAGGTAACTGAAAACAATAGTGCAATTCTTTCATTAACGTGAGAAGTGTTGACAGATAGACAGCACATGTCATAACAGAAATCCCATCAAGCCTAGTTGTACAGAATAATGAAAATGATCCTATTTCTACAAGCTAATGTAGTGCAATAGAATAAGGGGCTAATGTTGCATGAATTTTATATCGCTACAGTTTTGTTTTACTTTTAACTAGAAATGAATGGGGTGAAGCCATTGTCAATGTAGCTAATTGCAGACTAATAAATACTGTTAAGGACAGAACCTTAAGACCGGGATTGTGTGTTACAAGTGATCGGAAAGAGCTGGGAAGTTTTTGGTGCATAGTGTTTCATTTCAATTTGGTTACGGAAGCAGGATGCAGCATTGAGATAAATGTGCCTTACAATGACTCACACACATACCTTAATACTGGGAACCATATCATCTTTGGATGATTGTGACATTTTACAAATGAAACAGAAGTTTCTACAGCTAAATGGAAATGTCAATTGAAAGCATTTGAATTTTCTCACATTTTAAACAGAATCCTTTTTCTGAGGAAACCAGTTTATTTCATGACGGTTTGATTATATTTCTAGTGAATCTATTAAAATTGTCCCAGATAAATGTTTTCTTCAGTAACCAAAAGTTGATTAAATTCTGCTGTGAAATGTTTTCATCCGTGTTGTACCAAGCAACAATAACATCATTTTAAGTGCTTGTTAAATACTGCATAGCTAATGTGAGCTGTCCTTGAAAGCCACTGAAAATAGAAGATAAATTGATTCAATTAGAGTTGTGCATGGAGCCAGCCTTGGCTGGTTTGAAGTCTGTGCATGTATTTTAAGAACATAAGAACATAAGAAATAGGAACAGGAATTGGTCACTTGGCCCCTCGAACCAATCATTCATTGGGGAGTAGAATGGAGCTGTGTATTTTGCACTTGCTATTCCAGGAGATGCACTGTTCAAATCTGACACATCAACTTGGGACAAAATTGTTTTGGTAAATGCCTGTTTCCTTGATAACCTGACAGTGCTCGATTTGTCTAGAAACAAGTACTTGGCAAACACAGATTGCTGTGTCAGTCCTGGCTCCTTTATCCTTCAGTCAGTGTCCCTTTTTGTGCCACTAACATGACCTGATGCCTGACTGTCTTGTATCCACGGTTCACCGCCATGTCCCACGCCCTCTAATTACCACCACCTTTAGCTCCCTGTCCCAATTGCTCTGCCTGGCTATCGTAAGAACATAAGAAATAGGAACAGGAATAGGCCACTTGGCCCCTTGAGCCTGCTTCGCCATTCAATAAGATCATGGCTGATCTTGGGCTCAAAGCCACTTCCCTGCCCGCTCCCCATAACCTTTCACTCCCTTATCTTGCAAAAATCTGTCTATCTCCACCTTAAATGTATTTAATGACCCAGCCTCCACGGCTCTCTGGGGCAGAGAATTCCACAGATTTACGACCCTCTGAGAGAAGAAATTCCTCCTCATCTCAGTTCCAAAAGGGCGACCATTTATTCTGAAACTATGCCCCCGAGTTCTAGATTTCCCCATGAGGGGAAACATCCTCTCTGCATCTACCTTGTCGAGCCCCCTCAGTATCATATGTTTCAATAAGATCACCTCTCATACTTCTAAATTCCAATGAGTATAGGCCCAACCTGCTTAACCTTTCCTCATAAGCCAACCCCCTCATCTCTGGAATTAACCTAGTGAATCATCTGTGAACTGCCTCCAATGCAAGTATATCCTTCCCTAAATAAGGAGACCAAAACTGTACGCAGTACTCAAGGTGCGGTCTCACCAATACCCTGTACAGTTGTAGCAGGACTTCCCTGCTTTTATACTCCAACCCCCTCGAAATAAAGGCCAACATTCCATTTGCCTTTTTGATTACGTGCTGTACCTGCATGCTAACTTTTTGTGTTTCATGCACAAGGACCCCCAGTTCCCTCTCAACTGTAGCATTTTGTAACCTCTCTCCATTTAAATAATAGTTTGCTTTTTTATTTTTCCTGCCAAAGTGGATAACCTCACACTTTCCCACATTATACTATATCTGCCAAATGCTTGCCCACTCACTTAGCCTGTCTATATCCCTTTGCAGGTTCTTTGAGTCCTCTGCACAACTTGCTTTCCCACCCATCTTTTGTATCATACGCAAACTTGGCTACATTACACTCGGTCCCTTCATCCAAGTCATTAATGTAGATTGTAAATAGTTGAGGCCCCAGCACCGATCCCTGTGGCACCCCACTAGTTACCGTTTGCCAACCGGAAAATGACCCACTTATCCCGACTCTCTGCTTACTGTTAGTTAGCCATGAGAGTAGAATTGGCTAAAGTGGACTGGGAAAACAGATTAAAGTGTAAGACGGTACAAGAGCAGTGGTCTACATTCAAGGAGATATTTCACATCTTTCAAGATAAATATATTCCACTGAGGAAAAAGGGGAGTAAAAGAAAAGACAGCCATCCGTGGCTTAGTAAAGTAATAAAGGATAGTATTCGACTGAAAACAAGGGCATATAAAGTAGCCAAATCAAGTGGGAGGATAGAAGATTGGGAAGCATTTAAAAGCCAGCAAACAATAACTAAAAGATTAATTAAGAAAGGGTAGATAGATTATGAAAGTAAACTAGCAAAAAATATAAAAACAGATAGCAAGAGTTTCTAAAGCTATATAAAAAGAAAAAGGGTGGCTAAAGTGAACGTTGGTCCCTTAGAGGATGGGACCGGGAAACTAGTGGTGGGGAACATGGGGATGGCTAATGGTAAACAAATATTCTGTATCAGTCTTTACAGTAGAGGACACTAAAAATATCCCAACACTGGACAAACAGGGGGCAATGGGGGGGGGGGGGAGGAGCTAAACACGATTAAAATCACTAAGGAGATGGTACTCAGTAAAATAATGGGACTTAAGGCGGATAAATCCCCCGGACCTGATGGCCTACATCCTAGGGTCTTGAGAGAAGGGATTGTGGATGCATTGGTGATCATTTTCCAGAACTCCCTGGACTCAGGAAAGGTCCCGGCAGATTGGAAAACTGCTAATGTAGCACCCTTATTTAAGAAGGGAAGTAGACAAAAAGCTGGAAACTATAGACCAGTTAGCCTAACATCTGTGATTGGCAAAATGTTGGAGTCCATTATTAAGGAAACAGTAACAGAGCATTTGGATAAACATAATTTAATCGGACAGAGTCAGCATGGTTTTACGAATGGGAAGTCATGTTTGACAAATTTGCTCGAATTCTTTGAGGATGTAACATACAGGGTGGATAAAGGGGAACCAGTGGATGTAGTGTTTTTGGACTTCCAAAAGGCATTTGACAAGGTTCCACACAAAAGATTACTGATCAAGATAAAAAATCACGGGATTGGGGGTAATATACTGGCATGGGTGGAAGATTGGCTATCTAACAGAAAACAAAGAGTTGGGATAAATGGTTCATTCTCGGGCTGGCAATCAGTAACTAGTGGTGTTCCGCAGGGGTCAGTGCTGGGACCCCAACTCTTTACAATCTATATTAACGATTTGGAGGAAGGGACCGAGTGCAACATATCCAAGTTTGCCGACGATACAAAGATGGGAGGGAAAGCAGTGAGTGAGGAGGGCATAAAAAACCTGCAAAAGGACATAGACAGGCTAAGTGAGTGGGCAGAGATTTGGCAGATGCAATATAATGTTGGAAAGTGTGAGGTTATGCACTTTGGCAGAAAAAATCAAAGAGCAAGTTATTATCTAAATGGAGAGAAACTGCAAAGTGCTACAGTACAAAGGGATCTGAGGGCCCTGGTGCATGAAACACAAAAAGTTAGTATGCAGGTGCAGCAGCTGATCAGGAAGGCCAATGGAATCTTGGCTTTTATTGCAAGGGGGATGGAGTATAAAAACAGGGAAGTCTTGCTGCAGTTATACAGGGTATTGGTGAGGCCACACCTGGAATACTGTGTGCAGTTTTGGTTTCCATATTTAAGAAAAGATATACTTGCTCTCGAGGTGGTTCAGAGAAGGTTCACTCGGTTGATTCCAGAGATGAGGGGGTTGACGTATGAGGAAAGGTTGAGTAGGTTGGGACTCTACTCATTGGAGTTCAGAAGAATGAGAGGCGATCTTATCGAAACATATAAGATTGTGAGGGGGCTTGATCGGGTGGATGCGGTGAGGATGTTTCCACTGATGGGTGAGACTAGAACTAGGGGGCATAATCTTAGAATAAGGGGCTGCCCTTTCAAAACTGAGATGAGGAGAAACTTCTTCACTCAGAGGGTAGTAAATCTATGGAATTTGCTAACCCAGAGAGCTGTGGAAGCTGCAACATTAAATAAATTTAAAATGGAGATAGACATTTTCCTAGCAGATAAGGGAATTAGGGGTTACGGGGAGAGGGCAGGGAAGTGGACGTGAGTCTAGATTCAGATCAGCCATGACCCTATTGAATGGCGGAGCAGGCCCGAGGGGCCGTATGGCCTACTCCTGCTCCTATTTCTTATGTTCTTATGTTCTTATGTTCTCTATCCATGCTAATATATTACCCCCAATTCCGTGAGCTCTTATCTTATGCAGTAACCTGTTATGTGGCATCTTACTGAATGCCTTCTGGAAATCCAAATACACCATATCCCCTGGCTCACCTTTGTCCATCCTGCTCGTTACCTCCTCAAAGAACTCCAGCAAGTTTGTTAAACATGATTTCCCTTTCATAAAACCATGCTGACTCTGTTTGACTGCATTATGATTTTCCAAATGTCCTGCTACTGCTTCCTTAATGAAGGACTCCAGCATTTTCCCAATGACAGATGTTAGGCTAACCGGTCTATAGTTTCCTGCTTTCTGTCTCCCTCCTTTCTTAAATAGGGGTGTTACATTTGTGGTTTTCTAATCCGCTGGGACCTCTCCAAAGTCCAGAGAATTTTGGTATATTGCAACCAATGCATCCACTACCTCTGCAGCCACTTCTTTTCAGACCCTGGGATGCAGGCCATCTGGTCCAGGGGACTTGTCATCTTTTAGTCTGATTATTTTACCAAGTACTATTTCCTTAGTGATAGTGATTGTCTTTAGTTCCCCCCTCCCTGTGGCCCCTTGATTATCCATTATTGGGATGTTGTTAATGTCTTCTACCGTGAAGACAGATACAAAATATTTGTTCAGAGTCTCAGCCATTTCCCTGTTCCCCATTATTAATTCCCCAGTCTCATCCTCTAAGGCACCAATGTTTACTTTAGCTACCCTCTTCCTTTTTATATACCTGTAGAAGCTCTTACTATCTGTTTTAATGTTTCTTGCCAGTTTCCTCTCATAATTCATCTTCTCTCTTTTTATTATTTTTTTAGTCATCCTTTGCTGGTTTTAAAAAATTTCCCAATCCTCTGGTTTCCCACCAATCTTGCAAACAATGGCCCAGAAATTCAGGTTGGGGGCTTCCTGCGGGTGCAAGCCTCCGACCTGCACTTACCTAGCGTGCCGGCCGTTGTGCTGTGGGCCCGCGTGGGATTCCAATCCTGGGCCTCCTCCAACTGCCGGCGCGCAGTGCTTGCGTATCCCAGGGGCGCAGTTAGTTTGATGCATCCCCTGGGATCACGTGGGCCATGGAGAGCCAATCGTAGCAGGGAATCTGTATTCATAGATTTGACAGGAAGACCTGTCAAATCTATGAATACAATTCAGCCCCAAAACATCACTAAAATTTCAAATAATTTTATTTTTTAAATCACATTTTTAAAATAACTATAAATTACATAAAATAACTATTTTAAACAATAATTTAAATTTTTGAAGTAATGAATTACAGTTTCTAATGGGGCTAAAAATAAACTTACCTTTCTTTAAAGTATTTAAAAATAATAAACATGTGGAAAAACTGTTTAAATTTAACTTAATTCACCACTTACCTTGTTAAAAGCAGGCCTTGCGACTGCTTTATACAAGCGTAGCTCCTGGAGACTTACCCTCCTGGAGAAACCTGCAAAAAAAACAGAAGTTCCAGGCGTACGCGCTGCCTCTCCGGCGCATGCGTTCGACCTGTGAGCCCCTTCCTTTAAGGGAACGGAAGTTCCGGTTTCCCGCGCATGCTCAGTGCATGCACTAAACCGACACTTTCGTTGGGTCTACGCGTGAGTACCCAACGCGTACTCACCCGTGGGGACCCGAATTTCTGGGCCATTTTATGCCTTTGTTTTCAATTTGATACCATCCTTTACTTCCTTAGTTAGCCACGGATGGTGCTCCCTTCTCTTAAAATCTTTCTTTCTCACTTGAATATGTTTTTGTTGAGAGTTATGAAATATCTCCTTAAATGTCTGCCACTGCATTTTAACTGTCTTACCCTTTAATTTCTTTTTCCAGTCCACTTTAGCCAGTTCTGCCCTCATGCCACTGAAATTGCCTTTGTTTAAGATCAGGACACTGGTTTGAGATACAAATTTCTCACCCTCCAACTGAATTTGAAATTCAACCATTCTATGATCACTCTTCCCTTGAGGATCCTTTACTATGAGATCATTTATTAATTCTGTCTCATTACATAGTACCAGACCCAAGATAGTCTGCTCCCTGGTTGGTTCCATTACATACTGTTCTAGGAAAACATCCCAGATGCATTCTATGAACTCCTCCTCTAGGCTACTGTGACCAATTTGATTTGTCCAATCAATATGGAGATTAAAATCACCCATGATTATTACTGTACTTTTTTTATAGGCCTCCATTATTTGTTGATTTATACTCTGTCCAACAGTATTGCTACTGTTCGGGGTCCTGTAGACTACGCCCACCAGAGACTTTTTCCCTTTATTATTTTTTATCTCCACCCAAACCGATTCTACATCTTGATCTTCTGAGCCAATATCACTTCTCACCACTGCACTGACCCCATCCTTTACCAACAAAGCCACCCCACCTCCCTTTCCTTTCTGTCTATCCTTCCAAATTGTCAGATACCCTGGAATATTCAGTTCCCAGCCCTGATCACCTTGCAACCGCGTCTCTGTAATGGCGGTCAGATCATACCCATTTGTGTCTATTTGTGCCGTCAACTCATCTATCTTGTTACGAATGCTGCGTGCATTCAGATATAGAGCTTTTAACTTTGTCTTTTTACCATTCCTCCTTGTTTTGGCCCCATTTTCTGTTGCACTCTTATTTTTAAACATTCTGTCCCTTCCTGTAACACTCTGGTTATTATTTCCCCATCTCTATCCTGCTCTATTGCTTTCTCTCTCATTTCTCATTGACTTTTTAAATTCCCACTCACCTGGATCCTCCCCCCACTATTTAGTTTAAAGCCCTCTCTACAGCCCTAGTTATTCGATTCGCCAGGACTCTAGCCCCAGCATGGTTCAAGTGAAGCCCGTCCAAACGGAACAGCTCCCTCTTATCCCAGTACTGGTGCCAGTGCCCCACGAATCGAAACCGATTTCTCCCACACCAGTCTTTGAGCCACTCGTTCATTTCTCCGATCTTATTTATCCTATGCAAATTCACTCGTGGCTCAGGTAGTAATCCAGAGATTATTGCCTTTGTGGTTCTGCTCTTTAATTTAGCCCTTAGCTGCTCATACTCTCTCAGCAGAACCTCTTTCTTTGTCCTACCTATGTCATTGGTGCCTACGTGGACCACAACAACCGGATCCTCCCCCTCCCACTCCAAGTTTCTCTCCAGCCCAGAGGAGATGCCCTTAACTCTGGCACCGGGCAGGCAACACAGCCTTTGGGACTCACACTCTTGGCTGCAACACTTGGACACATATTGACCCCAAATCAATTTGGGCCATATGTACGGCTGTAATTTACTCCTGGCCATCCATTATTTTCTCTCATTATCTAGAAAAGCATTAATTTAAGCAATAAATTGTGAGCTCTCTAACGTTGGCAACCTTTCAGAGAGCAGCTTCCTTATCTGGTCACAGGTCAGGCACGATTTATTCTTTCTGCTTCCTTCAGTCAGGCTGCTCATGTGTTGCTCTTCAGAGCAAAATGTCTCTCACTCCAAAAAGGAATCATTTCCTGTTATGATTTTCCTATCATTCTTTTTTTTCCCTATCATGTTATTTCCACCTCCGCCTTGCCTTTCTGTAATGCTTTTCTGTCTTGCTTAAGCTGGCTATTTCTCTGACTGACTGATTCTAACCGGATCCTGGTCCTCAAACCCTGACTCCAAATGCTGCCTCAAACCCTCTGGTCCTCTCAACTCAATCTTCTCCGCCTGTTAGGCTTTTTTTTTAAACATTTTTATACCTTCTTCTGCCTTCGTTTAAAAAAAATTGTTATACTATACTTGAAAAGCAGCCCCGTTCTCCTTCGCTCTTTATTCAAATTTCAATATTGCCTCGGCCGCTGTACCCCTGCAAACTTCTTTTTTCAACTTTGCAGGTGGCCTCAGTCCCACATGTCCCACATTCCCGTTTACAGTTTTAGTCGCGGCCACAGCCCTACCCACATTTTCTGACACCTTCTCAGGTAACGGTGACCCAGAACCTCTGAACGTGCCTTCCAACTGGCACTGAGCTTAGAAAGCAGCAGCTACCACCCTGCTCTCCCCCTCCCACCTCTCCTTGGCTCTGAACCGGGAATTGATTCAAGTGCTCAGTACACTCTTACTCTATTTCCCAACGACGCTCCCACTCAACTACACTAAAACCAGGTTAAGTGTTTCATCAGTCTAAAAACCAATCCCTGGTTCAGTGCGAAGAAACTGGGGACAAACCAGGAGGAAGATGCCACAGCAGTGCTCGTCACTTTTTACGATATTTGTTGGCCTGAGGTTGTTCTCCATTTTCCGCTCTATTCTCAGCTTCAAAACAACACGTCAAATTAACATATAAACCGTGAAATAACACATCATTCAACTTCCCATGAGCAAGGCTGCAGGAGGTCTCCGAGTATTACAAATATAGTTGCAAGGTATTTATACAAGGCTAGGAATCATTAGCAATACAGGCTTATCTATAGAGGGTAAAGATAAAAGGGCACGTTTTGCAAGGAAGTCAGGAATTCTGCGAATCAAGCTCACTGGTCTCCACAATAACAACAGGAAATGCTGGAAAAACTCAGCAGGCCAGGCAGCACACGTAGAGAGAGAAACAGAGTTTGGAGAGAGAAACAGAGTTAACGTTTCAGGTCGATGACCCTTCGTCAGAACTGAGTTCTGACAAAAGGTCATCGACCTGAAACGTTAACTCTGTTTCTCTCTCCATGGATGCTGCCTGGCCTGCTGAGTTTTTCCAGCATTTCCTGTTGTTATTTCGGATTTCCAGCATCCGCAGTATTTTGCTATCGCTGGTCTCCACCCCTGATTCCCCAATCCATCAAGTGAGTCTTTGCACTGAGAGCCCAGCCTTGTAAAATTTACCATATCAATCTAACATAAGATACAAAATTCATAAAGCAGAACGATACAAAAATTTCATGTCAAATATGCTTACATCATCACCTTTTCCTGTTTACTGAGAGATCATTTATGTATATTTGGAAAAAAAATGTAAGTTGCACGCACTAACCTCTATAGAACTCAACTCTTCTCACACAAGAGGAGCTGACATCTCGGTTCTGCACCTCTGAGTTCAGTAATAGAGATGCAATGCCCTCAGAGACAGAGCGCTTGATGAGGCTCTGAATTACAGCACTAACAGCTTTCTGAAAATCAAGAAAAGCCGTGCCAATATACAAGAATCCATCCATAATTTTACAACATAAAATGCTGTATTTTCTTAAAACCTGCTACATCTCTAACTTTTTCCAGTTCAGATGAAAGGTCATCGAGCTGAATTGTTAACTTTGGCCGGAATTTTTCGGGGTGGTTGTGGATGCGATCGGAGGCGGGCCACATGGGAAAGTTGATATTTTTGGGAGCAGGTCGGGAACCTGCCGTCATCCCGCTCCTACGCACCTTTCCCTCAGGTGCATTTGTCGGTGCGTCAGTGACCCGACCGGCAGAGGCGGGCAACCTAATTGAAATCATTATTCATTTGTTTTCTGACAGTTAATAGCCTTTCTTTCCCCTACATTTTAAATTTACCTGGCCACGGGAACCACGCAGCTCGGGAACCATGTCTGTCAACCTGAGGCAGGAGTTCAATCGCCATTGATCCAGCTGATTAATTGACAGCATGAAATGTACTATAAAAGCTCCCACCTGACAGATGATCACTTTCCTCAGGCAGAAGCTGTTGCTCAGTCCATTTCCAGCACAGATTCTGCAGGCTGCAAGTCTTTCCAGCAAAGTCTCGATCCAGTGTCACCTCATTGGAAGAACCTCTCCCACCATTGACAGATCTCAACTCTACTGTACGTCACCTGCCATTTATTCCATCAGCATGGGTGCCATTTATACTATCTGACCTTGGTCCTCAGAATCCCACCACGATCAACCCCAACACCAGCAGTACCAGGCAGGCCAGCAGCACCAACAACACCACCAACCTTCTCCGCAATCACCTGATGCTGCACAGGACACAGGGCATCAGCTCCCGATCACATTGCTGCCCAGGAGGCCAGGGATGGCTTCATCATGGCCAGACTTACTTCACTTTATGCTGTACACCCATATGGCTGCCACATGATGCGCCAGGTTGGCACCACCTCACAGCAACACCATAAAGCATCCCTGCAATGCCCAAGCCATTCCTTTCACACTCAGCACCATTGCGGGGGGTACCGTTATGTCTCATCATTCACCGCAACTCACTAAGCCACTTCCAAATGTGCACACAAACCTGTCCAAGACCAGAGAGCGGTGAAAATAAAGATTTTTATGTTTGACAGCACATTAATATAAACTTTAAATAAACATTGGATAAATCACCCAAGTGGCTACCCTTGTGAATCTACTTGTGTTTCATCTTTCTCTTCCACGTGCTTCTACGAGCTGCTAGCCCAGTGGCTTCAGCAGAAGTAGAGGCAGCCTGCTCACTCCCCTGCTGCCAAAGAGCTGGAGAGCACCTTGCTGACATCAGTGGGGCCATGAGGACCCACATCTACACTGTCACCCATCCTATAGAGGAGGTCTATGAGCCTCTGCCATCTGTCCTCCATACAGACCATGTGCTCCTGTGAGTGGCGCATTAGCTGCTCCATGTAGCTGGCCATCCTAACCATGGAGGAGCCTGTAGGATCTATTCCTCCCCCCGCAACGATAAAAATATTGGACTATGAAATATAAATACCAGAACTGCAGAGCCTGCAAAAAGGGCTCGGCAATAAATTCAAACATTGCAGCCGAAACTACAAATATAAAATCTGAACAAGAACTGTAGTGTCCGTGTGTAGATAAAGACACTGAAGACAGGAGTTGGTTCATAGGTATTTACTAAGCAAGTCTGGGGGGGGTTCTAAAGGATATATACAATACACAGGCTTATATAGCCCAAGTGGCAATTACCGGCATTACGCACACCTGGGGCTCTTAAAGGCACATACACCACAATTGCTCTTAAAGGCACATACACCACAATTCCTCCCCTTCTAGCTAACTAGTACATCATATTTTAAGTAATTATTAATTACATGTTATATGCAAAATAATATACATTGCTGTATTAATTAATTATAAGTTAGTCTCTCAGGAGGCTTCCTGACTCGGTCCGGATAACGCCTCGGGGGTGTAGTAGTTTCTGGTGGTGTAGTAGGTTCTTCTGGCAAGGCTGATTCGGCTTGAAGGCCAGTGTCGGGTTCATCGGGTTCCAGTATCACCAGATCGGAGGTAGATATGGGTATCTCTACTTCATCGTTAGATGTATAGCGTGGTGGTGTAGGTTGTCCCTTTTTGGATGACTTGATGATTTGGTCAGCATGGCGCCTTATTATGCTTTCTCCGATGTCCATGGTATACATCAGTGGTCCTAGTCGTGTGCAGATAGTTCCAGGCTGCCATTTCTCGGTACGGTAGTCCCGGGCCAAAACCGGTTGGCCTATCTGGAAGGCCCTAGTTGGCCTTTCATTCATGCCCTGAAACTGCCGGTTCTCCACGTCCCTTCGGATGTTGGGCTTGACCAAATCCAGCCGGCATCTTAGGTTTCTATTGTAGAACATCATGGCGGGAGTTTGGTTTGTAACCATATGTGTTGCATTCCTATATGCAAATAAGAAGTTATCCACCTTGTGCTGAAGTTTTATGTCTTCATTACCCATGGCATTTATGGCCTTCTTAAAGGTCTGGACAAACCTTTCAGCCAATCCATTGGTGGCGGGATGGTATGGGGCGGACGTGTAGTGCTTTACCCCATTGTTCTTTAAGAACTTTCTGAATTCTTCGGACACAAATTGCGGTCCATTATCAGAACATATCTGTTCCTGCAGCCCATTCCTGGCAAATATGGTCCTTAATACTGTGATGGTTTTTTCTGTGGTGGTGGAGGACATCTTTATTACCTCCGGCCACTTGGAGTGTGCATCAACTGCGATTAAGAACATTGAGTCCATAAATGGACCAGCAAAGTCGATGTGCACCCTTTGCCAGGGAGATGAGGGCCACTCCCATGGATGTAGAGGGGCCTGTGGCGGAGTATTTTGGACCTTCTGGCATCCTAGGCAGCTCTTGGTCATGTCTTCGATGTCTCCATCGATACCTGGCCACCATACAAATGCCCTAGCTAGGTTCTTCATTTTCACTCCACCCAGATGCCCCTCGTGAAGCTCCTTTAGCACTTTATCCTGGAGTTTGGGTGGAATCACCACTCTGGATCCACACATCAAGGTTCCTCGGCACACTGACAGCTGTTCTCTTCTTTGCGAGAATGCTGGCAACAGTGGTTCGCCATGTGCTGGCCATCCCTTCATTGTTAAATCGTAGACCCGTGAGAGAGTAGGGTCATTTCTGGTCTCCCTTTCAATGGCAGAATTTGTCACCGGTAGACATTCCACTATGGTAGAGTGGAATATCTCTACTGGGTCTACTGTAGGTGCCTCTTCTATCGTTGGCAACGGCAGGCGCGATAAACCGTCAGCATTCCCATGCTGTTTTGACCCTTTGTATTCAATGTTGTATTGGTGTGCCCCTAGAAAAAGGGACCACCTCTGTAGTCTTTGTGCCGTCATAATGGGGACACCTTTCTTAGGGTTGAATATGGAGATGAGGGGTTGATGGTCAATCAGCAAGGTAAATTTTTGTCCGTGTAGGTAATGGTTGAATTTCTTCACTCCCCATACCAGGCTGAGTGCTTCCCTGTCTATCTGGGAATAGTTACGCTCAGCTGAGTTCAATGAGCGTGACGCAAAAGCTATCGGCCGTTCCGAGCCATCAGGGAATCTATGGGACAATACCGCTCCTATGCCGTAAGGGGATGCATCGCACGCCAGCCTGATTGGTAGTGATGGGTTGTAATGAGCCAAAACTTTCTCGGATGTGATTAAGTCTTTACATTTATGGAAGGCACGTTTACAGTCTTCGTTCCATTTCCAAATCACTCCTGTGTGTAGAAGATCATTAAGAGGGTGTAGAATAGTTGATAAGTTCGGTAAAAATTTATGATAGTAATTTATTAATCCCAGGAATGACCTCAATTGTGAAACATTTTCAGGTGCTGGGGCTTTTATAACTGCTTCAATTTTTTCAGGTGACTTATGCAACCCTTCCTTATTAATTATCTGGCCACAATATGATATCTGATTTTGGAAAAATTCGCACTTGGGGCGATTTGCTCGTAGGCCCCGTTCTTTCAGCCTAGTGAGCACCTGTTCCAAATTGGCAAGGTGCTCGTTGTCATTTTCTCCTGTTATAAGGATGTCGTCTAGGTAACACTGAGTCCCCGGAATCCCTTGCAGGACTTGCTCCATAGCTCTTTGCCAGATAGCTGGAGCTGATGCTACTCCAAAAACCAGTCGATTGTACTGGTACAGGCCTTTGTGTGTGTTTATTGTGAGATACTTTTTAGAGGTCTCCTCAACCTCCATCTGTAGATATGCCTGTGCCAAGTCAATTTTTGTGAAACGTTTTCCTCCGGATAGTGAGGCGAAAATATCTTCTATCCTCGGAAGAGGATACTGTACCGTGTGAAGGACCGGGTTTACAGTCACCTTAAAGTCCCCACAGATGCGAATTTTTCTCTGTTCCTCAGAGTTATTTTTCAATGCTTTTTTCATGACTGGAACGATGGGTGTTGCCCATTCGCTCCAATCTATTTTGGATAATACGCCTGCCTTTTCCAAATTCTCCAGCTCTGCCTCGACTGCCGGACGTATTGCGTATGGCACCGGTCTTGCCTTAAAAAATTTTGGAATTGCTGCATCTTCCACTTTTATTGAGGCGGTGATGCCTTTCAAGGTTCCTAGTTTCTCTTGAAACACTTCTTTGGCATTGGCCAAGATGTCTTTTAATTGTTCAGGTATGATGTCATCCTTGTTTTTTTCCTTACTGGTCACCGTCAGTGCCTGAATGGAGTGCCAGTCTAAACGTATCTTCCTTATCCATTCACGTCCCAAGAACGGTGGACCACCAGCTTGTAGAATGTATAAATACAACTTTTGTATTTCTTTGCCGTTGTATACCACAGGCACCTTTATTTTTCCTTTGGGGTATACTTTCTGCCCCGTATATGTTTTTAAGATAATGGATGTGTCTTTTAGAGGTATATGCGAAAATAGCCTCTCGTAATCTCGTCGATTTATTACGGTTAGAGCTGATCCTGTATCTAGCTCCATTTTAACTGGGGACCCTGCTATTATGAGGGTAACCCAGATGGTCTGGTAATCTTCATTGGCAATTACATTATGTAATTTGAGAGAGCTTAGTCTCTTGTTCCCGGAGTCGCTATCGCTCTTCTGGTCTTTGGAGCTACTGTCCGTCATCATTTGTACCTTTCTGTGCTTTTCCTTATTGATTCTTTTCCCGTTAGTGGATTTTTTATTTTCAGATCGGCATACACGTGGAATAGAAACATAGAAACATAGAGATAGGAACAGGAGTAGGCCATTCGGCCCTTCGAGCCTGCTCCGCCATTCAATGAGATCATGGCTGATCTTCGTCTGAGATCATAGCTGATCTTACCAGTTCAGTACCCCATCCCCGCCTTTTCTCCGTAACCCTTAATCCCCTTAGCCTTCAGAAATATATCCAATTCTCTCTTGAAAATATTTATTGAATTAGCCTTCACAGCCCTCTGTGGCAGGGAATTCCACAGGCTCACCACTCTTTGAGTGAAGAAATTCTTCCTTATCTCTGTTTTAAATGATTTGCCCGCTATTTTTAGACTGTGGCCCCTGGTTCTGTGCTCCCCGGCCATTGGAAACATTCTCTCTGAATTCAGCTTGTCCAGGCCTGCCATAATTTTATATGTTTCGATGAGATCCCCTCTCAATCTTCTAAACTCCAGTGAGTACAAGCCCAAACTATTTAATCTCTCTTTGTAGGTCATTCCCGCCATTCCAGGTATCAGCCTGGTGAATCGCCGTTGCACTCTTTCCATGGCAAGAACATCCTTCCGCAGATGGGGCGACCAAAACTGTACACAATACTCCAGATGCGGTCTCACCAGCACCTTGTACAGCTGTAGTAAGGTATCCCTATTCCTATACTCGAACCCCCTTGATATGAAGGCCAACATACCATTTGCCTTCTTAATCGCCTGCTGCACCTGCATGCTCTCCTTCAGTGACTGGTGCACAAGAACACCCAGGTCCCTCTGCACTTCCCCATCTCCCAATCTATTGCCATTTAGATAATAATCTACCCTCCTGTTTTTACCCCCAAAGTGGATAACCTCGCATTTATCCACATTATAGTGCATCTGCCACGTATCCGCCCATTCCCCCAACCTGTCCAAATCGCACTGTAGCCTCCTGACATCCTCATCAGAGCCCACCCCTCCTCCTAGTTTAGTGTTGTCAGCGAATTTGGAAATATTGCATCCAATTCCCTGATCCAGATCATTTATATATATTGTGAACAGCTGGGGTCCCAGGACAGATCCTTGCGGCACCCCGCTGGTCACTGCCTGCCACTCCGAAAACGAGCCGTTTATTCCAACTCTCTGTTTTCTATCCGCCAGCCAGTTCTCTATCCACGTTAATACTTTGCCCCCAATCCCATGAGCCTTAATTTTGCATGATAATCTTTTGTGTGGAACCTTATCGAAGGCTTTCTGGAAGTCAAGGTACACCACATCCACTGGCTCTCCCCCATCTATTTTATCAGTTACTTCCTCAAAAAATTCCAGCAGATTAGTCAAACACGATTTACCCTTTGTAAATCCATGTTGACTCTGTCCGATCCTTTCCCCATTTGTCAAGTGCTCCGCTATTTTATCCTTAATAATGGACTCTAGCATTTTGCCCACAACCGATGTAAGGCTTACTGGTCTATAATTCCCTGCTTTCTCTCTGATACGCTTATCAATTACTTCATAAAAGGTGATGAGTCGAAGAAGAGATGATGAGTCGAAAGAAGAGATGAATAAGGCTTTTATTAGCTAAGAAGAGACCATGCTTCTTCGTGAGTGACTGAACAAGTCTGAACGAAACCCACACAGTGGTGGGTGGAGTCAGCTGAGGCATGCCTCCATACACAGCGCCACCCAGAGGTGGCAATATACAATACAGTGGTTTACCACATTCACCCCTTGTTTAATGTGAAGTCCGGCGGGGTGAAGGGTACTACAAGTTAAGTCTATCAGGAGGCCTTGTCTGACGTCCTGATCGTCGTGGTGGCGGCGGTGGTGTTGCAGCATCCGACGTCGGGTCTGGTGTCTGGGTGGTTGGCGAAGATTCCTGGGGCTTTGGCATGCCGTCTGCAGGGGTTGGGTTGGGAGGGGTGGTGGGGGATAACAGTGGTAAGGGGGATAACGGTGGTAAGGGGGATAACGGTGGTAATTCAGGGGTACCCGAGGGTGCGAGATCTCGTATGGAGACCGTGTCCTCCCGCCCGTCTGGGTATGTCACCCAGGCATACTGGGGGTTGGCGTGTAGGAGGTGCACCCGCTCGACCAGGGGGTCCATTTTATGCGTCCTCACGTGCCTCCGCAGTAGGACGGGCCCAGGAGAAGTCAACCATGCCGGTAGCGAGGTTCCCGATGTAGACTTCCGGGGGAAAACGAACATTTTCTCATGAGGGGTCGCATTAGTGGCAGTACAAAGCAGTGACCGAATGGAGTGAAGCGCTGCAGGGAGGACCTCCTGCCAGCGGGAGGTCGGAAGGCCCTTAGATTTTAGTGCTAAGAGGACTGCCTTCCAAACCGTCGCGTTCTCCCTTTCCACCTGGCCGTTCCCCCGGGGGTTGTAACTGGTGGTCCTGCTCGTGGCGATACCTCTTGTTAGCAGGTACTGCCGAAGTTCGTCGCTCATGAACGATGAGCCCCTGTCGCTATGTATATAGCTGGGGAACCCGAACAGAGCGAAGATGTCATTCAGACACTTGATGACCGTGGTACTGGTCATGTCTGGGCAAGGGATGGCAAAGGGGAAACGGGAGTACTCATCAACTATGTTAAGGAAGTACACATTGCGGTCAGCGGAGGGGAGGGGCCCTTTAAAATCGACGCTCAGGCGTTCGAAGGGGCGGGTGGCCTTGATCAGGCTTGCTCTGTCCGGCCTATAGAAGTGCGGTTTGCACTCGGCGCAGATTTGGCAGCTCTTGGTCATGGTCCTGACCTCCTCGATGGAGTAGGGCAGGTTACGGGATTTGATAAAATGGAAAAACCTGGTGACCCCCGGGTGGCAGAGGTCATTGTGGAGGGACTGCAGCCTATCACTCTGCGCGTTGGCGCATGTACCACGTGATAGGGCATCTGGGGGCTCATTGAGTTTCCCTGGCCGATACAAGATATCATAATTGTAGGTGGAGAGTTCGATTCTCCACCTCAAGATCTTGTCGTTCTTGATTTTACCCCTCTGCTTATTATTAAACATAAAAGCTACTGAACGCTGGTCAGTGAGCAGGGTAAATCGTTTCCCGGCCAGGTAATGCCTCCAGTGACGCACCGCTTCTACAATAGCCTGGGCCTCCTTTTCGACGGAGGAGTGTCTCGTCTCGGGGCCCTGGAGGGTCCTTGAGAAAAAGGCCACGGGTCTGCCCGCCTGGTTAAGGGTCGCGGCTAGGGCGAAGTCGGAGGCATCGCTCTCCACTTGGAAGGGGATGGACTCATCCACCGCGTGCATTGCGGCCTTCGCGATATCGTTCTTGATAAGAGTGAAGGCTGCACACGCCTCTGGTGTCAGGGGGAAGGAGGTGGCTTTGATGAGGGGCCTGGCTTTGTCTGCATAGAGGGGCACCCACTGGGCGTAGTAGGAGAAAAACCCCAGGCATCTCTTCAGTGCTTTTTGGCAGTGGGGAAGGGGTAGCTCCATTAGGGGGCGCATTCTGTCGGGGTCGGGCCCGATGACTCCGTTCTCCACCACGCAGCCGAGGATGGCCAGGCGCTTGGTGTGAAACATACATTTTTCCTTATTGTACGTTAGGTTCAGCCGTTGGGCCGTACGGAGGAAATTTGCTAGATTAACGTCGTGGTCCTGCTGGTCGTGGCCGCAGATGGTGACGTTATCCAAATAGGGGAAGGTTGCCCGCAGCGCGTTCTGGTCAACCATTCGGTCCATCTCCCTTTGGAAGACCGAAACCCCGTTGGTGACGCCGAAGGGGACCCTAAGGAAGTGGTAGAGGCGGCCGTTTGCCTCGAAGGCAGTATACTGGCGGTCCTCATGGCGGATGGGCAGCTGGTGGTACGCTGACTTAAGGTCGATGGTGGAGAATACTTTGTATTGCGCAATCTGATTGACCATATCAGATATGCGAGGGAGGGGGTACGCGTCCAGCTGGGTGTACCGGTTTATGGTTTGGCTGTAGTCGATTACCATGCGGCGTTTTGCAGTGGTTTTAACGACTACAACCTGGGCTCGCCAGGGGCTAGTGCTACCTTCGATAATGCCCTCCTTCAAGAGCCGCTCCACCTCAGAGCTGATAAAAGCTCTGTCCCCGGCACTGTACCGCCTGCTTTTGGTAGCGATGGGTTTACAGTCGCGGGTGAGGTTAGCGAACAGGGGAGGGGGGGGGACTTTTAATGTGGAAAGGCTGCAGGTGGTTTGCAGCGGGCGATTTAAAAGTTGTTGGTTGCAGACTGTGAGTGGGGGGAGGGGTCCACCGTATGCTAGTGTGACACTCTTAAGGTGGCACTGAAAATCCAACCCTAGCAGGACGGCAGCGCAAAGACGGGGCAGGACTAGCAGTTTAAATTTTTGATATTCAGTGCCCCCTACTGACAGGGTCACCACACAGTAGCCGCTGATGTCCATTGACTGGGACTTGGACGCCATAGAAATGCGATGGTGCGTTGGCAGAATCGTGAGGGAGTGGCTACGTACCGTGTCGGGGTGGACGAAACTCTCTGTGCTCCCGCTGTCGATCAGGCAACTGGTGGCGCGGCCGTTTACCGCGATATCCATCATGGAGCTGGATAGATGGTGAGGGTGGCCTTGATCCAGCGTCACGGAGGCCAGTATGTGGCTTAGTGAGTCACTATAGTCATCCGCCGAGACGGTGGTCGGTTCCGGTGACGAAATGGCGGTTGAGTGCGTTGGATACGATGGCGGCGGATGCCATGCGGCCGGGGGTACACAAAATGGCGGATAAGATGGCTGCTCCCACGGCCCGCACGCTGCGCTGCTGGCTGGCTTCCCCTTGCAGGCGTTAGCGTAATGGCCTTTCTTCCCGCAGCCCGAGCAGGTAGCTGTCTTAGCTGGGCAGTGCGCTCTGGGATGTTTTAACTGGCCACAGAAATAGCATTTTTGGGCCTGGTTACTGGGCATCGAAGCAGTTCTTACCGGAGGCTGCTGTCTCGGTTGGGTCGCTGCAGCGGTTGGTGCCGGGGGCGGCGGTCCCGTGTCCCACGGTTTCGATTGCCATGTCTCGGCGCCGTTACGGGGGTATGCCTCGAGGTTTCGGTGGGCCTCCTCTAACGAGAGCGCAAGGGCAATGGCCGTCTTCAGGTCGGGTTCCTTGCTTTCTAGCAGTCTCTGCCGGGTGTGGTCTGACTGGAGGCCCCTGACGAAGGCATCACAGGCGAGTCCCTGCGCGTGCTCCACAGCCGTTACCGCTTTACAATCGCAGTCTCTGCAGAGTGCCAGTAGCGCCCGTGCAAATGCCCCTACCGATTCTCCCGGTTGCTGCCTGCGGGATCCCAAGAGGTGTCGGGCGTAAATTGTGTTCACTGGGCGCGTATATTGCCCTTTTAGTAGCTCGAGGGCCGCCACGTACGTATTAGAGTCCCGGATTAGCATATATACTTGATGGCTCACCTGGGCGGTCAAAATTTTCAGTTTGTGATCCTCCTCTGTAACCTGTGAGATTGCGAGGAAGGATTCAAAGCAGCTCAGCCAGTGTTCAAACTTGGCTGATGCACCCACATCTTGAGGGTCGAGGTCCAGGCGTGGTGGTCTGAGGGCTCTCAGCAATGTCTGCTGTATCCGTTGCTGTTGTTGCTCCTCAGGTGTCGCCATTTAACTTTTAGCTAATAAAATTGATACGCTTATCAATTACTTCATAAAAGGTGATGAGTCGAAGAAGAGATGATGAGTCGAAAGAAGAGATGAATAAGGCTTTTATTAGCTAAGAAGAGACCATGCTTCTTCGTGAGTGACTGAACAAGTCTGAACGAAACCCACACAGTGGTGGGTGGAGTCAGCTGAGGCATGCCTCCATACACAGCGCCACCCAGAGGTGGCAATATACAATACAGTGGTTTACCACACTCTCTACCCCCCTTTTTAAATATTGGGGTAACATTAGCTACCCTCCAATCCACGGGTACTGTTCCCGAGTCAATGGAGTTCCGGAAGATGATCCTTAGAGCATCTGCTATCTCCAGGGCCACCTCCTTAAGTACCCTAGGATGTAGTTTATCAGGCCCCGGGGATTTGTCGGCCTTCAGTCCCCTCAACTTACCCAACACCATATCCCTAGAGATACTAATTTCTGTCAGCTCCTCCCTCTCATTAGTCCCTATGTTTGCCGATATTCCTGGGAGGTTATTTGTGTCCTCCTTTGTGAATACAGAACCAAAGTATGAGTTTAATTGGTCTGCCATTTCCTTATTCTCCATTATATATTCTCCCGAATCGGACTGCAAGGGACCGACTTGGGATTTTACCAGTCTTTTCCTCCTGATATACCGATAAAAGCTTTTGCAGTCTGTCTTTATGTTTGCTGCAAGTTTACTTTCGTATTCTATTTTCCCCTTCCTGATTAATCCCTTTGTCCTCTTTTGCTGTATCCTGTACTGCCCCCAATCTTCCGGTCTGGTGCTTTTTTTTGCCAGTTGATATGCCCTTTTTTTTGATTTTATGCTGTCCCTAATTTCCCTCGTTATCCACGGTTGAGTCACCTTTTTAGGTTTATTTTTATGCCAAACCGGTATAAACATGTTCTGGAATTCTTCCATTCTATCTTTGAATGCTTGCCATTGTCTATCCACTGTCAATCCCCCCAGAAACACCACCCAATCAATCTTACCCAATTCCCGTCTCATACCCTCGTAATTCCCTTTATTTAAGTTCTGGACCTTAGTCTCTGATTCAATTTCCTCACTCTCCATCTCGACTGAGAGCTCGATCATATTATGATCGCTCTGACCCAAGGGGCCTCGTACAAGAAGATTGCTGATAAGTCCCTTCTCATTGCACAATACCCAGTCTAAAATGGCCTGATCTCGAGTCGGCTCCTCGACATATTGGTCCAGATAACCGTCCCGAAAACATTCCAGGAATTCCTCCTCCTCAGAATTTTTACTAATTTGGGTAGTCCAATCAATATGTAAATTAAAGTCACCCATGATGACAGCTGTGCTCTTATCGCACGCTTCTCTAATTTCCCTTTTTATGCCTTCCCTCACCTCCATATTACTATTTGGAGGCCTATATATCACACCCACTAACGTTTTCCTCCCCTTGCTATTTCTCATTTCTACCCATACAGATTCCGTTTCATCCGAGTTAATATCCTTCCTTTCCATTGCATTAATCCCCTCCTTTACCAGCAATGCTACCCCACCTCCCCTACCTTTTTGCCGATCCTTCCTAAATATTGTATATCCCTGGATGTTAAGTTCCCAGCCTTGCCCACCCTGCAGCCACGTTTCTGTAATCCCAATCAAATCATACTTGTTTACCTCTATTTCCACAACTAATTCATCCACCTTGTTCCTAATGCTTCTAGCATTAAGATACAAAGCCTTCAGGCTTGCTTTTTTCACACTCTCATTATGAATTAGTTTGGCCCTTTGTGTTTCTCTCCTTTGCTTATTGCTTCTCACCTTTCTACCATCTATTTCTGACTTCATATGACTTCCCTCTTTTCCACTACCTAGGTTCCCATCTTTCCGCATCGCCTGCATGCTTTTTCTTTGAACCAGCAATCCCTCTGGTCATGGTTGGATCTGCCGCAGCGATAACATCTCTTGAAACCCCGTGTCATTTCATGGGTGCCGAAGTCCTGTGGCCTTTGCTGTATCTTTGCCGCTCCTATTGCACTGAAAGCCTTGTCCAGTGTTAAATCTTTTCCAGAAGATACCTTTTTTTGTGTTTCTACACTTAGGGGATCGCAGATGAATTTGTCTTGCAGAGAATCTGCCAGTCCTGCCTCGAATTGGCAGTGTAGGGTATCAACAATCTCCTCAAAATTCTTGTCCATCGGTTCGGCTGGAGTGATTAAGTTGCGTAACAGCTTGTATGTTTCTGCGCCCATTAGATCCAGAAGCACTGAAGCTTTTTTTTCATCTTCTATTCCATTTGCGGTGCAAAACACCTCCACTCTTTCTACATATGTGGTCCAATTCTCTATCTTGTTATCAAAAACATCAATATTGCCAAAGTTAGGCTCTGTTTCGTTATCAAAAGCATCAATATTGCCAGACTTAGGCATTTCAAAAAAAAAAGATATGGCGCTTCCCGCGCTCTTTTTTTTTCTCTGTAGCAACGATATGGCGCTTCCTGCACTTTCCCGCCGCTGCTACCGATAACAACGCTGTTTTACTGTGGTTTCCGTTTATTCACTGTTGGAGACTCGTTCCCGACGGAGGTCTAAACGCTGACCTGCTTGCCGCGCCGGCCGTCTCCCGAGTGCACCCTCCCAGTCCGTTATTGCTTGCCTCCGATTTCGCTGCCTGTCTCAGCTGTAGAGCCCGCCGCTGGAGCCCCAGCCTGACGCCCAGGAAGGATTAGCGCAGTACCTGCCACCAGCTTGGCCAGCTGGTGAAACCACAGTTTCTATACCTTCCTTGAGTCTTCTGGACGCTGGAGGAATCGATGTCCTTGAGGTGCTGCCGAATTGCAGGTAAGTCCGTTTCCACTTCTTCGCCACTGTAGTGTCCGTGTGTAGATAAAGACACTGAAGACAGGAGTTGGTTCATAGGTATTTACTAAGCAAGTCTGGGGGGGCTTCTAAAGGATATACACAATACACAGGCTTATATAGCCCAAGTGGCAATTACCGGCATTACGCACACCTGGGGCTCTTAAAGGCACATACACCACAATTGCTCTTAAAGGCACATACGCCACAAGAACATCTGCATATTCATGTACCTTAAGGGGTTACGTTGTCCACCTTAGGCTGTGGCCCCTGAATAACTAGTTTCAGTGCAGGCCTAGACAACGGGCCGGGCCTTGAACCTTTTGAATATGAATGCTAACAGAAACCAACAACTTCTCATATGCAGTCACTTTGGGAAGGTTGCATTGTCAGAAAGGAATCTCTAATCAATGAACAATACGAGGGACATTAGCCATCAAGAGTTCTCTGCTAGAGACAATTCACACATTTTGATAAGGCCATCGCATGCTCAGGACGGGGGTCAGGAAATATTGCAAGTTGGCTTTGGTTTAAAGTAAAATCACTTCGAAGGCAGTGGTGGGAAGCCGGCAGCAGTCGGGCCTACAACCAACTCCAAGAGACAGCTAATCGGGAGTGGGGATTGCATGTTTCAGTCAAATCATAACAGGGGGCTTTTATGTTTGAGTCTGAGTAAGTTTGTGAGTTTCAGTCAGATCACAGTAAGGGTTTTGTGATTGAGTCTGGGTAACTTTATATTTAACAGTCAAATCGCGGACGGGTTTAACTGTGTCATATTGTGTCGATGCAAATGACCCTTGCGTAGGGGTTTGTATTTTGCGGTTGTTAGCCTGATATAAATCATAGGGGTTTATACTGGGGAAGTAATTGTGTGTCTGTGTGTTCAATAAACAAACGAATCAAAGGTTGAGCCAAAACCCTGGGCCGTGTGTATTTTGTTCTTATAAATCCTGACGTCCAAGAACTGTGTGTATCGGGGGACCGGTATCGGAGAAAACCCCTTACAAGCCTATAGTCTCCATTGCCTGCGACATGGTGGTGCTCATGTTGGAGATGGGCTCCTCCATTCTCTGAACATTTGCAGACATCGCACTCGCAAAACCTGTCAGAGGCTCCTGCACTTCTTCCTGCACCTCCAGGATCGCCCTCTTTCTTGATGGCCCCCGAGGCTCAGCGTCTGCATGCAGCTGAGCAGAGCTGGGAGTGTCCTGCACCCTCCGGCGAGGAGTCTCCACTGCTGTCCCTGTCTCCACCATCTGCTCTTGTTCAATTCTGACCTGTGAGCCACCAGGTGACAACACTACTCTATCTCACGTGGGACCCACCAAGGTGTGCGTATCTGCGCTGGTGCTGGGTGCGCTTATGTCTGGTGACGGTGCACCCTCAGAGGCTGGAGGCTCCTCTGAGGAGTCATCTTCCTCTCCCTCCTGGACAGTGGGAGCGGCGGGGGGGGGGCTCTTGATGGACCTGTGGGAGAGTAAAGAGATGAGTTCAATATGTCATATGAAGAATGGGTACAGATACCATAATGCACATGATGAACATTCACTGGCTGCTGACATCAGTTCCCATATGAGTGACTTCTGTGGAGCGGGATGGGGCCAGCAATGGGGTCGCGACCCGCCATGGCCACCGCCCACACCGGACCTGCCCAGGTAGGGAAAATTCCGGCTATGGTTTCTCTCTCCACAGATGCTGCCTGACCTGCTGAGTATTTCCAGCATTTTCTGTTTTTATTTCAGACTTCCAGCATCCAGAATATTTCGCTTTCAAATATAGAATGCTTTACTTGTTCAAATTCTTGTTCTAAAAGCAAACTGAAAGGGGAAAAGCCTATCATAAGCATTTAGATGGGCTAGAAATTCGGTGCATTTGCACCTCCCATTAGCGCCTCCGGGGGCTATTAACAGGGCGCAAACCACATTTCGCCCGGGTGCGGCATTGCTAATGACTCCCACTAAATGCAGCGGGAGTTTACTGGTAGCGGTAACCAGTAACACTCCACTCCGCTGCGCAGGCGATGACGACGCCATCACTAGGGGCAGCGCCCCGTTTTCACCTCGCCTGCAAATTTGCCCCGCCCCCCCCTGAAACTGCGGCAGGCGATGACAGCGGCTGATTCAGGGGGCAGGAACGGAGCGGCAGGAGGCTCGTGGATGCTAAGTAAAGGGGAGGTGATGGGCGGGGGGGAAAAAATCAGCCAACTTACCTGTCGCGGTCCATTATGTCTTTGAACATGGGGTCTGTGCGGCGATCTGTCTGCCCGGCGCTCCTCTTGTGCACCGGGCTGCTGGCACGGCTCCCCGCGCCCCGGTGGTCCAGGTAGGGCCCTGCAGAGTTGTGCAATTGGGCCCTCCCCTTTAATGAGGGGAGGAGCCCTTCCATGCGGCAGCACTACGTGGCCAAGTGCGTCGCGCTGCAGAACGCACCGTCTTGATATTCGGGGTTAGCGCTCTAAGAAGGAAGTGGAGCGCTTGAATTAGCTCCACCCCCCTCTTGGTGCGCTAAAACTGAAGTTACTGATCACCGACGCTATTTTTTGCCAGGCGCTAAATTTCGCATCCAGGCAATGTTAGCGACCCAAAATGGTCACTAACGAATTTTTCCCCACAAAGAATCATAGAATAGTACAGCACAGAAGGAGGCCATTCGGCCCATCGAGTCTGCGCCAGCTCTTTCGAAGAGCAATCCTGTTAGTCCCACTCCCTCGCTCTTTCCCCATATCCCTGTAATTTTTTGTCCTTCAAGTATTTATCCAATTCCCTTTTGAAGGCTAGTATTGAGCCTGTTTCCACTGCCCTATCAGGCAGCGCGTTCCAAATCCTAACCACTCGTTGCATAAAAATATTTTTCCTCCTATTGCCTCTGGTTCTTTTGTCAATCACCTTAAATCTGTGCCCTTTGGTTCTCGACCCTTCAGCCATTGGAAACAGTTTCTCTTTATTTACTTTATCTGAACCCTTCATGATTTTAAACACCTCTATCAAATCTCCTCTTAGCCTTCTCTGCTCTAAGACGAACAACCCCAGCTTCTCCAGTCTATCCACGTAACTGTAATCCCTCATCCCTGGGACCATTCCAATAAATCTCTTCTGTACCCTGACAAAATTGACAATGAATAGCTTTTTAATTATGTTATCAGCAATTGCTAAAATGGATCTTGGCCCGTGATTACTGGGGTCACTGCACAAACCAACTTTATAAAACATAACACAGAAAGATTCCTGATCCTAGGTAGCCTCTCTAAAATTGAAACGTAAATTACTACTGCAATTAGACAAATGGGAAATCTATGCAGAAGAGATCTTCATACCAAGAAAGTCAAATTCTGTAGATTTAAGGAACTTCAGGGAGAATATTTAGCTATTATTAATCTGTAGTTATTATTTATTCAATTGTCAGTTGTTTTCAAAATTAAGTTAATCGAAAGATAAGACTGTCTAATTGTTAATACCATAGCCAAACACTTTAGGCCAATGTATCTGAGATGGAAGATATCCCTCACCTTAAAATATGGATAGAAATGCAACTTATTTATATTAAAGGTTCTGCTTCAAATTAAAACAACACCTGAAGCTAAATGAACACTTTTCAAAATTTGACAGTGAAAGGGTTTGATTTTATGCTCTACAATCTAGGGCTGGATTTTAACTCGGGTGCGGGATGGTGTCGTGTTATCCGCATTTCGTGTTATCCACCCGAATCTAAATGGATGTGGGAGATTGATGCAATTTTAACTTAATTGTCCAATTGATTTCCAACGTGTGGGAGCCCTTGGCAAATGGGTTTTTCCTGATTGAAAGTCGCCTCCGATGACGTCATCATTGCTGTTGCATTTAAGGTCTACAGCAAGCCTTGCTTCTTCTGCAGGCTGCCAAGCTTACTCAGTTTGGTGTGAGAGGGACCTTCAACAAGGATGACAAGCAGGAGGCCCAGATCAGCTCCTCGCTTCGACAAGGTGGCCCTGCAGGCATTGGTGGATGGGGCTAGGGCCAACAGGGAGGTGCTTTTCCATTCTTCAGGGAGGAAGAGGCCTCCCAAGCAGACTAAGGCAGGTGGCTGAGGAGGTCAACTCCTTGGGAGTCACACGAAGAAGGTGGATTCAGTGCAGGAAAAGATTTCATGACCTTCAGCGCACTGGAAAAGTGAGTATGATTTTCCCATCACCCTCAATCTGATCCCCATTGCCTTTCCGCACCAGCATTCAGCTTTAGCAATCTCTTCCTCCACATCCCACTTGACACTGACATCCATGCACCCTTACCCATTCACTCTCTCTTTAGGGTCACATTCACATAACTATTCGACCATGCAGCCCTCACACACCCTATCACTGTGATGCTTTGAACACAACTGACAACACACAGGGAGGGCCCTTGGTCTTGCAACCTCACTCCATCTTTGTCTCCTTCTAAGTATCTATGCTATGCAATCTTTACACTCACTCTTTCATTCTCACTCAACCTCCACTTGTCTCCCTCATTGCAGCAAAAAGAGCTCACAACAAAAGTGAGCGAGCGAGGACAGGAGGAGGGACAGCCTCAATAGCCCACCTGACCCCCTGGAAGGAGGTGGTACAGCAAATAGTGGGAATCGAGGAGGATGCGCAAGTGGGGGACAGACAGAAGGGTGCAACACAGCAAGCGGGTGACAGAAAAGTTTCCCATCTCTCTCTTTGACATTGCATGAGTCGCTGAAAATGATTGTGAAGCTGTAACAGATGGATTTATGAGCATCTGCAGAAAGCAATGTGCATGTAACCTTGGCATTGTAATGATCAATAACATGTCATTCTATAGTGGACACTAGGTGGAGCCGTAGAGCTACATATAGCTGTATGTATAAGACTACACTACCCAGCTGTATGATATTAAGACTACATTACCCATGAGGCACTAGGCTACCCACAAGGCAACAGTCAAGATGGCAGCCTGCACACAGGAGCACACATGCAGCATCTCTACAGATACTGTACCTAGAGAACGTGTACTGAATAAATGACTAGCTAGAAGCTAGCTGTGTTCATAATAAGAATGTCTATTTATTAATGAACATAACATGGTACCAGGGTGGTGAAGATCTGCTGAAAATTGTGAAAAGCGACATGGAGAATTTGAAGCCACCAGAGCATTTGAATCTCACAGAAAAAATCAACTACAATTGGCAGACTTTTAAACAGCAATTCGAACTCTACATTGCAGCCATCGGATTCGATACGAAGCCAGATGCAAGGAAGATAGCGTTGCTGCTTACGGTTGCAGGCCCACAGGTGATAGAGGTATTTAATACATTTGTATTTAATCCAGCGGAGAACAGAGAAAAATTAGAAGATGTGCTAAAAAAATTTGATGCACATTGCTCTCCCAAAAAGAATGAGATGTATGAAAGATACATCTTCTGTTCCCAGACACAGCAACAAAATAAGACTTTTGATAGCTTTATAACTGATCTGAAACTGAAAGCACAGACATGTAATTTCTCTGAGCTCAAAGCATCCATGATTCGTGACCAGATTGTGTTTGGTATTCATGATAAAAAAGTCAGGGAACGTCTGTTGAGAGAAACCGAACTAAATTTGGAAAATGCGGTGAAAATATGCCAAGCCAGCGAGCTAGCTCGAAATCACGCGAAGACTTTCAGTGAAATCAATAATGATGCGAATGTAATGAGTGATAATGCTGCTGTCGGTGCTGTGTCCTACAAGGGGAAGAAACGTGGGCAGAACAGAAATGAAAAGCAATCGGAGGATGACATTTTTAATTGTAAACGCTTTGGTTACAAACACCAGTTAAGACAATGCCCAGCATTTGGAAAAATGTGCACAAAGTGCAATGGAAAGAATCACTTTGCCAAACAATGCTTTTCAAAAGTAAAAACGACGAAAGGGCAACGAGTTAATGTGATTGAGGACACTGATTTAAGTGAGACATTTTTTGTAGGAATGGTGTCATGTGACGATATCAAAAAAGATACAGAAAATGTGCAGCCCTCAGAAATAGACAATGCTGAACATAAAGTTAATGCAGTAAAAGAGGACAAATGGATGATCCCACTGCAGATAAATGGAGCATTAGTTACATTGAAACTGGACACTGGGGCAAAAGCAAACTTAATCAGTATGAGTGACATTAACAATATGAAAGAAAAGCCCAAAATACAGAAAAAGTCAGTACTACTGAAGGACTATAATGGACAGAAAATAGATAGCTTAGGTGTATGCAGACTTAAAGTGACAGTCAAAGACAAAGTGCATCATCTCATGTTTTCTGTTGTGGCTGAAATACTTGATTCACTATTAGGTGACAAAGCTTGTGAAGACTTAGAACTGGTCAAAAGAGTCTACTGTATAAACTGTGCCATAAGCAGACCAGATGACTCAGGTGATGAAGCAGAGAGCCCATCAAGGATGAAAAGGCCAAAGGGTATCCATGTCTTCAAAAAGCCTAGTTTCTCCAAGAAGAAAGAAAAAGACTTTAAGGTCAAAGAGAAGCCAAAGGAAGAAATGCACAAAGAGAAAAAACACAAGGAGAAAAAGTCCAAAGATATAACCGCAGCAGATGTTTTTAAGCAGTGGAAAGAGAAAAAGAAAAAGAAGAAGCCTGCACCAGAGCAGGAAGCAGTTCCGGTGGATACTCCTTCTTCCTTCAGGCCAATCTTTGGTGTTCCATTAGCCGAGGCTGCTGAGAGGACTATGCTGTATGGTGGGATCCAGCTGCCAGCAGTTTTTCGAGAGTGCATTGACTACATTGAGAGTTATGGCATGAAGAGTGAAGGAAACACTGAAACCCTCTCCAAGCAAAGATCGCAAGGAGACCTCGATCTATACAAGAGCAGATTGATGACAATGCCACAACTGCATCTTGTCATTCACCGCCAGAACAATCTCATGAAGACACATCAGACTTACCCGTGTTGAGAAGATCCACACGTGAAGTAAAAGAGCCTGATAGACTTAATCTTTGAGTACAATGTAAAGCTTTGAAAATGTGTTGACTGTTTTGAAAATGTTTATGTTTATAGAGCACTAACAAAAGTGTTATGATATTATCTTTATTGTTTTCTTGAAAGTTGATTGACATTGATTTTGTTAAACCTCAAAGAAAGGGGGATGTAACGATCAATAACATGTCATTCTATAGTGGACACTAGGTGGAGCCGTAGAGCTGTATATAGCTGTATGTATAAGACTACACTACCCAGCTGTATGATATTAAGACTACATTACCCATGAGGCACTAGGCTACCCACAAGGCAACAGTCAAGATGGCAGCCTGCACACAGGAGCACACATGCAGCATCTCTACAGATACTGTACCTAGAGAACGTGTACTGAATAAATGACTAGCTAGAAGCTAGCTGTGTTCATAATAAAAATGTCTACTTATTAATGAACATAACAGGCATCAAATCTCTGACCCTTTCCTTTACTCCCCCACAGGACCATCACAAGCATCCATCCCCATTAGCCAGGAAGAAGAGGCTGAGCAGCTCGACACCTCAGAGGAAGCTGCAACCTCTGAAGGCACAGCGTCAGCAGAATTCAGCGCACCCAGCACCAGCGCAGACACTCACACCTCGGTGGGTCTTTCGGGACATAGAGTAGTGTTGTCATCTGGTGTATCACAGTTCACAAGTGAGCATCAGCAGATTGTGGAGACAGGGACAGCAGTGGAGAGTCCTAGTCGGAGGGCGCAGGACTCTGCCAGCTCGGCTCAGCAGCATGTCGACCCTCTGCCTCTGGGTCCACCCATGATATCAGCGGTGATGGAAGTCCAGGCACAGATGCAGGAGTCTCTGGCAGGTTTTGTCTCTAGGGTCGCTGTGAGTGTGGAGCAAATGGAGGAGTCCATAGCGAACATGACCAGAGCCTTTGTGGAGTCATTGGCACATGAACGCCTCAGCACAGAAAGGATGGCTACCTCCGTGGAAAGGATGGCTAGCTCCATGGTAAGGCTGGCTACCATAGAAGAGAGGATGGCTACGGTAGAGGAGAGGATGGCTACGGCCATGGAGGAGCTTCGTCGCCAGGGTATGGAAAACATGGTCATTGTTCAGAATAGAATGACATCTCTTAAGCAGCGATGGGCATCTATTGAACAGAGAAACCAGACCTTCATGGAAGTCCTTCTGAGTAGGACTGCCATTGCAGGTACGGGTCCCCATGGCCCCCCTGATGTGTAGCAGGGTGCTCTCCAGCCACTTGCAGGCGCTGAAAGGGACCTGATCCATGAGAGGGAGGTTGGTGGCAGACCTCAAGGAAGTGGGGGCTCCTCTCCAAGCGCTCACACTTCCATGCCACTTCAGAGCCCTCGGTCAGAGCCCCACCAGAGTCCACACCCAAGTGAGATAGGCGTCTCAACCCCTGCACAGCCGCAGGAGCAGCAGACTGTTTGTTGGATCCATGATTCAGAGGCTATGCTGTTATAAAATAATCACACGGATGCTGTACATCAACAATAAACAGGTCTTTACTGGAGGAGGGTAGTCTCAAGACTGGGAGTACAGAGGCATGCACAAAGCTTATATACCGGTGTGGTCACTGCCGGTACTACAGTATACAGGAGCTGTAAAAGTAGTTCTGACTTAAAGGCACATACACTACAATTCCTCCCCTTTTAGATTAGTAGTACCCCTAATATTCAAATAACAATTAACATTTCAACATGTACATTAAACAACAAAAGTCCATTTATAGATTCAGTCTTTGGGCCGGCTTCCTGACCCTTTCGGGATAGCGCCTTTCCGAAGGTTCTTGTTCTTGGTGCAGAGGCGATTCTGACTCATTTTCATCGGGTAGTTCATCGGTTTCCACTGCTACTGGGTCTGAAGTAGATGCTACCGGTATGTCGGGTTCATCCCCAGGTACTCGAGACATGGGATTGACGCGTTCCTGTGGCGCAAAGATCTGATCAATGTGGCGTCTCACAATGTTCTCCCCAACATCCACTGTGTACATTAATGGCCCATGCCTTGTACATATCATTCCGGGTTGCCATTTCTCTGTTCGATAGTCACGGGCCAAGACTGTTTGCCCTATATTGAAGCTCCTTGTCGGCTTCTCATTGATGTGCTGGAATTGTTTGTCCTCAACATTTCTTCGCACATTTGGTCTGAGCAAGTCCAGACAAGATCTCAACCTTCGGTTAAAGAACATCATGGACGGGGTCTGGTTGGTAACTGCATGTGTCGCGTTTCGGTAGGCTAATAAGAAATTGTCCATCTTATGCTGTAGTGGAATTTCCTCGTCGCACATGGCCTTTATCGCCTTCTTAAAGGTTTGTACGAACCTCTCAGCCAATCCATTTGTGGCTGGATGATACAGGGCGGATGTGTAATGCCTTACCCCATTCCTTCTCATAAATTTTTGGAACTCGTCGGACACAAACTGTGGTCCATTATCAGAGCAAATCTGCTCTGGCAAACCGTTTCTGGCAAATATGGTCCGTAGGGCTGCAATCGTTTTCTCTGTAGTGGTTGAAGACATTTTTATCACCTCAGGCCACTTTGAATGAGCATCCACTGCTATTAAGAACATTGAGTCCATGAATGGACCAGCGAAGTCAATATGCACCCGTTGCCATGGAGAGGAAGGCCACTCCCATGGGTGTAGAGGGGCATGTGGTGGTGCATTTTGGACCTTCTGGCATCCTAAGCAGCTCTTAGTTAGGACTTCGATTTGTTGATCGATTCCCGGCCACCACACATAAGCCCTAGCAAAGCTTTTCATTTTCACTCCCCCCAGATGACCTTCATGTAGCTCATTTAGCACTCTCTCCCTTAACTTGGGTGGAATCACCACTCTGGATCCACACATCACTGTCCCCTGGCATACTGACAGCTGTTCTCTTCTGGATGAGAATGCTGGCAACAGTGAGTCGCCATGTGTTGGCCATCCCCTCACCGTCAATTCATATACCCGCGACAGCATCGGATCATTTTAGGTCTCCTTCTCTATATCCGCGTTTGTTACTGGCAATCGTTCAATTATTGACGAATAAAATATCTCGATAGTGTCCACTGCTGGTGCTTCCTCCACAGTAGGCAGTGGCAGGCGCGATAGCCCATCAGCGTTCCCATGCTGTTTGGTGCTTTTATATTCTATTTCATATTGATTCGCCCCTAGAAACAGGGACCATCTTTGTAACCGCTGTGCAGTCATCACTGGAACGCCCTTCTTAGGATTAAAGATGGAGACAAGTGGTTGGTGGTCAGTTAGCAAGGTGAACTTCTGCCCATGCAGATAGTGGTTGAATTTTTTTACTCCCCATACTAGGCTGAGGGCCTCCCTGTCAAACTGGGCGTAGTTGCGCTCGGCTGAGGTTAGTGACCGAGACACAAAGGCTACTGGCCTCTCCAACCCGTCTGGGAATTTGTGCGACAGCACCGCTCCAATACCATAGGGTGATGCATCACATGCCAAACGAATTGGTAGTGCTGGGTTGAAATGGGCCAACACCTCTTTTGATGTGATCAATTCCTTACACTTCTGGAAAGCTCGTCTACGTTCGTTATCCCACTTCCATGGTACCCCTGTTTGCAGTAGGGTGTTCAGTGGGTGTAATACCGTAGACAAACTTGGTAAGAACTTGTGGTAGTAGTTTACCAGCCCGAGGAACGACCTCAGTTGTGACACATTTTCCGGTGCTGGAGCCTTGACTACTGCCTCAATCTTGTCAGGGGACTTATTTAACCCCTCTTCATCGATGACGTGGCCACAATACGAGATCTGTTTCTGGAAAAACTCGCACTTGTGGCGATTAGCTCGTAGCCCATACTCCTTTAATCTGGTGAGCACCTTCTCCAAGTTGGCGAGATGATCACCGTCATTTTCGCCCGTGACCAAGATGTCGTCCAAATAACACTGGGTCCCTGGAATTCCTTGCAGGACCTGATCCATCGCCCTTTGCCAGAGAGCCAGAGCTGAGGCTACTCCAAACACCAACCGGTTGTATTGGTAGAGACCTTTATGAGTGTTGATCGTAAGGTATTGTTTCGAAGCTTCTTCTACCTCCATTTGCAAGTACGCCTGGGCTAGATCAATTTTGGTGAAGCATTTACCTCCAGATAGCGAGGCGAAAATATCCTCAATTCGTGGAAGCGGATATTATACCATGTGAAGGACTGGGTTTCACTGTCGCCTTAAAATCCCCACAGATGCGGACCTTCTTTGGTTCCCCAGGCGTATTACTCAATGACCTCTTCATTACAGGAACGATGGGTGTAGCCCACTCGCTCCAGTCCACTTTGGACAGTACTCCTGAATGTTCCAACCCTTCCAGCTCTGCTTCAACAGCTGGTCTGATCGCATAAGGCACTGGTCTGGCCTTCAGAAACTTTGGGCTTGCATTTTCCTCTACTTTAATCGTTGCTGTTATTCCTTTTAGTGTTCCTAGTCCCTCCTGGAACACTTCTTTTGCGTCGGTTAGCATTTTTGACAGTCGTCCAGGTGTGACATCGTCATCCTTTTTGGCCTCAACCTTCAGTGCCTGTAGGGAATGCCAATCTAATTGTATCTTCCAGATCCATTCACGTCCTAGCAGTGGTGGTCCTCCATCTGGCAATACATATATATCCATTTTAGGTATTTCCTGGCCTTTATATGTCACTTTCACCCTTATTTTTCCTTTGGGGTAGACTTTTTGCCCCGTATACATCTTCAAGACAATCTCTGTAGCTTTCAAGGGTATGTGTGAAAATAGCCGCTTGTAGTCTCATTGATTTATGACTGTTAGAGCTGACCCTGTGTCCAATTCCATTTCCACTTGGACTTCGTCTATCTTGAGTGTAACCCAGATAGTCTGGTGATCCTCCATTTCGGTTATCTTATGTAGTTTCAGACAACCCAGCTCCTTGCTTCCGGAGTCTGTGTCACTTTTCTGTTCGTCTGAACCACTGTCCATCACCTGGTGTACCTTTTTGTACTTCTCATGTGGAGATTTCTTACTGTTGGTTTTCTTCCTAGACCTGCAGACTCTTGCTATGTTTCCTGCTTTCCCACACTATCTGCACACTTGGTCCTTGAACCAACAGTCTTTCTGGTCATGTATTGTTCTGCCGCAGCGATAGCACTTACCTGTTCCATAGGACATTTCATTGGTGCCATATTCTTGCGGTCTCTGTTTATCTCTGCAGCGCCCCTTGCGGCTGCTTCGTGTGATACTGCCATACTGAAAGCTTTGTCCAGCGTAAGATCCTTTTCTGATAGAAGCCGTTTCTGGGTTCCTTCACTTTGTAGCCCACACACAAACTTGTCCCTTAACGTATCTGCTAGTCCCGCTCCAAACTGGCAGTGTTTCGATAGCTTGCGCAGTTCTGTTAGGTACTCAGCATTGCTTTTGTCTTTGTGTTGGTTCCTTTTATGGAACTTAAATTGTTCTGCTATCAGCAGCGGTGTGGGGTTTAAGTGGTCCTGTAGGATTTCTACTATGCTTTCAAAATTCTTGTTTACCGGCTTCTCTGGGGTTATTAGATTTCACAGTAACCCATAAGTTTTTGCACCCATGGAATTTAACAGAACCAGTGCTTTATTAGCATCTGGCACTTCATTCGCCCTGCAGTACACCTCTATACGTTACACATATGTCGCCCAATCTTCGACTTCATTGTCGAATGTAGAGATACTGCCACTCTTCGGCATCCTTGGGTGTCCGTTAACTGTCAAAAATGGCACCTCCCGCGCTTCCCCTTCTTCTCCGCTGGCACAAAATGGCGTCTCCCGCCCTTTCCTTCCTTCCCGCCCTCGCCCTTCTTCTCCGCTGCGGCTTCTAAAAATGGCATCTCCCGCGCTCCCCTTTCTTCGCCCCGTGGACCCTGTTCATCCCGTGAGCCCTGGCTGTGCTCTGCGCGTTCTTCTTTTTTTTTTTTTTGACGCCGCTCAGTCTAGAACCCGGCTGTTTCTTTACCCTCTCTCTCTCCGGTTTGTTGTCTTTTTCTCGACGCCGCTTGGTGTTCAATCCCCGGCTGCGCCCTGCACTCTTCACACTTTGTCTTACCCCGTCGACGCTGCTCGGCTTTCTCTCCGCCGTCGGTCGGCTCCAGGCGCCGCTGCTCGGGAAGGGTCTGCGCTGGACCTGTCGTCGGTCTCTTGCTGCTTGTCGTGGCTGGGGAACCAAGCCCGGCTCTCCACAGCCTCCCCTGCAAAGTTCAATCTCTGCCTGACGGCTGGGCGGTTGCTTGTGGTCGACGCCCGTGTTCCTGGCCTCGACTGTTTTTTTTTTGTGTTGCAGGTAGATTCGAATCGACACTCGTCGCCACTGTTGGATCCGTGATTCAGAGGATATGCTGTTATAAAATAATCACATGGATGCTGTACATCAACAATAAACAGGTCTTTACTGGTGGAGGATAGTCTCAAGACTGGGGGTACAGAGGCATGCGCAAAGCTTATATACCGGTGTGGTCACTGCCGGTACTACAGTATACAGGAGCTGTAAAAGTAGTTCTGACTTAAAGGCACATACACTACACTGTTGATGAGCCCTCACAGGCTCTCAACCCCAGAGGACGCCCGCCAAAGGTGTCGAGACAGGACGAGCAAGAAAGTGAGCAAGGGGCCTTCACATCTGCTGAAGCTACAGGAGAGGAACCACATAGGAGCATGCGTAAGAGGAAAATTCTGCACAAATAGTCACAAGGGTAGCCACTTGGGTGCAATTTTGTGTTTACTGTTAAAATGCCATCACTTCATTATTGTCCATAAAAATTCTGATGGCAAATGTTGCAGTTGTGGCATCTGTCATTTCGCTATTGGGACTTCCACATTGAGGGCTTAGGAATACTTGCAACTGTCAGTATGGTGGTCAGAGTGCTAGGAATCCTCTGGTTCTTGGCCATTGTCAATGCTCTGGTAAGAAGCTGCGAGGCAAAAGTGTTTGATTGACTAGGCTAAGCAAATCTGGCCAAGATGATTGCGTTCCTTGTATCCTGGGCAGCAATGTTCTCACGTAATACTACCGCTGGTTGAAGGGCCTCTGCAGGATGTTTGTTTTCGCACTCCTCCTCATCTGAGGAGGATATGTGAGGAGCCACTTGGTCCTCGGGAATCTGCAAGCCACGACGCTGTGCGATGTTGTGAAGTGCACAGCAAACCACGACGATTCTGGAGACCCTGGCTGCTGAGTACTGCATGGCTCCACCTGATCTAGCCAGGCATCTGAAGCACATCTTCAGCAAACCGATGGTTTGCTCGATTATGGCTCTGGTGGACGTGTGGCTGGAGTTGTAGCTCTCCTCAGCTTCTTTTGATGGGCTCCTCAAAGGAGTCATTAGCCGCGTCCTCAGGGGATAGCCCTTGTTTCCAAGTAGCCATCTGTTAAGTTAGTCTGGCGGATTGAATAGCGGAGACACACTAGACTGACGCAGTATGAAGGAGTCACGGCAACTGCCAGGGTACTTGGCACAAACATCAAAATTTCCTTCTTGTGGTCACACACCAGCTGAACGTTAAGGGAGTGGAAGACCTTGCGGTTGACAAAAATACCTGGATTGCAATGGGGTGCCTTAAGGGCCACACGTGTGCAGTCAACGACGCCCTGCACCCTTGGAAAGCCTGCCAGATTAACTAATCCAACTGCTCGCGCCATGACACTTGCTCGATCGTTGGTGAAATGGATGTGATTGTGCGCGAGGGCAAAGAGGGCATCAGTTACCTGCATTATGCAAGTGTGTGCGGCCACCTAGGAGATGGCACTGATGTAAGAACATAAGAACATAAGAAATAGGAGCAGGAGTAGGACAATCAGCCCCTCGAGCCTGCTCCGCCATTCAATAAGATCATGGCTGATCTGATCCTAACCGCCAATCTACTATCACAGAACCATCTCCTGAATCTAATAGAATTAGACACACGAAATAGGAGCAGGATCAGGCTACACGGCCCCTGGGCCCGCTCTGCTACCCACAGGGCCATGACCGATCCGAACCTAGACTCATGTCCAAATTCCTGCCCGCTCCCCATAACCCTTTATTCCCTTTACTTCTAGGAAACTGTCTATTTCTGTTTTAAATTTATGTAATGATGTAACTTCTACAGCTTTTTGGGGCAGCATATTCCATGGACCTACCACCCTCTGAGTGAAGTAGTTCCTCCTCATCTCAGTTTTGAAAGAGCAGCCCCTTATTCTAAGACTATGCCCCCTAGTTCTAGTTTCACCCATCATCAGGAAGATCCTCCCTGCATCCACCCGATCCAACCCCTTCACAATCTTATATGTTTCAATAAGATCGCCTCTCATTCTTCTGAACTCCAATGAGTAGAGTCCCAATCTACTCAACCTCTCCTCATATGTCCATCCCCTCATCCCCGGGATTAACCGAGTGAACCTTCTTTGTACTGACTCGAGAGCAAGTATGTCTTTTCTTAAGTATGGACACCAAAACTGTATGCAGTATTCCAGGTGCGGTCTCACCAATACCTTGTACAACTGAAGCAATACCTCCCTATTTTTATATTCTATCCCCCTAGCAATGAAAGCCAACATTCCATTGGCCTTCTTAATCACTTGCTGCACCTGCATACTAACCTTTTGAGTTTCGTGCACCAGGACCCCCAGATCCCTTTGTACTTCAGTACTTTCCAGTTTCTTGCCATTAAGATAATAACTTGCTCTACGATTTTTCCTGCCAAAGTGCATAACCTCACACTTTCCAGTATTGTATTCCATCTGTCAAATCTCTGCCCACTTACTTAGCCTGTCTATGTCCCCTTGCAGGTTTTTTATGTCCTCCTCACTCATTACTTTCCCTCCCATCTTAGTATCATCTGCAAACTTTGATATGTTACACTCGGTCCCCTCCTCCAAATCGTTAATATCGATTGTAAAGAGTTGGGGACCCAGCACTGACCCCTGTGGAACACCACTGGTTACTGATTGCCAGTCTGAATATGAACCATTTATCCCAACTCTCTGCCTTCTGTTAGATAGCCAATCCTCTATCCATGCCAGAATATTACCCCCAATCCCGTGATTTTTTATCTTAAACAATAATCTTTTGTGTGGCACCTTGTCAAATGCCTTTTGGAAGTCTAAATACACTACGTCCACTGGTTCCCCTTTATCCACCCTATATGTTACTTCCTCAAAGAACTCCAGCAAATTTGTCAAACATGACTTCCCCTTCATAAAACCATGCTGACTTTGTCCTATTAAATTATGATTATCCAAATGTCCTATTACTGTCTCCTTAATAATGGACTCCAACATTTTACCTACCACAGATGTTAGGCTAACCGGTCTATAGTTTCCAGCCTTCTGTCTACTGCCCTTTTTAAATAAGGGCGTTACATTAGCAGTTTTCCAGTCTACCGGGACCTTTGCTGAGTCCAGGGAGTTTTGGAAAATTATTACCAATGCATCCACAATCCCTACCACCACTTCCCTCAAGACCCTAGGATGTAAGCCATCAGGTCCAGGTGATTTATCCGCCTTGAGTCCCATTATTTTACCGAGTACCACTTCCTTAGTGATTTTGATCATGTTTAGCTCCTCCCCCCCTATAGCCCCCTGTTTGTCCAGTGTTGGGATATTCTTAGTGTCTTCTACTGTAAAGACTAATACAAAATATTCATTCAGTGTTTTTGCCATCTCCATATTTCCCACCATTAATTTCCTGGTCTCATCCTCTAAGGGACGAACATTTACTTTAGCCACCCTTTTTCTTTTTATATATAAAAACTCTTACTATCAGTTTTTATATTTTTTGCTAATTTACTTTCATAATCTATCTTCCCTTTCTTAATCAATCTTTTTGTTATTTTTTGCTGTCTTTTATAGTTTTCCCAGTCCTCTTTCCTCCCACTAGATTTGGCTACCTTATATGCCCTTGTTTTTAGTCAAATACTATCCTTAATTTCTTTACTTAGCCACGGATGGCTGTCTTTTCTTTTACACCCTTTTCTTCTCAGTGGAATATGTTGTATCCGTGTGTTAATGAAGACACGGAATGCAGGAGTTGGTTTACAGGTGTTTACTGGACAAAGTCTGGAGGTGAACTAACAGATACAAGACACTATACAGGCTTATATAGCCCGAGTGGCCACTACCGGCATTACAGTACACAGGGGCTCTTAAAGGCACATACACCACAATTCCTCCCCTTTTAGACAACCAGTACATAACATTTTAAGTAATTGTTATTAACATGTGTACAAGAACAATAATCTAAACATTTGCTGCAGTTAATCAATTATAAGTCAGTCTCTCTGAAGGCTTCCTGACTCGGTCCGGATAACGCCTCGGTGGTGTAATAGTTTTCGGTGGTGTAGTAGTTTTCGGTGGTGTAGTAGGTTCTTTTGATAAGGTCGATTCGGCTTGAATGCCAGTGTCGGGTTCATCTGGTTCCAGTATCACCGGATCGGCGATAGATACTATGGGTATCTCTACTTCATCATTAGGTGTATAGAGTGGTGGTGTAGGTTGTCCCTTTTCGGATGACTCTATGATCTGGTCAGCATGGCGCCTTATTATGCTTTCTCCAATGTCCACGGTATACATCAGTGGTCCTAGTCGTGTGCAAATAGTTCCTGGTTGCCATTTCTCGGTACGGTAGTCCCGGGCCAAAACTTGTTGACCTATCTGGAAGGCTCTAGTTGGCCTTTCATTCATGCCTTGAAATTGCCGGTTCTCTACGTCCCTTCTGATGTTTGGCTTGATCAAATCCAGCCGGCATCTTAGTCTTCTATTGAAAAACATCATGGCGGGAGTTTGGTTTGTAACCATATGTGTTGCATTCCTGTAAGCAAACAAGAAGTTATCTACCTTATGCTGTAGGTTGATGCCTTCATTACCCATAGCCTTTATGGCCTTCTTGAAGGTCTGGACAAACCTTTCAGCCAATCCATTGGTGGCGGGATGGTATGGGGCAGATGTATAGTGCTTAACCCCATTGTTTTTTAAGAACTTTCTGAATTCTTCGGACACAAATTGTGGTCCATTATCAGAACAGATCTGTTCAGGCAGCCCATTCCAGGCAAATATGGTCCTTAATACTGTGATGGTTTTTTCCATGGTGGTGGAGGACATCTTTATTACCTCCGGCCACTTGGAGTGTGCGTCAACCGCGATTAAGAACATTGAGTCCATAAATGGACCAGCAAAGTCGATGTGTACCCTTTGCCATGGAGATGAGGGCCACTCCCATGGATGTAGAGGGGCTTGTGGTGGGGCGTTTTGGACCTTCTGGCATCCTAGACAGCCCTTGGTCATTTCTTCGATGTCTCCATCGATACCTGGCCACCACACAAACGCTCTGGCTAGGTTCTTCATTTTCACTCCACCCAGATGCCCCTCGTGAAGCTCCTTTAGCACTTTATCCTGGAGTTTGGGTGGAATCACCACTCTGGATCCACACATCAAGGTTCCTCGGCACACTGACAGCTGTTCCCTTCTTTGCGAGAATGCTGGCAACAGTGGTTCGCCATGTGCTGGCCATCCCTTTACCGTTAAATCGTAGACTCCTGAGAGAGTCGGGTCATTTCTCGTTTCCTTTTCAATGGCAGAATTTGTTACTGGTAGACAATCTACTATGGTAAAGTGGAACATTTCCACTGGGTCCACTGTAGGTGCTTCTTCTACCGTTGGTAACGGTAGATGCGATAAACCGTCAGCATTTCCATGCTGTTTTGATCCTTTGTATTCTATGTCATATCGGTGTGCCCCTAGGAAAAGGGACCACCTCTGTAGCCTTTGTGCTGTCATAATGGGAGTGCCCTTTTTAGGGTTGAATATGGAGACGAGGGGTTGATGGTCAGTCAACAAGGTAAATTTTTGTCCATGTAGGTAATGGTTGAATTTCTTCACTCCCCATACCAGGCTGAGTGCTTCCCTGTCGATCTGGACATAGTTATGCTCAGCTGAGTTCAATGAGCGTGACGCAAAAGCTATCGGCCGCTCCGAGCCATCAGGGAATCTATGCGATAATACCGCTCCTACGCCGTAAGGGGATGCATCGCACGCCAGTCGGATTGGCAGTGATGGGTTGTAATGAGCCAAAACTTCCTTGGACGTGATCAAGCCTTTATATTTATGGAAGGCACGTTTACAGTCCTCGCTCCATTCCCAAATTACTCCCGTTTGTAGCAGTTCGTTAAGAGGGTGCAGAACAGTTGACAAGTTCGGTAAAAATTTATTATAGTAATTTATCAATCCCAGGAACGACCGTAATTGTGAGACATTTTCAGGTGCTGGGGCTTTTATGACCACTTCAATTTTTTCAGGGGACTTATGCAACCCTTCTTCGTTAATTATGTGGCCACAATATGATATTTGTTTCTGGAAAAATTCACACTTGGGGTGGTTTGCTCGTAGGCCCCGTTCTCTCAGCCTAGTGAGCACCTGCTCCAAATTGGCAAGGTGCTCGTTGTCATTTTCTCCTGTTACAAGGATGTCGTCTAAGTAGCATTGAGTCCCAGGAATCCCTTGCAGGACTTGTTCCATAGCCCTTTGCCAGATAGCTGGAGCTGATGCTACTCCGAAAACCAATCATAGAAACATAGAAACATAGAGATAGGAACAGGAGTAGGCCATTCGGCCCTTCGAGCCTGCTCCGCCATTCAATGAGATCATGGCTGATCTTCGTCTGAGATCATAGCTGATCTTACCAGTTCAGTACCCCGTCCCCGCCTTTTCTCCGTAACCCTTAATCCCCTTAGCCTTCAGAAATATATCCAATTCTCTCTTGAAAATATTTATTGAATTAGCCTTCACAGCCCTCTGTGGCAGGGAATTCCACAGGCTCACCACTCTTTGAGTGAAGAAATTCTTCCTCATCTCTGTTTTAAATGATTTGCCCGCTATTTTTAGACTGTGGCCCCTGGTTCTGTGCTCCCCGGCCATTGGAAACATTCTCTCTGAATTCAGCCTGTCCAGGCCTGCCATAATTTTATATGTTTCGATGAGATCCCCTCTCAATCTTCTAAACTCCAGTGAGTACAAGCCCAAACTATTTAATCTCTCTTCGTAGGTCATTCCCGCCATTCCAGGTATCAGCCTGGTGAATCGCCGTTGCACTCTTTCCATGGCAAGAACATCCTTCCGCAGATGGGGCGACCAAAACTGTACACAATACTCCAGATGCGGTCTCACCAGCACCTTGTACAGCTGTAGTAAGGTATCCCTATTCCTATACTCGAACCCCCTTGATATGAAGGCCAACATACCATTTGCCTTCTTAATCGCCTGTTGCACCTGCATGCTCTCCTTCAGTGACTGGTGCACAAGAACACCCAGGTCCCTCTGCACTTCCCCATCTCCCAATCTATTGCCATTTAGATAATAATCTACCCTCCTGTTTTTACCCCCAAAGTGGATAACCTCGCATTTATCCACATTATAGTGCATCTGCCACGTATCCGCCCATTCCCCCAACCTGTCCAAATCGCACTGTAGCCTCCTGACATCCTCATCAGAGCCCACCCCTCCTCCTAGTTTAGTGTCGTCAGCGAATTTGGAAATATTGCATCCAATTCCCTGATCCAGATCATTTATATATATTGTGAACAGCTGGGGTCCCAGGACAGATCCTTGCGGCACCCCGCTGGTCACTGCCTGCCACTCCGAAAACGAGCCGTTTATTCCAACTCTCTGTTTTCTATCCGCCAGCCAGTTCTCTATCCACGTTAATACTTTGCCCCCAATCCCATGAGCCTTAATTTTGCATGATAATCTTTTGTGTGGAACCTTATCGAAGGCTTTCTGGAAGTCAAGGTACACCACATCCACTGGCTCTCCCCCATCTATTTTACCAGTTACTTCCTCAAAAAATTCCAGCAGATTAGTCAAACACGATTTACCCTTTGTAAATCCATGTTGACTCTGTCCGATCCTTTCCCCATTTGTCAAGTGCTCCGCTATTTTATCCTTAATAATGGACTCTAGCATTTTGCCCACAACCGATGTAAGGCTTACTGGGCTATAATTCCCTGCTTTCTCTCTACCCCCCTTTTTAAATATTGGGGTAACATTAGCTACCCTCCAATCCACGGGTACTGTTCCCGAGTCAATGGAGTTCCGGAAGATGATCCTTAGAGCATCTGCTATCTCCAGGGCCACCTCCTTAAGTACCCTAGGATGTAGTTTATCAGGCCCCGGGGATTTGTCGGCCTTCAGTCCCCTCAACTTACCCAACACCATATCCCTAGAGATACTAATTTCTGTCAGCTCCTCCCTCTCATTAGTCCCTATGTTTGCCGATATTCCTGGGAGGTTATTTGTGTCCTCCTTTGTGAATACAGAACCAAAGTATGAGTTTAATTGGTCTGCCATTTCCTTATTCTCCATTATATATTCTCCCGAATCGGACTGCAAGGGACCGACTTGGGATTTTACCAGTCTTTTCCTCCTGATATACCGATAAAAGCTTTTGCAGTCTGCCTTTATGTTTGCTGCAAGTTTACTTTCGTATTCTATTTTCCCCTTCCTGATTAATCCCTTTGTCCTCTTTTGCTGTATCCTGTACTGCCCCCAATCTTCCGGTCTGGTGCTTTTTTTTGCCAGTTGATATGCCCTTTTTTTTGATTTTATGCTGTCCCTAATTTCCCTCGTTATCCACGGTTGAGTCACCTTTTTAGGTTTATTTTTATGCCAAACCGGTATAAACATGTTCTGGAATTCTTCCATTCTATCTTTGAATGCTTGCCATTGTCTATCCACTGTCAATCCCCCCAGAAACACCACCCAATCAATCTTACCCAATTCCCGTCTCATACCCTCGTAATTCCCTTTATTTAAGTTCTGGACCTTAGTCTCTGATTCAATTTCCTCACTCTCCATCTCGACTGAGAGCTCGATCATATTATGATCGCTCTGACCCAAGGGGCCTCGTACAAGAAGATTGCTGATAAGTCCCTTCTCATTGCACAATACCCAGTCTAAAATGGCCTGATCTCGAGTCGGCTCCTCGACATATTGGTCCAGATAACCGTCCCGAAAACATTCCAGGAATTCCTCCTCCTCAGAATTTTTACTAATTTGGGTAGTCCAATCAATATGTAAATTAAAGTCACCCATGATGACAGCTGTGCTCTTATCGCACGCTTCTCTAATTTCCCTTTTTATGCCTTCCCTCACCTCCATATTACTATTTGGAGGCCTATATATCACACCCACTAACGTTTTCCTCCCCTTGCTATTTCTCATTTCTACCCATACAGATTCCGTTTCATCCGAGTTAATATCCTTCCTTTCCATTGCATTAATCCCCTCCTTTACCAGCAATGCTACCCCACCTCCCCTACCTTTTTGCCGATCCTTCCTAAATATTGTATATTCCTGGATGTTAAGTTCCCAGCCTTGCCCACCCTACAGCCACGTTTCTGTAATCCCAATCAAATCATACTTGTTTACCTCTATTTCCACAACTAATTCATCCACCTTGTTCCTAATGCTTCTAGCATTAAGATACAAAGCCTTCAGGCTTGCTTTTTTCACACTCTCATTATGAATTAGTTTGGCCCTTTGTGTTTCTCTCCTTTGCTTATTGCTTCTCACCTTTCTACCATCTATTTCTGACTTCATATGACTTCCCTCTTTTCCACTGCCTAGGTTCCCATCCCCCTGCCAAATTAGTTTAAATCCTCCCGAACCGCCCTAGAAAATATTACCCCGAGGACATCGGCTCCCTCACAGTTCAGGTGTAGACCGTCCCCTTGGTACAGGTCACTCCTCCCCAAGAACTGGTTCCAATGCCTCAAGAATTTAAATCCCTCTCCCTTGCACCACTGCTCAAGCCACGTATTTAGCTTATCTATCTTACTCTCTCTAAACTTATTAGCTCGTGGCACTGGTAGCAATCCAGAGATTACTACCTTTGAGGTCCTACTTTTCAATTTAGCTCCTAACTCCCTAAATTCAGCTTGTAGGACCTCCTCCCTCTTTTTACCTACATCGTTGGTACCTACATGTACCACGACAACTGGCTGATCCCCCTCCCCCTTCAGAATGCTCTGCACCCGCTCCGAGACATCCTTGACCCTTGCACCAGGGAGGCAACATACCATCTTGGAGTCTCGGTCTCGGCCACAGAAACTCCTATCTATCCCCCTTACAATTGAATCCCCTATCACTATAGCCCTATCCCTCTTTTTCCCACCCTTCTGTGCAGCAGAGCCAGTCATGGTGCCCTGAACCTGGCTGCTGGTGCCTTCCCCTGATAAGTCATCTCCCCCAACAGTACCCAAAACGGTAAACCTGTTTTGGAGGGAGATGACCGCAGGTGACTCCTGCACTACCTTCCTGCCTTTACCCTGCCTTTTGGTCACCCATTTACAGTCTGAGCTAGCCTTTACCTGCGGTGTGACCAACTCACTGAATGTGCTATCCACAACATCCTCAGCATCGCGTATGCTCCAGAGTGAGTCCATTCGCAGCTCCAGCGCCGCCATGTGGTCCGCTAGGAGCTGCAGCTGGACACGCTTCCTGCACACATAGTTGTCAGGGACAGTGTCCCTGATTTCCCACATGGCACAGGAGGAGCATGACACGGGTCCGAGCTGCCCTTCCATGACTTAACCCTTACAATACCCTTTTATTTACTACGATTTAGCTTAATTATTGAATTCTACTTAGAATAAGTTTGTGAAAGTACTCACCAACCAGTCACCTACCTGTTTTCTGGTGTTGTATTTTCACTGCCGCCTCCTGTCCTGGAACCTTTTCCACCTAGGTTAGGCTCCTGAAATAAAATAAATTGAACCTACCTTTTCAACTTCCCCTAACCCCTAAAAGGTTAGAGGAGGTGGAAGGGTGGGAGACACTACACTGTAGTGTTTCGGGTTTAGCAACAGCTCCACCTATATAAGAGTTACTGGCCTCCTGCTCTCCCGACTGCACCAGCTGTGAAAGAAAAAGCCCGCGAAAGGTGAGCTTTTAAACTCACCAGTTACTGGCCTCCTGCTCTCCCGACTGCACCAGCTGTGAAAGAAAAAGCCCGCGAAAGGTGAGCTTTTAAACTCACCAGTTACTGGCCTCCTGCTCTCCCGACTGCACCAGCTGTGAAAGAAAAAGCCCGCGAAAGGTGAGCTTTTAAACTCACCAGTTACTGGCCTCCTGCTCTCCCGACTGCCCCAGCTGTGAAAGAAAAAGCCCCCGAAAGGTGAGCTTTTAAACTCACCAGTTACTGGCCTCCTGCTCTCCCGACTGCACCAGCTGTGAAAGAAAAAGCCCGTGAAAGGTGAGCTTTTAAACTCACCAGTTACTGGCCTCCTGCTCTCCCGACTGCCCCAGCTGTGAAAGAAAAAGCCCCCGAAAGGTGAGCTTTTAAACTCACCAGTTACTGGCCTCCTGCTCTCCCGACTGCACCAGCTGTGAAAGAAAAAGCCCGCGAAAGGTGAGCTTTTAAACTCACCAGTTACTGGCCTCCTGCTCTCCCGACTGCACCAGCTGTGAAAGAAAAAGCCCGCGAAAGGTGAGCTTTTAAACTCACCAGTTACTGGCCTCCTGCTCTCCCGACTGCCCCAGCTGTGAAAGAAAAAGCCCCCGAAAGGTGAGCTTTTAAACTCACCAGTTACTGGCCTCCTGCTCTCCCGACTGCACCAGCTGTGAAAGAAAAAGCCCGCGAAAGGTGAGCTTTTAAACTCACCAGTTACTGGCCTCCTGCTCTCCCGACTGCACCAGCTGTGAAAGAAAAAGCCCGCGAAAGGTGAGCTTTTAAACTCACCAGTTACTGGCCTCCTGCTCTCCCGACTGCCCCATCGATTGTACTGGTACAGGCCTTTGTGTGTGTTTATTGTGAGATACTTTTTAGAGGCCTCCTCAACCTCCATCTGTAGATATGCCTGTGCCAAGTCAATTTTTGTGAAACGTTTCCCTCCGGATAGTGAGGCGAAAATATCTTCTATCCTCGGAAGAGGATACTGTACCGTATGAAGGACCGAGTTTACAGTCACTTTGAAGTCCCCACAGATGCGAATTTTTCTCTGTTCTTCAGATTTATCATTATTCAAAGTTTTTTTCATGACCGGGACGATGGGTGTTGCCCACTCGCTCCAATCTATCTTTGATAACACGCCTGTCCTTTCCAAATTCTCCAGCTCTGCCTCGACTGCTGGACGAATTGCGTATGGCACCGGCCTTGCCTTAAAAAACTTGGGAATTGCCGCATCTTCCACCTTTATTGAGGCAGTGACGCCTTTCAAGGTTCCTAGTTCCTGTTGGAACACTTCTTTGGCGTTAGCCAAGATGCCTTTCAATCGTTCAGGTATGACGTCATCATCATTTTTTTTCTTACTGGTCACCATCAGTGCCTGAATGGAGTGCCAGTCTAAACGTATCTTTCTGATCCATTCACGTCCCAACAACGGTGGACCACCATTTTGCAGAACGTATAAATACAACTTCTGTATTTCCTTGCCGTTGTATACAACAGGCACCCTTATTTTCCCTCTGGGGTATACTTTCTGCCCCGTATATGTTTTTAAGATAATGGATGTGCCTTTCAAGGGTATATGCGGAAATAGCCACTCGTAATCCTGTCGACTTATGACGGTCAGAGCTGATCCTGTATCTAGCTCCATTTTAACTGGGGACCCTGCTATCGTGAGGGTAACCCAAATGGTGTGGTAATCTTCTTTGGCAATTACATTATGTAATTTGAGACAGCTTAGTCTCTTGTTTCCAGAGTCGCTATCGCTTTTCTGGTCTTCGGAGCTACTGCCCGTCATCATTTGTACCTTTTTGTACTTTTCTTTATTGATTTTTTTTTTGTCAGTGGATTTTTTGTTTCCAGATCGGCATACACGTGCAATGTGTCCCATCTTTCCACATTGCCTGCATGCTTTGTCCTTGAACCAGCAGTCCCTCTGGTCATGGGTGGATCTGCCGCACCGATAACATCTCTCGAAACCCTGTGTCATTTCATGGGTGCCGAAATCCCGTGGCTTGTGCTGTATCTCTGCAGCTCCTCTCGCTGCTGCTTCGTATGATACAGCCATACTGAAAGCCTTGTCCAGTGTTAAATCTTTCTCAGAAAGTAGCCTTTTCTGTGTTCCTTCACTTAGGAGACCGCAGACGAATTTGTCTCGAAGAGAATCTGCCAGTCCTGCTCCGAATTGGCAGTGCTTTGATAGCTTCCTTAATTCGGTGAGGTAATCAGTGTTACTTTCATTCTTGTGCTGATTCCTCCTGAAGAATTTGAACCGTTCCGCTATCAGCAGCGGTGTTGGGTTTAAGTGCTCCTGTAGGGTATCAACAATTTCCTTAAAATTCTTGTCCATCGGTTTGGCTGGAGTGATTAAGTTTCGTAACAGCCCGTATGTCTTTCCGCCCATTAGATTTAGGAGTATCGATGCTTTTTTATCATCCTCTATTTCATTTGCTGTGCAATATACCTCCACTCTTTCTACATATATGGTCCAATCCTCCACATCACCATCGAAAACAGTAATATTGCCAGTCTTAGGCATCCTGAAAAAAAATGGCACCTCCCGCGCTTTCCCTTCCTCCTTGCTGAAAAAAAAATGGCGCCTCTCGCGCTTTCCCGCCGCTGTTGCTGCTGACAACACTGTTCTCCGCAGTTTTTAATTATACAAATATTTTTAATAGTCGGAGACTTGTTCCCACCGGACTCTCTGGGACTTTCCCCTCCCTCTGCGTGGTCCGAACGCCGACCTTCGTCCCCATTTGCCTGCGCCTTCACTGCTTGGCCCCGCTGTAGAGCCAGCCGATCGAGCCCCAGCCCGCCGCCCAGGAAGTGTTATTGCAGTACCTGCCACCAGCCTGGCTAGCTGGTGAAACCAAAGTTTTTTTTTTCTTCTTCCTTCGTCTGAGGAATCGATCTCCTTGAGGTGCTGCCGAATTGCAGGTAAGTCCGTTTCCAATTCGTCGCCACTGTTGTATCCGTGTGTTAATGGAGACACGGAATGCAGGAGTTGGTTTACAGGAGTTTACTGGACAAAGTCTGGAGGTGAACTAACAGATACAAGACACTATACTGGCTTATATAGCCCGAGTGGCCACTACCAGCATTACAGTACACAGGGGCTCTTAAAGGCACATACACCACAGAACATATATTTTTTGGAAGTTGTAAAATAACTCCTTAAATGTACACCACTGATCATGTATCGTCTTACCCTTTAATCTATTTTCCCAATCCACTCTTCTCAATTCCGCTCTCATACCTTCATAGTCTCCTTTATTCAAGCTTAGCACGCTTGTTTGAGATCCAACCTTCTCACCCTCTAATTGAATATGGAATTCAACCATGTTATGGTCACTCATTCCAAGGGGATCCTTCACTAGTACATTTTTAATTAATCCTGTCTTGTTACACAGGACCAGATCTAAGGTTGCTTGCCCCCTGGTCGGTTCAGTTACATACTGCTCAAGAAACCCATCCCTAATACACTCAATGAACTCATCCTCAAGGCAGCCCTGCCCAATTTGATTTGTCCAATTAATGTGAGAGTTAAAATCCCCCATAATTATGGATGCTCCCTTATTACAAGCCTCAACTATTTCCTGATTGATACTCCGTCCAACAGAGTTGCAACTGTTCGGAGGCCTATATACTACACCCACTAGTGTTATTTTCCCCTTATTATTCCTTACCTCCACCCAAACTGTTTCATTATCCTGATCTTTTGACCCAATATCATTTCTCTGTATTACAGTGATTCCTTCCTTTATTAACATAGCCACCCCACCTCCCCTTCCTTCCTGCCTGTCCTTCCTGTTCGTTAAATAACCTGGTATGTTTAATTCCCAGGCATTGTCACCCTGCAGCCATGTTTCTGTAATGGCCACAAGATCATACCCATATGTAGTTATTTGTGCCATTAACTCGTCTATTTTGTTACGAATGCTACGTGCATTCAGATAGAGAACTTTCAAATATGTTTTGTGACACTTAGTTCCTGCTTTTGCCCTTTTTATTACTTTACCTTTTACTCCATGCCTTCTGCCCCTCCTGACACGCTCTGGTTTTTACTTTCCCCACTGCTACCTAAGTCTATGACCTTCTCTGTTGTCATTTTTATTATTTGCTCTCTAGGAACCTCCCCCGCACTAGTTAGTTTAAAGCCCTCTCTACAGCCCTAGTTATATGATCCGCCAGGACTCTAGTCCCAGCACTGGCCATGTGAAGCCCGTCCCAACGGAACAGCTCCCTCCTGCCCCAGTACTGGTGCCAGTGTCCCAGGAAGCAAAACCCATTTCTCCCACACCAGTCTTTGAGCCACGCATTTAACTCTCTAATTTTATTTGTCCTAGCCAAATTCGCTCGTGGCTCAGGTACCCTTGAGGTTCTGTTTTTTAATTTGACCCCTAGCTGCTCATACTCCTTTAACAGAACCGGCTTCCTAGTCCTATATACGTCGTTTGTACCAACATAGACCACGACAACTGGATCCACCCCCTCCCACTGCAAGTTTCTTTCCAGCCCAGAGGAAATGTCCTTAACCCTGGCACCGGGTAGGCAACACAGCCTTCGGGACTCTCGCTCTCGGCTGCAGAGAACTCTATCTATCCCCCTAATAATACTATCCCCTACCACTACAACATTTCTATTTACTCCCCCCTCTTGAATGGCCCCCCGTTCCACGGTGCTGTGTGGCCAGGTTGCTCATCCTCCCTGCAGTCCCTGCTCCTGTCCCCACAGGGAGTAAGAACCTCGAACCTGTTGGTCAAGAGCAAGGGCTGCGGATCCTCCAGCTCTACCTCCTGGATCCCCGTACCTGCCTCACTCGTAGTCACACCGTCCTGTCTCTGACCATGGGCTACATCTGAATTACTTAACTTCATAGATGTGACCACCTCCTGATACACAGAGTCCAGGTACTTCTCCCCCTGCTGTTGATCCCTGGAATGAGCCTGAGGCAAAAAAGTTGAGTGTGGTGGTGACTTTGACAGCCACTGGTAATGCTTGTCCACTGGTCCTCTGGGCAGCAAGTCTTGCTGTAGCATTGCGCAGATGTCACTCACTACCTCTCGCGAAAGTCGGAGCCGCCTTTGGCACTGCTGCTCAGACATGTTGAGGTAGCTGACCCTGTGTCTGTAGACCCTGTTTGGGGGGTATCTCCTGCGCCGACAGGCTTCCATGCGCTGGTCCCTTCTGGCCTGAGCAGCCTCAGGTGGGTGAGCAGCAGCCTGGCGCTCCTGCTGCTGCTGCTGTTGTTGCTGCTGCTGTTTTTCCTGGTTCTGCTGGTGCCGCAGCTGGTGCTCGAGCTCATCTAATGCCCAGATGGGAAGGAAATAAATGGCTCCCATGCTTCTGGTATATGCCTCCATTGAAGAAGCGCTGAGTGAAGGTGGCGAGAGGGACCGGGTACTGAATTTGGATGATCAGCCATGATCGCATTGAATGGCAGAGCAGGCTCGAGGGGCCGAATGGCCTACTCCTGCTCCTATCTTCTATGTTTCCCAGGAGGTCACACTGGAGATGGGTGTCAGGTGCCAACCTTCCACAGGTGTTGTTAAACCTTCTAAAAGTTGCCCCAGCCCTGAGACCACTAAGTCCTGCCACCTGCAAATCATGGCTGGTCAAATCTCCTCTTTAATGTTTGACCTGCAGTTGATAGCCAGCAATCCAATAGTGCTCCCGCCAGGTCTCACCATCGTATTTCCCACCAGGCGTGTTTCATGTGGGAAAAGGGTTAAATTCACAAGGGCCTTTCAAAATAGGATTATAGAGGCCATTTAGTGGTTGTTAAGGGCCTTAAAGGCCAGTCCCGCCTGTTGGATGCAGGACAGAGTCGGGACCATCAGACACGGCTGAGTTAAAATTGCTCGGAGTCGGGAACCAGGCCGGGGTGGGGGGGGGGGGGTCCCGCCAGCCAGTTTTTGCGTTTTTAACCCCCCACACGTCTCCAATCCCGCCTCCACGGCCCATTGAATATCGAGCCCCTATTGTTAAAACTATCTTATTCTACGGAGGCAAAATATACTACTGGATGATGTCACAAATTGTAAAAAGAGATACCAAAGCATGAACAAAATAGTCAGATTGTAACAGGCGAATGGAATAATTCACCTGAGAGCGGGGTGAATGTGGTGGTGACATTCTATGGTACCTGTATAAATTAAAGATTTTAAATGTCTTGGAATATAGCTTTAATAACGCATCCAAAAATCCTCAGAATTTTAAAAGTCTGCTTTTATTCACCTAGCTTAGGAATTCATATTAGGCAAGTGTAGGGTGGCAGTTTTCTTAAGCATCTTAAAATCCATTTTGACACGGCAAGAAATTGAGCAAGGCACAGTTTAAATTGAGAGCATTCATGCAGCCAGTTTTTCGATCAATTGCTCAGTACCCATGGACCAAGTTATGAGCTCCGTTCAGATCTACCTCAGTAACAGCTGCAGCTTTTAAATAATACAACAGCCAAGTAGATTTCATCTAACCCTTTGCAGGAGAAAGGTAGGGATCCAACTATCACTGTAGCCTATTTCCCCTCGGCACTTAGGCCCAAGCATGCGGAGAGCATCAGGTTGACGAATGTACACCATTGATTTTGAAATGACAACACCCTATCAATATTTGATGTTCTACCTTTGCTTTTGAGAGATTTGACCATCATGAGCAACAATTCATGAAGGACAAACACTCCAGGGAGTCCCTGCTCAGCAGCCAGTCCATTGACACTCTTCTCATATCATGCCTGGTAACGGAAAAGTAATTGGCTTTTATGGCTTAGTAAGGATAGTGAAAATAAGAATATAGATAGAAGTAACCTTGGTTACCAAAGGTATTTACTGGATGTGGATTCTAGATAAAATAGGCATGCTCTGATATTGAATAATGCATTGGATTAGATACAGTGGACCGTGGGCGAAGCTGAGGAGTACGCCACCGACATCGCAAGTAAATCCGCGCCCACCTCGTGCGATCCCCCCGCAAGAACTTCCTCTAAAACACTGCAGAGTTCCATGCCTGTAGTGTATGTGCCTTTAGGTCAGAACTACTTTTTACAGCTCCTGTATACTGTAGTACCGGCAGTGACCACACCGGTATATAAGCTTTGCGCATGCCTCTGTACCCCAGTCTAGAGATTACCCTCCTCCAGTAAAGACCTGTTATTTGTTAATGTACAGCATCCGTGTGATTATTTATCCACTGAACCACGGATCTAACAATGCCACGTACTCACGCACGGAGCCCAGGAGCGCACGGTGTGTGTACGCGAACCTGGGATCACATGGGGCCGCTGGTTCTTTTCCTTCCTGATTCTAAGCCTATAAGCTACTCATTCAGGCCTCGCCAGCTTTAATGGTTGCATTCGCAGTAAATCTCTCATTTCTTACAGCTTCCTCCTTCATTGAAACTTGCATCCAAGATCCATATTACTGCCGATCCAATACTCCCGAAGTGAAATTCTGGGTAAACTCAACGGGAATAGCAGGAACCTTTGTCTCCTTTATACGGATTAATATAGATTTCAGTTTCTATTTAATTCAACGTGACTCCGAAAAAAATTCTACCGTTAACTCCAAATTATATCTAAATGATCCCGTTTTAAACTACCTGTCATTTGTCTCTCTTTCCCCTCCAACCGAACGTATGTAACGGGCATTAACCGTTTAAAAATCATTTCCACATTGAATCAACAAGAAAGCTCTTCAGAAACATTTTTAAAGCCATGTTTGCCTGTGCTGCGCTTCAGTTAGCAGCTAACTCTGACGGCAGAAATGAACCAGCACCAGGTCATTCGTTTGATCTACATGGTACCGATTAATAAATGTGCTGTGTGTTAGAACTTCATTCCCAATTAAACCTTCCTCCCGGTCCCCTTACGCTGTGCAACAGGCTTCCTGCGCCTACTTGCACAAGACTTAAAAAATTGAAAGCGTATTTATTTCGGAGTAGGTGGGCAATTAGCCCAACTTGTCGCCAGCACATTGATTTCTATCAGGAGGTGAAAGATGCAGCGAAGCCTCTGTATATTCGTAACTTGACAGATCGCAGGTTCGGGAATTGAACTTGAAGGAGCCAGGAGGTGGTAAGGATGGATTTACAAAGAGCACCCAGATTCAATAATGCTTCCCTTGAATTATTGCTGGGTGCAGTCAGGAGCAGGAGGGACATACTTTTCCCCAGCACTGGGAGGAAGAAACCTGCTGCTGTCATCAAGAAGGCACGGTCGGAAGTGGTTGAGTGGGTAAGCAGTAGGAACATTGTGCCCCGGTCTAGAATACAGATCAGGAAGCAGTTTAATGACCTCACCAGGTCAGGAAAAGGGAATACATTTGCTGATTCACCAACATCCTGTGGTGTAAACCACACCCCCCTCACCCTGTCTTGTCAAGCGTACTCCATCACATCACGCCTCACACCCACTTCAGTTTCTGCAGCACCCAGCCGTCCCTTTCTATGAACTACCTCACCTCCCCATGTATCCGTCCACCGCTGCCACTCAACCCAGTCCTTATGCAATGTGCTGCATCTGTCTGATAAGCCGCCCTCAACGAATGCACTGCATCCATCGGGTGAATACATGGCATTCATTCACTCACAGGTCTGGCTTTTCACCTAGTGTAGGAGAAGAGAGTTGGAAATGAGAGGGAGAGGGCTGGAGGTGGCTTGTCACAAATAGTCCAGCTCACAGATGCAGAGGAGGATTCAATGGAGATAAGTGCCACATCTGCGAGCCTCTCAGTCGGAGACGGAGAGACTGGGAACTCACAGATGGCAGGTGACAGATTTAAAAATATCTCTGACACACATGCTGGCTTTAATTCACCAATGACTGAACTTTGAGAAGACTGAGTATGTTGATTGTCAGGGTTGTTACTTTGCCACGACTAATTCATATCTCTTTCTTTTGTCTTCCAGGGCCTTCACGCGTACAGCAAGTGTCACTGGGCAAACATTTGGGCGATTCCTCAGAGGACCTCATTCCTTCTGAGGGGGCACCGTCACTGGATGTACAACCATGCACCAGCGCAGATACTCACACTTCGGTGGGTCCACTTCGACAGTTAGTTGGATTTTCACCTGGTGATTCTCACCTCACAAGTGAGCACGAGCAGATACTGGTGGCAGGGACAGCTGTGGAGAGTCCTGGGGGGCTCAAACCTCTCCAAGCTAGGCTGAGCAGGACACAGATGCTGTACTCCGGGGGGCCATCATTGAGAAGGAGAATGATAGAATGGGGTTGTTTTCCTTAGAGCAGAGAAGGCTAAGGGGGGACCTGATTGAAGTGTACCAAATTATGAGCGGCATAGATAGGGTAGATAGAAAGGAACTTTTCCCCTTAGTAGAGGGGTCAATAACAAGGGGGCATAGTTTCAAGGTAAGGGGCAGGAGGTTTAGAAGGGATTTGAGGAAAAACTTTTTCACCCAGAGGGTGGTTGGAATCTGGAACTCACTGCCTGAAAGGGTGGTAGAGGCTGGAACCCTCACAACATTCAAGAAGCATTTAGATGAGCACTTGAAACGCCATAGCATACAAGGCTACGGACCAAGTGCTGGAAAATGGGGTTAGAATAGGCAGGGCTTGATGGCCGGCATGGACACGATGGGCCGAACGGCCTCTTTCAGTGCTGTATATCTCTATGACTCTATGATAGAGGTACATCAGCAACTTAGGTACCGACAGACATGCCCCATACACATCCACAAAAGCAGAGAGGAGGGAGGAGTCCCACTCGAACAGTAGTGGACTTGTGGTGCAGGTAATTACGAGATTGTCTGTCATGAAGAGAGCGGCTGCCTCCGCGGAGCTTCATGCCCGGCTCTCAAATGCATCCTTGCAGGTCATGACCTCGGATGTGCAGAGTGTGGACAGCAACCTATCAGCCGCCTTAAACAGGATGAGAGACCCCTTAACCGTGGCCTTACAACATATCACTGATCTTCACCAAGCTGGCCTGCCACAGAGTGGTCGGAGTGATCTCTCACTGGCCCAGGTGATGGTGAAAGGGGACATGGAAGTGGGAACTCCACTCAAAGTGTCCCCACTTCACACCTTTGGCCAGCCTTGGGGGTGGGGGTTGGTGATGGTGGTGGTGGCTTTCATTTGTTATTTGTTCCAGTTGGAATAATAACTGATCCTTCTATCTATGAGGCCATCCCTGGCATTCCGGGCAGCAATGTACGCCGATGGGTGCCCCTTCTTCATATTCCACCTCCTCCTCCTCCTCTTCTTCAATGTTCTTCTCATCAGAAGATGCTGGATGAGCACCTTGATCGTCCCCCGCCTGCAATCCTCCCTGCTGCGCAATGTTGTGCAGGACACAGCACACCACTCTCATTCTGGGCACCCTGGCTGGCGAGCACTGAAAGACGCCCCCAGACCTATCCAGGCACCTGAAGCGCATCTTCCACATTCCAATGGCTTGCTCAATGACACACCTGGTGGTCATGTGGCTCTTGTTGTAGCGCTCCGGTGCCTCATTGGTGGGGTTCCTCACAGGTGTCATGAGCCAACTTTGAAGGGGTTATCCCATGTCTTCTATGAGCCAGCCCTTAAGTCTGATTCCTGGAACGAAAAGGTCTGGAATGTTGGACTGCTTCCATATGAAAGCACCATGAAAGCTCCCAGGGAATGAACCTGCATGAACCTCTTCTTGTGGTTGCACACCAGCTGCGCATTGATGGAATACTATCCTTCGCAGTTGATAAAACCTCCTGGTTGCTGTGGTGGTCCTTGGAATGCCACATTTATGCAATTGATGGCAACCTGTACCTACGGGAAGCCAGCCAGAAATCGAATGCAAGTGCCCACTCATTCTGGCTATTGCCGTCGCTGGGGAAGTTGACATGTCGACGCCTTGGCAAACAACCCATCTGTGATCTGCCTTATACATGTCCGTGCAGCCGGCTGAGAGACCCTCGAGATGTCTCCTGTGGTGCACTGGAAGAAGCCAGAGGCAAAGAAATTGAGGGTGACGCTGACTTTGACAGCGACGGGCAATGTGTGACCTCCAGATCCAGCAAGGAGCAGCTCTTCTTGAAGGAGGCTGCAGATGTCTGCGACCACCTGCTGTGTCAGTCTGAGCCTGTAGAAGCACTGTTCTTCAGAAAGGCCCAGTAAATTGAGTCTCTGTCGGTAGACCCTCACACGTAGGTATTGCCTCATGCGACCTTGGCCCCTCTGTTGATCTCCTCCCTCCCATGCGCCTCTGTCCTGTGCACCTCCCTCCTGTGCACCTCTATCCTGTGCCCCTCCCTCCTGTGCCCCTCCCTCCTGTGCCCCTCCCTCCTGTGCCCCTCCCTCCTGTGCCCCTCCCTCCTGTGCACCTCCCTCCTGTGCACCTCCCTCCTGTGCACCTCTATCCTGTGTCCCTCTCTCCTGTGCCCCTCTCTCCTGTGCCCTTCTATCCTGTACCCCTCCCTCCTGTGCCCCTCCCTCCTGTGCCCCTCCCTTCTGTGCCCCTCCCTCCTGTGCCCCTCTCTCCTGTGCCCTTCTCTCCTATGCCCCTCCCTCCTGTGCCCCTCTCTCCTGTGCTCCTTCTCTCCTGTGCGCCCTCTCTCCTGTGCCCTTCTCTCCTGTGCCCTTCTCTCCTGTGCCCCTCTCTCCTGTGCCCTTCTCTCCTGTGTCCTTCTCTCCTGTGCCCCTCCCTCCTGTGCCCCTCTCTCCTGTGCCCCTCTCTCCTGTGCCCCTCTCTCCTGTGCCCTTCTCTCCTGTGCCCCTCCCTCCTGTGCCCCTCTCTCCTGTGCCTCTCTCTCCTGTGCCCCTCTCTCCTGTGCCCTTCTCTCCTGTGCCCTTCTCTCCTGTGCCCCTCTCTCCTGTGCCCCTCTCTCCTGTGCCCTTCTCTCCTGTGCCCCTCTCTCCTGTGCCCCTCTCTCCTGTGCCCCCTCTCTCCTGTGCCCTTCTCTCCTGTGCCCCCCTCTCCTGTGCCCCTCTCTCCTGTACACCTCCCTCCTGCACACGTCATCACTGCCATGGATGGTGATTGACTTCCTGATCTAATGTAGTGTTAAAAATATCCTTGGCGTCACCCATCCTGCTGATATCCGTTTGAAAGCCTCCAAACTTCTCAAAAACCTCTCTACTGACAAGAACTCTCTGCGAAACCTTTGCCGGAGGGAGCTGACAAAGCAGCTGTAAGCACTGAGCTTTTATTGAATTCGGACAATCTGAGCTTTAAAGACCCTCTGAAGTGTAGCTCAAACTCACCTCCTTTTCCCTGGCGAGTTTCCCGAGCCCCGGGAAACCCATGCTGGAGGTGTTAACTTCAAAAGACTGTTTAATTCAATATAAAATCCTGTTGTTGCCATGTAATTATGACGTTAAATGCTGTGGTAGTTACAGACTCCCCTGTGCTAATGATCGCACCGACTCTAACGAGCAGGTTACTCGCACGCGGCCAAACAAGCCCCAGTTAAACCCAGAAGTGAGCGTGTTGGAGCCGAGGTGCGGTCACGCTTGAATTTTCTTCTATTTTTACTACCAACCCGACCCAACCCACTCGTTCTTGCTGAGGGGGGGGCGGGGTGGTAAAATCCCCCTGTACCAATGTTAGCCATTGTCACTGACATGAATCTTGTCATTCATGTAGAAATTACTTATGAAATGATACTGGGCGGCCTGCTGGTGGCACTGTCCAGGGAGAGTATAAAAACTCAGGCATGGGCCCAGCTTGCTCAGGACATTCTTTAACAGGAACTAGTGAAGGACACAACTAGACCTCCATGATGAAAAACAGTTGATTAAAGCTTTGTTTAACGCTTAGACCAAGTGCCTAGTAGTTTTCTTACATCAATCTCCTCTTCAGAGGAGGCAAGGAGTTGGATCTGCTGAGTCCCTCTACCCATCTAACTTCAGCACCTCCTGTTGATGACTTTTTCTGTAAGGTGAAGAAAAATATGCATTGAGAGGATATCTTACACTGAGTCTTTTAGGCAGTAGTTGTGTTTTATGTCTTTTTGCATAGCTTACCTAAATGTAACATTTGAAAGAATGTTTGAGAGCTAACTGCGTGCATTGTAATTGTCAACTGAATGTGGAAATAATGGCAGTCAGTCTTCAGCCTTAATTTGCTGTATCATTCTAGGGTCCCTCATTCTTATTTTGATTTCACAGTTCTCAACAATCTTCATTATTTCCTTTTGAGCCCCCTTTGCAGTAGGTTGCTGAATTAATTTGGGTTAAGTATCTTAACTTGTGGAAGTTGTCTTGGTGTCTTCATCCTTCAAAACTCAGCCCCCTTTGATCTCTTCAGGGTATTGAATAAATTTTTTAATTAATTGAAGGAGTAAGTCATGGCAGGAGAGCTCAGCCCCGTGTTCTGCTCCTCTTGCTCCATGTGGGAAGTCAGGGACGCTGCCAGTGTCCCTGGCGACCATGTGTGCGGGAAATGCATCCAGCTGCAGCTACTTGTAGACCGCATTGCGGCGCTCGAGCTGTGGGTGGATGAGTTTTGGAGCCTGCGCGATGCTGAGAGGGTCGTGGATAGCACGTTTAGCGAGTTGTTCACGCCGCAGGGTAGGGCTGCACAGGCAGAAAGAACTTGGGTGACCATCAGGCGGAGCAACAGAGGCAGGCAGGAAGTGCAGGGGCCCCCTGCGGACATCCCCCTTTCAAACAGGTCTACCAAGTTGGATACTGTTGAGGGGGATGACTCACCAGGGGAAGGCAGCAGCAGCCAGCTTCCTGGCACCAGGGACGCTTCTGCTGCTCAGAAAGGGAGGAAAAAGAGTGGGAGAGCAATAGTGGTAGGGGATTCTATCGTAAGGGGAACAGATAGGCGTTTCTGTGGCCGCAAACGTGACTCCAGGATGGTTTGTTGCCTCCCTGGGGCCAGGGTCATGGATGTCACTGAGCGGCTACAGGGCATTCTTAAGGGGGAGGGTGAGCAGGCAGAGGTCGTGGTCCACATTGGGACCAACGACATAGGTAGGAAGGGGGATGAGGTCCTGCATCAAGAACTTAGGGAGCTAGGTAGCAGATTAAAAAACAGGACCTCAAAGGTTGTAATCTCTGGATTACTCCCAGTGCCACGTGCTAGTGAGTATAGGAATAGGAGGATAGAACAGATGAATGCGTGGCTAAAGAGTTGGTGCAGGGGGGAGGGTTTTAGTTTCCTGGATCACTGGGCCTGCTTCTGGGAAAGGTGGGACTTGTACAAGTCGGACGGGTTGCACCTGAACCAGAGCAGGACAAATATCCTTGCGGGGAGGTTTGCTAGCACTGTTGGGGGGGGTTTAAACTAACTTGGCAGGGGGATGGGATACAGAGGGGAGCTGAAATAGGGGGTGATGTGCTGCCAATTATAGAGAAAAAAACAAGTCAGCTTGGTAGACAGGGCAAATATACAAGGGCAAGGCTGGATGGCATCTATTTTAATGCAAGGAGTCTTGCAAATAAGGTGGATGAACTGAAGGTGTTGATAAACACATGGGAGTATGATATTGTTGCTATCACGGAGACATGGTTGAGGGAGGGGCAAGACTGGCAGCTCAATATTCCGGGGTACAGAATCTTCAGGCGAGACAGAGGGGGAGGTATAAGAGGAGGGGGTGTCGCAATATTAATTAAGGAGTCAATTACTGCAGTAAGGAGGGATGACATATTAGCAGGTTCCTCTAATGAGGCCATATGGGTGGAGCTTAAAAACAAAAAGAGGGCAAGCACTTTGCTGGGAGTGTACTATAGGCCTCCAAACAGTCAGGGGGAGATAGAGGAACAGATATGTAGGCAAATCTCAGAGAAATGTGCAAATAATAGGGTAATAATAATGGGGGATTTCAACTTCCCCAATATTAACTGGGATAGTCAGAGTGTGAAAGGCACAGAGGGTGTAGAATTCTTAAAGTGCATCCAGGAGAGCTTTTTGAGCCAGCATGTAGAAGGTCCTACAAGAGAGGGGGTGGTACTGGACCTAATTCTAGGGAATGTGGCCGGCCAAGTGGAAGAAGTGCTAGCAGGTGAGCACTTTGGTGACAGTGACCATAATATGGTGAGATTTAAGGTGGTCATGGAAAAGGACAGGGATGGGCCGGAAATAAAGGTTCTAAATTGGGGGAAGGCCGATTTTAATAGGAGAAGGCAGGATCTGGCCAAAATGGACTGGGATCAGCTACTTGTAGGAAAATCCGCATCGGAGCAATGGGAGGCTTTCAGAAGGGAGATTGAGATCATACAATGGCAACATGTTCCCGTAAAGGTCAAGGGTGGTTCCAAAAACCACAGGGAACCTTGGATGTCAGGGGATATACGAGAATGGATTAGAAAAAAAAGGAGGGCTTTTGGCAGATACAAAAGGTTAAAGACGGAGGAAGCCCTAGAGGAGTACAAAAAGTGCAGGGGGATACTTAAAAAAGAAATTAGGAGATCAAGGAGGGGCCATGAAATAACACTGGCGAGCAAAATAAAGGAAAATCCTAAGATGTTTTATAAGTATATTAAGGGTAAGAGGATAACTAGGGAAAAAATAGGGCCCATTAGGGACAAAAGTGGCAATCTGTGTGTGGAGCCGGAAGATGTAGGAGGGGTTCTAAATGAATTTTTTGCATCTGTTTTCACTATGGAGAGGGACGATGTAGACATAGAAATAGGGCGGGGGGACTGTGATATGCTCGAACATATTAACATCGAGAGGGAGGAGGTATTGGCGGTTTTAGCAGGCCTAAAAATGGATAAATCCCCAGGCCCGGACGAAATGTATCCCAGGCTGCTGTGTGAGGCAAAGGAAGAGATTGCGGGGGCTCTAACACATATATTCAGAACCTCTCTGGCCACAGGGGATGTGCCAGAGGACTGGAGAACCGCTAATGTAGTACCATTATTCAAGAAGGGGAGTAGGGAAAAACCGGGGAACTACAGGCCAGTGAGCCTAACATCAGTGGTAGGGAAATTATTGGAAAAAATTCTGAGGGACAAAATTAGTCTCCACTTGGAGAGGCAAGGATTAATCAGGGATAGTCAACATGACTTTGTCAAGGGAAGATCATGTCTGACTAATTTGATTGAATTTTTTGAGGGGGTGACTAGGTGTGTGGATGAGGGTAATGCAGTGGATGTGGTATACATGGATTTCAGTAAGGCCTTCGATAAAGTCCCGTACAGGAGACTGGTCAAGAAGGTAAGAGCCCATGGAATCCAGGGTGCCTTGGCACATTGGATACAAAACTGGCTTAGTGGCAGAAGGCAGAGGGTGATGGTCGAAGGTTGTTTTTGTGACTGGAAGCCTGTGGCCAGTGGGGTACCACAGGGATCGGTGCTGGGTCCCTTTCTGTTTGTGGTCTACATTAATGACTTGGATATGAATGTAAAAGGTATGATCAGTAAGTTCGCGGATGATACAAAAATTGGTAGGGTGGTAAACAGCGAGGAGGGTAGTCTCAGTCTGCAGGACGATATAGATGGGTTGGTCAGATGGGCGGAACAGTGGCAAATGGAAATTAACCCGGAAAAGTGCGAGGTGATGCACTTTGGGGGGACTAACAAGGCAAGGGAATAAACAATGAATGGTAAGACCCTAGGCAATACGGAGGGTCAGAGGGACCTGGGTGTGCAAGTACACAGATCCCTGAAGGCGGCGGAACAGGTGGATAAGGTGGTAAAAAAGGCATATGGGATACTTGCCTTCATTAGCCGAGGCATAGAATATAAGAGCAAGGAGGTTATGATGGAGCTGTATAAAACACTGGTTAGGCCACAGCTGGAATATTGTGTGCAGTTCTGGTCGCCACACTACAGGAAGGATGTGAAAGCTTTGGAGAGGGTGCAGAGGAGATTCACCAGGATGTTACCAGGGCTGGAGCGCTTCAGCTATGAAGAGAGACTGGGCAGATTGGGTTTGTTTTCCTTGGAGCAGAGGAGGCTGAGGGGGTACATGATTGAGGTGTACAAAATTATGAGGGGCATAGATAGGATGGATACTAAGGAGCTTTTTCCCTTAGTAGAAGGGTCAATAACTAGGGGGCATAGATTCAAGGTAAAGGGCGGGAGGTTTAGAGGGGATTTGAGAAAGAACTTTTTCACACAGAGGGTGGTTGGAGTCTGGAACTCACTAGCTGAAAGGGTTGTGGAGGCTGGAACCCTCACAACATTCAAGAAGCATTTGGATGAGCACTTGAAATGCCATAGCATACAAGGTTACGGACCAAATGCTGGAATATGGGCTTGATGGCCGGCGCGGACACGATGGGCTGAAGGGCCTCTATCCGTGCTGTATAACTCTATGACTCTATGACTCTAAGAACATGTCAACAGATGGCTTCTGGGTGAAAAGTCTAACCCTGCTCCTATGGACAATGATCCTACTAAGATTGACCTGAACAGCGACAGAGGAGGGTTACATTGAACCGCACACCTCTACAAGATTGGTCATTGAGAGGATGTTGGTGTTCAGAGAGATGTTGGTGTTCAGAGAGATGTTGGCGTTCAGAGAGATGTTGGCGTTCAGAGAGATGTTGGCGTTCAGAGAGATGTTGGCGTTCAGAGAGATGTTGGCGTTCAGAGAGATGTTGGCGTTCAGAGAGATGTTGGCGTTCAGAGAGATGTTGGCGTTCAGAGAGATGTTGGCGTTCAGAGAGATGTTGGCGTTCAGAGAGATGTTGGCGTTCAGAGAGATGTTGGCGTTCAGAGAGATGCTGGCGTTCAGAGAGATGTTGGTGTTCAGAGAGATGTTGGTGTTCAGAGAGATGGTGGTGTTCAGAGAGGTGTTGGTGTTCAGAGAGGTGTTGGTGTTCAGAGAGGTGTTGGTGTTCAGAGAGATGTTGGTGTTCAGAGAGGTGTTGGTGTTCAGAGAGGTGTTGGTGTTCAGAGAGGTGTTGGTGTTCAGCGAGGTGTTGGTGTTCAGAGAGATGTTGGTGTTCAGAGAGATGTTGGTGTTCAGAGAGATGTTGGTGTTCAGAGAGATGTTGGTGTTCAGAGAGATGTTGGTGTTCAGAGAGATGTTGGTGTTCAGAGAGATGTTGGTGTTCAGCTGTCATGACACTGGGTCCGTGTGATCTCCTGGACTGGTTTCCATCACCTGAAGGAGTCGAAGAGGAATTTTACAGAGTAGTTTTTCCCTTATTGTTCCTGGATCTTTTCTCTGATTTTTTTGCCTCTCCCAGGAGATTAGGGATGGAATTTTCTCAAGGGAGGCGGGTTGGGGGCGGGGGCTTCCGAGGCGGGCAGGAAACCCAGGAGGCCGGATTTCCCGCAGGCCCTGCCGACTTTAACGGCAAGGCCTGATTTGAATGTGAGGCCTCGGATTCCCGCCTGCAGCCAGCCAGACTGAGAGGCTAGCTGGCTGCAGGTGGGTAGGCCACAGATACGATGGGTCGGTCCGGGGGGAGGGATCATGGGGGGGGGCGGGATCGTGGGGTCGACATGGTCGGGGGTCGAGGGCGGGTGGGGGGGTGTGCTTGGGGATCGGTAGGGGGCGTTGGGGATCGGTATGGGCTAGGTCGGGAATCTCGGCGTCGGTTGCAGAGGTCAGTTGACGGCCGGGGATCGGGGCGGGGTGGGGGGGCGTCGGGGATCATGGGGGGTCAACAGGGGATCAGTGCGGGGGAGAGAGGATCGGGCACAGCCACCGGAGGATCGAGCCGGCCTCAGCATCATCAGTGGAGGGGAGGCCTCGTGGTGGGGGGTCTCTGATCGCGGGGGGTTGGTGTGGTCGGGTCCCTGGATCCAGGAGGGAGGTATAAAGCCACTGACCTCCTGGGTGCAGCAGTCCCCACCTCAGTTTAACTGCCGGGTCTCACGAATTGTGTAAAACCCGTCCTCAGGCTGTTAAACACAAAATGGAGGGAAAAAAGAGGCTTCCAGCCTCATTACAATATTTAAATTAAGGTACTGCTCCCTGGGAGCGGGTTGGTCACCCGCCCCCCTGTCCCGCCTCCATCAAAACCGGGAGTGGGCGGGTTGGAGGTGGGGTCAGGTCGGGGATCCTATTTTTAACAATTAAACTGCCCCCCCCCCCCCCCCGCCGCAAACCCACCCATTTCTTTTAGGGGAAAATTCCAGCCTACATGTCTGCGGGGGCTGGGGGAGAGGGGGTGGGTGGATGGGGGGCTTTGGGTGGGTGGGAAGAAGTGTTTAGTCAGGTGGGGCAGGGTTGACGGGCCAGCTTTTTCTTTTCCAATCCGTCAGTTTTGTACGTTCATCTGGCCTGCTCCCTGCAAGAGCTGTTGGAAGTGTCGGCTCACCGAATCACCCCGATAATACTGGATCGGTAAAAGGAGATTTCTCATTTTCTCAGATGTTTTCTGTTGTGTTTGTACCGCTATACACAACTACATAAAATAATAAAGCAGCAGAGACTGAGAGTAACTTCAAGTGATCTTTACTGGGTAACTGGAACTTCGGCACTGACTATACAAATCGATACGCGTCTGTTATATACGCTCGCAACTAAGGATGTACATCCGCAAAACAAAGTAGTCCCTTCAATGTTGTATACAATACACTTCCTCCCCCTTTAGTTTAATAGTATATTAACGCAAAATTTCCATAATTAACATACAGAGCCTGTCTTTACAGTAACAAAATTCAAATTCCAACATAACATTTTATTTTGTCAACAGCCCTTTTACAAGTCAAGTCTCTGGGGAGGCCTCCTCTGCCTCTCTGGGTAACGTCTCTCCAGACTCTTTTCTCTCCTCCTTCAATGTTCTGTTGGTAATTACGTGGTGGCCCTCGGCAGCGAGGGTTGTAACGGCGGTAACGATCTCGGTCCGTGGCATATCGGCTTCCTTGAACTGGAACTCCACCTGGACCAGTAACGTTTGCCACCTCTGCACCCTTTTCACCTTCCACTACGTCAAACTCCACAGTTTCACCGTCTCTAACACTGCGTAGATATTTCCGTGGGTTATTCTTCTTTATGGCAGTCGAATAGGTAAGGATGGGTCAAAGTGAGCTAGCACCTCTTCTGAAGTAATGAGTCTTTTACTCTCTTGAAAAGCTTGTTCACAGCTGTCACTCCACTTCCATTGTGACCCTGTCTGTAGCAGTGCATTTAGTGGATGTAACACTGTGGATAGGTTGGGCAAGAACTTGTGATAGTAGTTCACCAGTCCAAGACATGATCTCAACTGAGACACATTTTCAGGTGTTGGTGCATTAATCACAGCCTCAATCTTGTCTGGAGACTTGTGTAAACTGTCCTTGTCAATCACATGTCCACAGTATGAGATTTCCTTTTTGAAAAACTCACACTTCTCTCGGTTCGCTCGGAGCCCATACTCCCGTAACCTGATGAGCACCTGTTCGAGGTTGGAAAGGTGGCCGTTGTCATTCTTGCCAGTAATGATGATGTCATCAAGGTAACACTGAGTACCTGGAATCCCCTGCAGGACTTGGTCCATTGCCCTTTGCCAGATTGCAGGAACTGATGCTATTCTGAATACCAGCCGATTGTACTGGTAAAGGCCTTTGTGCGTATTTATTGTCAGGTACTTCTTTGATGCATCATCAATTTCCATTTGGAGATAGGCCTGGGCCAAGTCAATCTTTGTGAAGCGTTCCCCTCTTGACAGGGAAGCAAAGATGTCCTCAATGCGAGGCAATGGGTACTGTACTGTGTGGAGGACTGGGTTAATAGACACCTTAAAGTCTCCACAGATGCGCACTTTTCTTGGCTTTCCTGGTTTTGTGCTGGAGGTTTTCTTCATCACTGGAACTATAGGTGTGGCCCATTCACTCCAATCCACTTTGGGCAGGACCCCTAACTGCTCCAAGTTCTCCAGCTCTGCTTCTACTGAAGGGTGAATTGCATAAGGCACTGGTCTGGCCTTGTGGAACTTTGGATTTGCATTCTCCTCAATCTTAATTTTTGCTTTCATGCCCTTAAGTGTTCCTATTCCCTTCTTGAACAGTTCCTGAGAGTCAGAGAGTATTTGTGACAGTCTCTCAGGAGTGGCGTTGCTGTCCTCCTTTGCTGACACAAACAGTGCTTGGATGGTGTGCCAATCCAACTGTATTTTCCTGAGCCATTCGCATCCCAGCAATGGCGGTCCTCCATTTTCCACTACATAGAGGTTCAATTGTGGTATTTTTTTTTCTTTGTATGTCACTGTCACTTTTATTTTACCTTTGGGGCACACTCTTTGTCCTGTGTATGTCTTTAACAGTACTTTAGTTGGCCTTAGTGGTATGTGTGAAAACAGTCATTTGTAGTCATGTACAGAGATCACTGTTAAAGCTGAGCCTGTGTCCAACTCCATTTTCAGCCTAACTCCTGCCACTTCTGGAGTAATCCATATTATTCTGTGATCCTCTGTTTCTTTCACACTGTGTAGTTTTAGACAAGCCAGATCCTCTTCCTCTGAGTCTGTGTCACTTTTTTCTTTATCTGAACTGTCTCCAGTCACGTAGTGTACCTCCTTGTATCTATCTTTGGAAGGTTTCTTGTTTTCAGTCACTTGGTGTGCCTTTGTATCAGTTTTCTGCTTCTTTGCTTTGCAGACCCTTTCAATGTGCCCTCGTTTGCCACATTGTCTGCAATCTTTGTCTTTAAACCAACAGTCATTGTGGTCATGTGACATTTTACCACAGCGATAGCACTTCTTTTCTTGTTTCAGTGACATTTTGTTAGTGGAATATTCCAGGGATTTTTGTTGAATTTCTAAAGCGCCACGTGCTGCTGCTTCCATTGATATTGCAATACTTAGAGCCTTCTCCAATGTGAGGTCTTTTTCAGACAGGAGCTTCTTTTGTGTGCTTTCACTTTGCATGCCACACACAAATCTGTCTCTCAATGTGTCTGATAAGCCCACTCCAAATTGGCAATGTTCTGATAATTTGCGCAACTTTGCCAAATATTCAGAAATGCTTTCATTTTTGCTCTGGTTCCGTTTATGGAATTTAAATCTTTCGGCTATGAGCAGTGGTCTGGGGCTTAAATGGTCTTGGAGTGTGTCCACTATTTGTTTGAATGTTTTGTTTGCTGGCTTTTCAGGGGTTAATAAACTACGTAGTAGCCCATATGTCTTCGCGCTCATAACACTCAGCAAAACAGTGACTTTCTTTTCTACCTCCACTCCGTTAGCCTCACAGTACAACTCCACTCTTTCAATGTAAGTTGCCCAGTCTTCAATGCTGCTATCAAATGCTGCAATAGTGCCAATCATTGCCATTTTTTTTTCCAAACCCGTTTTTCTTTCTTTACTAGTTAGCTAGCGTCATGCAAGTCCTGTGCACTTTTCACTTGACTTACGTATCCCCTGCCTAGCTTAGCAAGCGTACTCCGTTTTCTCTACCTTCTCGCTCCTTTCTTCCAAGTTTCGGTGTCCTCTGGATGCGATGCCAGAATAGGAAGACGTAGGGTCATAATTCTCGTCGCCAATTTGTTGTGTTTTTACCGCTATACACAACTACATAAAATAATAAAGCAGCAGAGACTGAGAGTAACTTCAAGTGATCTTTACTGGGTAACTGGAACTTCGGCACTGACTATACAAATCGATACGCGTCTGTTATATACGCTCGCAACTAAGGATGTACATCCGCAAAACAAAGTAGTCCCTTCAATGTTGTATACATTACATTTTCTATTGGTAAATGTTCACTCCACCACTGGACGAACAAACTTTTCAACACTCACACCCACTGCACGGCTCTGCCGCAGTTTGAGAAGAGTTAGAGGACCACCCGTATTTATCACCATCATGAATTGCATTCTCAGAAATTGCAATTTTCAATTTGGGCATTCCAGTGATTCCAAGAGCAGATCATTAATTTTGAGCAAAGGCAGCCATTAATCTAATTTCATGGGAAATTAGGAATGTTGGCCCCACGGTGCTTTCTCCAGCAAAGTGGCCTTGTCGAAAACCGATGAACCATCCAGCCAATTTGAGTAACAGGCAGCACAGCAGCTTAAGCCAGTGGATTCCTGTGATTAAACAAAAGAGCCCTGAAACTCTGCCGGAGCTTGCCTGGTTCGCCGCCATTTCCCTGGTGGTTCCGCTGGTCTCCCGCCGAAGCCTCAGGACATTCCCCACAGAATTCCAGGGCAAAGATATTTTACACAAACTGAGATTTATACAGAATTTAACTGCCATAATTTTTCCACAGATTTGTTTTTGTGCCATTTACTGCAGCATTCAATTGTTCCTGTACATTGTTGGTCCAAATCTAATCTGTGGCCGAAAGTTCCTGGGATGGTTCATCCAACAGCCAACAACGTGAATTTGGACTGTTTTCCTCACCCTTCAGATCACACTATATTTGTGCCGCAAAATGCTGGAAATCTGAGTTGCTAATGGTGCGGCGATGTCAACGTCACATCTGGGACACATGAATGTCCAGCCCAATGGCCTTCATTGCAAACGATAGGAAGGAAGAAGAAAGACTTGCATTTATATAGCACCTTTCACGACCACCGGACATGTCAAAGCGCTTTACAGCCAATGAAGTACTTTTTGAAGTGTAGTCACTGTTGTAATGTGGGAAACACGGCAGCCAATTTGTGCACAGCAAGCTCCCACAAACAGCAATGTGATAATGACCAGATAATCTGTTTTTTTGGTTATGTTGGTTGAGGGATAAATATTGGCCCCAGAACTCTCATCTGAAGGACGGCACCTCCGAAAGTGCGGCACTCCCTCAGTACTGCACTGAAGTGTCAGCCTAGCTTGATGTGTTCAAGTTCCTGGAGTGGGATTTGAACCCACAACCTTCCGACTCAGAGGCGAGTGTGCTACCCACTTTTTTTTAAATATAATACTTTATTGAACATTAAGAACATTTACAGCATCATGATCATTTCATTATATGATACAAATCAATTCCGCTGCTCTGCACAGCCATTCCGCCACCACACTTTAACATCAAAACCTAAAGTTTAATTTGTCTCCTGTAACATATATTAATCGATTGTACTTTAAAAATTGGTTGTAAAATACTATCCTTAAATTCCTTTCTGAATAAAACATCCACAGAGCCTTATAATGATCTTTTAGCTTATATTTAAAATACTCTTTTAGATTGATTCTCCTCCCCTTAAAAAACAGTGCATTCCTTCTTTGCACAATCACGAATCTAGCCAAACTGAACATTAAATTAATTGCCACTCCGCTAGAATCAGGCAGACTCTCCTGCAATCCCCATCTCAAAATTGAGTCCCACGGGATTCCCATTCTCGCTCTTCGGTCCCCACCCAGCAAAAAAGCTTCACACAACTGTCGAACAGTTATGAGCCAATTTGAAATCCAGTTCAATCCACTCTGGACATTTAAAATTCACCCACACTCCCTTCCAAATCCCGTTGAAGCCCAGCTGTGGGTATATACTCTGCCAAAACTCCTGACCAGCAGGTGTCTTGAATCTCCATTCTCTAAATACCTCATAGAAATCTCGAGTATTACAGTTGTCAAATTGGATCAACTCTCCCCCTTTCTCCAGTACAAAGCTTGGAAAAGCAGGGCGCATTTTACTTCCTTTGGTGATTTCCGCATTTATTACTTCCATCCAATCCTGTGGCATTGCCCTCACAATCTTCTCATACATAATTCCTATTGCTTTTTCCTCTACCTCCTGATCCTCCTCCCACACCATGTCCCTCACTATCGCTTCCGGCAACCAACCTGGAATGACCTCGTATAATACATCTTTCACAGATATAATCCCAGCTTTTATAAAAGCTTGATTAAATAAAACCTCTCCTTCGATGTTGACCCGCCTGTTCAAAAATAAGGGCTGTTCTAAAAATTCCTCAGCCCCCTTGGGCATAAACTGCACACTTTTTAAAAATTGGGCCCAAGTCTCTACAACCCTCTTATAAAACCTAGGGAGAAGTTTAATCGATTTCAAAAACATATTATTGTATTCCATATACAATATCCCCTGCCCTCCTATCCCACTTCATTTTAAAAAATGCTCAAAACAACTCTTCCAAAAACTTGTATTTGACTTCTGAAGAAATCTCTTCACCCATTTGATTCTAAAGGATTTCTTCTTCAAATCAATATCTGGGAAATTGAGTCCTCCCTGATTTCTCCGTCCAATGATGGTATTGTAAGCCACCAAGGCTGGTTTCCTTTCCCATAAAAACCTCACACAAGCCTCTCGGATGAACTTTTCCACCCACTCAGGAATATCCTCCGCCGTCAATAAGTACCATAGCTTAGATAGCAGGAGGGCAGACACCACTGTCGCTCTTCCTTGCACTTTCAACCACCTTCTTTCCCATCTTCCCAAAATCTTTTTAATTTTCATAACCTTCGGTTCCCAATTTAATCGATCCACTTCATCCCTGTCTTTCTTGCACCCCATATGCACCCCCAGAACTTTCAAAACCTCCACCACCTTAAAGGGACATTCCCCCAACCATTCCCCCCTACCCCTCCCTGCAACCAGGCATTGGGACTTACTATAATTCACTCTGGCACCTGAAGCTCTACAATATTCCTCCACTACATCCATAGCTTTCCTCACTGACTCCCCATTTCTCAATGTTAAGATTGTGTCATCTGCATATTGGTGTATCCCCGACACCAGCCCAGAACTGGGGATCACAATCCCAACTACACCTTGTTTCTTTCGCATTATGTAACCTAATGGTTCTGCTACCAATGTGTACAACAATGGGGACAGGGGACAAACCTGTCTCACTGACCTCTGTATCGGAATATACTTGGATAAAAAACCATTACATTTAACACAGCTAAATATGTTTGAATAAAAAATCCTTATCCACTGAATGAAATTTTCCTTGAAACCAAATGCTTCCAAAACCTTCAATAAAAACTCATGAGAGACCCTATCAAAGGCTTTCTCTTGATTTATCTTTAATACATAAGCCTCCCTCCCACTCTCTTCCATGAGCTCTATCGCATCTCGGATTGAGACCACAGAGTCTGCGATGTCCCGGCCTATGACTCCATAGGACTGAGAGAGCCAAACTATCTGCGGTAACACCTCCTTCAAACGATTTGCCATAACCCTCGCCAAGATCTTATAATCCACATTTAATAATGTGATGGGCCTCCAATTCTTCAGATCCCGCCTATCCCCTTTATTTTTATATAAGCTAAGCTTATGATCCCTCTCCTCATAGATGGGGCCAGGCTTCCCTCAATTTTAATTTCCTTAAAAACTTCTAAGAGCAATGGACTTAAAATCTCGCAAAATTCTTTATAAAATTCTGCACTTAGTCCATCGGACCCTGGGCTTTCCCCCCCCCCTTCATTCCACTTATTGCTACTTTTATTTCCGCTAATCCTACTTCTTTGTCACACATGCTTCTCTCATCCTCCTTTAAACCCTCTTCAATAAAAGCAGTAACCTTCTTCATCGCCAAATTGGAAATGTCTTCTTTAGTATATAACTCTTGATAAAAGCTGCTAGCCGTCTCTAAAATCTGCCCACTTTCATGAATGATCTTCTCCCCAACCTTCAACTCCTCAATTAACAATAATCTCTGTCGCAGCTTCTCTTGCTCTAGGAAATATCGAGTGCATCTTTCGCCCTCCAATGCATCTCTAGCCTTTGCACGGAGAATGGCCCCCTTGCATTTTTCAGCTTGCAATAATTCCCACTTTTCCTTTAGCACCCGGAACTTAGTCTCAGCTCCCTTATCCCCTCCATCAACTGCTTTACAGGCATCCGTAAACCTTTTATTTATATTCTCTTCTCGATGCTGGTTAGCTGCCGCCCTCTTTTTCCCATAACGTACCGAAAAAACTTTTACCTCATATTTGAAATTATCCCACCAAACTGTTCTTTCTTTCAGGAACAAAGGTTCCTTCTGAGCATCCTTTATTATATTTATAATCCCTTCTTTATAAGCAATTTCTTTCAGGTATTGATTGTTTAAAATCCACACCCCTGAACCGATCTTAACTCTGCTGTTCCTAATTCTAAGAACCAAAGCTGAGTGATCACTAAAAAATACTTTTTATAATAAATCTCCATCACCTCAGAACTTAACCCTTCCCGCATTAACACAAAATCTATTCGGCTCTGTTTTAAAACATCACCCACCCAACCTGATCTGGAGAACTCCCTTTTTATGGGGTTCCGGTCCCTCCATAAGTCTCTCAAATTTAAATTTGCCATCATTTTTACAATCATCCCTCTGGAGTTGTCATCCTTAAAGGTCATCTGGGCTGAAATGTCCATCTGAGATAAAAATACATTAAAATCCCCCACTATACAAGGATTTTCCACCTCTGCCGCTTCAGTGAATAACCCCCGAAAAAACTCGCAACGCTTGCAATGGTCGTTCGGTGCATAGATATTAAAGAGATCGCAATTAAATCCCTCCATTTTTACCCTTAGCCGTAAAAATCTCCCCTCAGCGTCCTTGTCCATCAAGGCAACATTCTCTTTTATGGACGGACTCACCAAAACAGCTACCCCTCTATGGTTATTGTTTGCACAACTCGCAAACACCTCTCCCTTCCAAACCTTCTGAACGCTTTCTAGGATATCCTCATCCCAAAAGGTTTCTTGCAGACACAAGTCCGTACCTTTAAAACCCTGCAACAACTGCTGCAATTTCTTCTCACCCCTCAGTCCGTTCACATTGATCGAGACCAAAGTAATCATGGCTCCAAAGAAGGGAAGTATGCCTGATAATCTCCCCATCATTTAATCTCTGGCCCTTCCCTCCTCACATGCTCCTTCCCAACTTCTCGGGCAGCTGTTGCTTTTTCCTGCAACCTCTGACTCTTTTTCCCCTCCTGTTTAAACTTTCCCTGCTGTTTCAGCCTCTTCCTTACATTAAGTTTGGGCCCAGGAGCTGCCCTTTCTCCCTCCTTCTGCCCCTCACTAACCTTTCCCTTTTCACATGATGCCACCCCACCCCCGACTTCCATGTCTCTGTCCCCCTCTAATTCCTCACACTCAAGCTCTTCTGCAAACCCTGTGCCTGCTCCTCGTCCGATACATAATCCTGCTCCCTGTCAGATACTTCATCTCCCACAGAGAGTCTTCCTGCTATCGCAGTTTCTCCCACTGTGCCGCTCCCTTCGACCACATCTCCACCTCTGACCCTTGCACCCTGTTCCCTCTCTCCATGGGACAATGGCGCAACTAAATTGTTCCCTTCTGACGTCTCTATCTCGCCGATCCCATCCTGCTGTCCCTTTAAGGCTCCTGCCTCGTGCTCCCTCTCCCCATCCTGCACCCTCCCGCTCACCAAGATATCCGACTCCCCGCCTCTCCCCGGAGCACCCACATCCACCACACACCCCGCTCCCACCTCCTCTCCCCCGCAGCCACCAGACTTCCCAGGGGGAGCCAAACTGCACTAAGGCTCGAGTCTGCACTCGACCCTCGCTGCCCGCTGCTGTCTTTGTTCCCCTCCACAGCACTTGGCGTGTTTTCCGCCATCTCCATCTCGTCCTCCGCTCTGCCATCCTCTGCCTCTTCCTGTGCTCCTTTCTCCTTCATTTTACCGGCTGTGTCCTCCAACTGCACTGCTCCTCCGGCTGTTCCACTCTCATCTCCTTCTCCTTCTCCCATCTCCTCATCACTCATATTGCTCCCTTCTGCCACACACTCACAGCGGGTGGGGCCTTTGTGACACACCCCACAGCTCTCCACCTTGCAGCTCCGAGTGATATGTCCCGACTCACCGCAATTGTAACAATACAAATCTGGACAGTTTCTTATGAGATGGTCATGTCCCAGACAATAGTAGCACACCTTTACTTGGTTATCGTGTAGCACACGAAAGTACTGCACTCCTTCCAGTGTCTCGAACTTCACACTGTACGGCAAAGACCTCACACCCTCTGGGAACCGCACCCTTACATACCGGGTTCTGTCTGCTACCCATGTTCCCGGATAGTACCTCCTCTTTATTTCAGAACAGATTTTAATGTCCCACCACTCCAACTTTTTGCTCAGCACTTCATCCTCAATGTACACTGGCAAGTTCAAAAATGAAACCACCACCTCCTCTGAATATAGCAGAGTCACCTCCAAGAATTTCTCACCAACTTTCAGACTGAGTAGCAGTTTTTCCATCTCCTCACGGCCACTGACCGTCACCTCAAATCCCACATTCGGCTTTGGTCGGCAGGCAAAGCAGCTTTCCTCACCACAGCCCTCATGAACCACCTGGATAATATCCCAGGCTCGAATCTTCTTATCTTCACACTGCACCACCACCGTGTTTTCTTTACCAAACCTCCTGAGGTCCCGGCCCAAATCTTTGGGCCATTTTTTTTCCGTTTCCCACCACAGTTTCTTCCCTAATTAAATTCCTCTCAGGAACACTGTCCTCTGAGGGCCCGGCACTCCGGATCCCTCAGCAGCCATCTGGCTGTTTTTGTGGGCCAAAAAGGCCCTAAAACCTGAAAACAACACCCCAAAACCCACCACCAACTTTTTACAAAACTCCCTCCAACTCCCAGCTGCAATCAGGCAACCAGTAACACCTGGCTCACTCCTAGCCCCTCCCACCTAGAGAGTGCTGCCCACTGAGCCACAGCTGACACTTAGATGGAGAAGGATCTCACGTAAATTAGAGTCAAATTAAAGACAGGAGAGAAATAAAGGCCCCGATATTAACGGGAAGCTGGGGAGAGTGCAGGGTCATTTGAAATTGGCCGATAACCCAGCAAGGACAGAGATGTGGAGGCTGTGCCGATCTTAAAGGCAGGGCCTCATTAGCATATTGTTGGGCCCCCCTCCCGCCCAGCAGCTGGACGAATGGACAGCCTGGCCGGCGGGCGGGAGTGGATGCTAGTGGCAGTAGGCCACAGCCGGAGACTCGTGGGTAGGCTCCCTGGAACTGGGAAGGGAGCATCAGTTCTGGGCTGCGATCGGTTAGGGGTGGGGAGCGGGGGAGGCTCATGATCAAGAGGGCTGAGGGGAGGCTGGTGATCGGGGGAGGCTGGGGGGAGAATGGTGATCAGGAGGGGTGGGGGAGGCTGGTGATCGGGGGAGGCTGGTGATCGGGGGAGGCTGGTGATCAGGAGGGGTGGGGGAGGCTGGTAATTGGGTGCGGGGGTGGGGGCTGGGGGGTAGGATATTGATCAGGGCTAGAGGAGGCTGAAGCTTCCTTGTAGGGCCTGGGGGGGAGCAAGCCAGCAATTTGTGGAGAATCGGAACTCATGGTGTGTCTCTTCTTTGCCACAAATTGCTGGATTTTTGACAAACTAACAATGGTGGGCGCCGTGAATTCGCCATTATCTTTCCAGCAATTTCTGGGCCATGGAATTAAGCCCGTCTTGTTCTCCAGCCCACTCAGTTTTCTCCACTAGCTTGATGGCTGTGATCCATGTTGGGGTACAGTTCCATGGGCCACATTACACCCCCAGGACATTGCCTCAGTGCCGAGCCTTGGTGTGTGAGTGTAAACAATGAGCATTGACAGGCAGGTCCTCCACGAGTATCGATTCTGCCCTTGCCTGTTGTCCGTATGCATGAGGTTTTTGGCGGGGCAGTTTGCTGCATTGCAATCGGAAGCAGGAATCCAGGCTGACTTTACACCTCCTAAGCCTAGGAATACTAGCAACCATTGGAACTGGCTACAGTCAATGAACTCAGTGCTCACTGACGTAAGAAAATTACTAGGCACTTGGTCTAAGCGTTAAACAAAGCTTTAATCAACTGTTTTACAACATGAAGGTCTAGTTGTGTCCTTCACTAGTTCCTGTTAAGAATGTCCTGTGCAAGCTGGGCCCATGCCCGAGTATTTATACTCTCCCTGGAAAGCGCCACCCGCAGGCCGCTCAGTTGATTCATGTCACTCACCAAGGGTCGGACCTGGAACATTCCCTCGGGTCACACCATGTGGTCAATATTTCTGACTGCATATATTTATATTCTTATGAGCCTACAGGATATAAGATAAGTAACATAGCTTGAAAGCTTTCCTTGGATGAAGAGCCTTTGGTTGTGTGATTGGGCAGATGCATGGCAGATGCAGTATAATGTGGATAAATGCGAGGTTATCCACTTTGGTGGCAAAAACAGGAAGGCAGATTATTATCTGAATGGCAATAGATTGGGAGAAGGGGAAGTGCAACGAGACCTGGGTGTCCTTGTGCACCAGTCGCTGAAGGTAAGCATGCAGGTGCAGCAGGCGGTTAAGAAGGCAAATGGTATGTTGGCCTTCATAGCGAGAGGGTTCGAGTACAGGAACAAAGATGTCTTGCTGCAGTTGTACAGGGCCTTGGTGAGACCACACCTTGAGTATTGTGTGCAGTTTTGGTCGCCTTATCTGAGGAAGGATGTTCTTGCCATGGAGGGAGTGCAGCGAAGATTCACCAGACTGATACCTGGGATGGCAGGAATGACGTATGAGGAGAGATTGAGTCGATTGGGCTTATACTCGCTGGAGTTTAGAAGAATGAGAGGGGATCTCATTGAAACTTATAAAATTCTAACAGGATTAGACAGACTAGATGCAGGAAGGATGTTCCCGATGGTCGGGGAGTCCAGAACCAGGGGTCACAGTCTAAGGATAAGGGGTAAGCTATTTAGGACTGAGATGAGGAGGAATTTCTTCACCCAGAGTGTGGTGAACCTGTGGAATTCTCTATCGCAGAAGGCGGTTGAGGCCAATTCATTAAATATATTCAAGAAGGAGTTGGATATATTTCTTAAGGCTAAAGGGATCAAGGGATATGGGGAGAAAGCAGGGACAGGGTACTGAATTTGGATGATCAGCCATGATCTCATTGAATGGCAGAACAGGCTCGAGGGGCCGAATGGCCTACTCCTGCTCCTATCTTCTATGTTTCTATGTTTCTATGTTCCAACTAAAAGCTAGCAGCAGGGATCCTTGCACACCAGAGGTTCAGGCGCCGCTGGACTTGTTTACTGACCGTTCAGATCAATGGGACAGGAAACTGCACGCACCATGCGCTCAACTCTCCGCTGTGCAGAGCCGGTGAGCAAGGCTTTCCGCTCTCCACAGAATTAGCCCTTTAAAGTACATGATTAGAGTGATCCCTTTATTAGGTAACAAGAGACAGGGATGACAACGATTTTATGGTTTAAACATCCGACAGACATGGGATATTACTATGGTTACAATCATTGATTAGTCTGCAACGAGTTTGAACTTTTTATAATGAGATTGTCACCACGATGTAAGAAATGAGGTGTTGAAGCTATTCATTTCTAAGCATTAATGCATATCCATGAGTGTTAATAATAGAAAAAGAGCAGTTATTTCCGTGATGAAAGAGTAAATGTGCAGGAAATGTTCTGCTCATGTTTTGAATGAGGGGTTCCGCACAACTAGCAATTTAGAGGTAGATTTTCATCTTCACTGCCTGGGTGGTAATCATCATAGAATCATCGAAATTTACAGCACAGTAGGAGGCCATTCGGCCCAATTTGTCCGCGCCAGCCGACAAAGAGCTCTCCAGCCTAATCCCACTTTCCAGCTCTTGGTCCGTAGCCCTGTAGGCTACGGCACTTCAAGTGCACATCCAGGTACTTTTTAAATGTGATGAGGGTTTCTGCCTCTACCACCCTTTCAGGCAGTGAGTTCCAGACCCCCACCACCCTCTGGGTGAGAAGTGTTCTCCTCAAATCCCCTCTAAACCTCCGACCAATTACTTTAAATCTATGTCCCCTGGTTATTGACCCTTCTGCTAAGGGAAATAGGTCCTTCCTATCCACTCTATCTAGGCCCCTCATCATTTTATACACCTCAATTAGGTCTCCCCTCAGCCTCCTCTGTTCCAAAGAAAACAACCCCAGCCTATCCAATCTTTCCTCATAGCTAAAATTCCCCAGCCCAGGCAACATCCTCGTAAATCTCCTCTGCACCCTCTCTAGTGCAATCACATCCTTCCTGTAATGTGGTGACCAGAACTGCACGCAGTATTCTAGCTGCGGCCTAACTAGTGTTTTATACAGTTCAAGCATAACCTCCCTGCTCTTATATTCTATGCCTTGGGGAATAAAGGCAAGTATCCCGTATACCTTCTTAACCACCTTATCTACCTGTCCTGCTACCTTCAGGGATCTGTGGGCATGCACTCCAAGGTCCCTCTGATCTTCTGCGCTTCTCAGTGTCCTAACATTTAGTGTATTCCCTTGCCTTGATAGCCCTCCCCAAATGTAATCTGCTGGAGAGCATTCCCCGACCTGTATAGAATCTGCCTAATTTTCAATTCAATGGCCAGCTGTAGAAGGCAACAGTCGGGGACCACTGAGGGCAGTCCCAGGCAATCGAGAAGATCGGGGGGGGTCATGGTGGGGGTGGGGCTTGGAGTACGGCGGAGAGATCACGGGGACTGAGGGATGAGGAGGGGTGGGATCCAAGAGATCGCAGGGGGAGTGGGGAGAGATCGCGGGGGGAGAGAGACCATGGGGGGCATGGAACAAGGCGGAGAGATCGCGGGGCGGTGGAGTCTGAAGATCGGTGGGGAGCAATCACAGCAGGTTTGCTTGGGGGGTCGGGAGAAAGCACTCCTGCTCCTCCTGGCCCACATACAGTGCTGGAAAAGCACTTACCTGCTGGATCTGGCAGCTCTCGTCTCCCTTCAGCTGCCAGATTTCCCGAGCCCTGGGAAACCCGGCCTGCAGCCGTTAAATTTAAATGGCTACCAAAATCTGAGGCACAGAGCCTCATTTAAATATTATAATCAGTGACCCGCCTCTCCAGAATGGGTTACTCAGTGCTCTGTTGGTTACTTACCTAAACTGGAGGTAGACGCCTTCACGGTGGGTTGGGGTCCAGTTTCACATTCTTTCCAATTTAGGTCCTCTCCCGCCTGTCAGGAGGTTAAAATTCCCCCTGTAAGTCTGGGTCGGACTCAATCCCAGATCACAAAGGTGAAAGGATAACGCCAAGCTCACTGTGCCATTCAGTGTTACTGAGGTGGCATATTGAGAAGCAGAAACAAATTGACCTGTTGAACATAATTCAGGTTCAAAACATCACCAGATAATCCTATTATTGTATGGAACCAAAAACTCATTGGCGGAAGTCATGAATAGCAGTTTCAATCTGTCTCACTGCATTGATACTTTACACTTCCATTTTATTTTCAAGAATCTCCAGAGATTACCATGTATCTATCATAGAAAGGCAGGCAGATTGAAATCAAATGCTACTTTGGTCAAACCAAGTTGAGGTAATGCAGTATGTCTTTTTCAAAACACAAAATATACTTTTTTTAAAAGATGAGTTGAGATGTTACAAATGTGGAGCTGATCAATCCATTAAATTGATGTGCTATTGTAGGGGTCACAAAATCCCCTCAGCCCCCGAAAATCGGGAAATATTAATCCACATCGTGGATGAAGACTTGTGTGATTTAAATTGTCTCTGGGTTGGACAATGTTTTAAAACATACCCAGAACCACAAAAAGCTGCGTTAAAAAGCTTGTAAGCTAGGCGGCACTTGGACACTGGAATCAAAGAACATCATGAAAATCGCACACTTTGAGATTGTACATTTTATTAAAAGATGCACTCTTGAGTTTTGGACTGTTAAAAATGGTTGAACAGACCTCATGGAAACAGAATTTCAAAAGGGCATACAGGCTGCTAGCATATGAATGGAGCCCGGGCTGTCAGTCACCCTGTGGTATTGGGCGGGTCCGGTAGCCTACAAGCTGCTTGTTTACACTGGGGAGTAGCCCGTTTGAATCTGCCAATCAAAGGCAGTTCGGGAAGTTCCCTCTCTGCAGAGATAATCGATTTGTTTACAGAAACTGCTACAAGGATGTTTGTACAAGGGATTAAACCACTTGACTGCGGTTTCGAGTGACCACAGAACAATGGGTTTCTGTTTACACTCCTCCTAAGCTGTTTACATAGTAATACAACTCATCAAAACTGCAGCTTTACATTCAAAGCTCAGCACAGAAGAGACATTTGGACTGAGGAAAGGAACAGTTTAAAATTGAATGGGCTTGAATCACCTATTACTGGACAATGGGGACAGTTGGATCCCTTCTGTTTTAGCCCAGAAACCTCCGGATCTGGGCGGGAACATTTCGGCCCCAAAATTGGGGTATAAGAGATAGCTTCCCAGAAGCATCTCGCTCTCTCTGGCCTGCCTCCGTGTGCCTCTACAGCGTGGGAGTCTGTCTGAAGAAGTAAGAACACCAGCAGTTTACTTTCAAAACACTGGGGTGTTTCTTTACTTCGGGGCAGTGAAGATCTAAGTTTCGCAGGGCACGGAGCTGGCATTGTAGTGGTGAGCATATATTTTTCTGGCCTTCCACAAGGCAATTTAGGATAGGCATAAGGGTGGGAGTAAAGTGGGAATTTCATTAGAAATTGTGATTTTAGTCGTTTTCCCTCGTGTCCGTTTTCCTCCCCTTTTTAAGCAATTTTACTGTGATTACTTTGATCGTGTGGTGTAGTTTCTTTAGTTAATAAAATTTGACTTTCTTGCATCCAGACCATTTGTCCGTTTTTAATATATCATTAATTATAAGTTCCTCCAATCAGAACTGGAAGGGGTGGTTTAGTGATTCAAAACCGCTGATTGGAATTGGTCACAGTGCAGTGGCAAAAGGCTGCCTGACCAGGTAAATTACTGTAAACCAGGTAAAGGATGCCCCCCTGCACTATTCAGACTGCCCTGAGTTTCATATTATGGCTGAAAGTAAAATAGGTTGTTTCCTGCTTCTGTTATTTTTCTCAGCCCATTTTTCTCTTGGTTTTGTTCCCTCCTTCCATCAAGATTGCTCAACCCTATGAACCCGACTTCACTTGGAACTCCGAGCACACGTATTGAGGGTGGCACTCCACCTCTCACACCAGCGTAGCTTTGTGTTCAGACACCAGGATGCATTGACAATGAAGTGAATGAGCCATTAAGTAGTTGGGCTAAAGCACCAGGGAAACACGGCCTGAAGTTTGAACCAGTGAGCTCAGCTTTATCTCAGTAACTGTTGAGAGCCACTCGTCAAATGTTAGATTTCCGATTGGTTTAAATCCATCAAATGTGGTCAAAAGTTCACTTGGCAGGGAAAGACATTCTGCTGGATGCACTATATGGGCACTGTATATTTTCACTTTTAGGGTAAAGGAGAACATCCATGTTAGGTTTTCAAAGCTAATGATCTTGAGCGTATAAAACAGCCACATCTTTGAGCACAACACATGTTTCTAATCTTCTTATACACTGAGACATAATCTTGCACCAAAAAAGCAGATCAGCAAAAAAAAAACACGATGCACTTGTCCTACAGATTAAAGAAAAAAATTAAGTTGAGTGATGGATTCAGTGAAGCATCATCTCTTAACTGTTCATCTGGTCACAGCTGCAGTTCTCTGTATATCCTTGGAGAATGCATTCCAAGGAGCTGCCAGTTTGCAACAGAATTCTTCTCCCTGACAGAAATTGCCCCGAATGTTTTATTTAAGCAATAATCAATGCTTGCACATTAATAAGTATAAAAGTGCCACAGTTCATTTTCTGAAGAGTGATATGCTCAGTGGATATGTATTAATTAGCAATGTACTACAACAGGAGTCTCTCACATGAATTTGTTGAAATTGAAAAAATTCCTAACCATAAGCATTTAGCTTGAATGATTTGCTTTCAAGCATTCCCTACATAATGTGAATTCCAGGCTAGATATCTAACAATGTACATTAAAAATTTTAACAACCTGTGAGCCCCTTATTACAAAGGCAACCTTCAAAAGTTTGCAGTTATTAATATGTGCCTTGCATCTTCTGCAAAACTTAGGTTGCTTCTTTGTCAAATTAACTGTTGCTCCTAAAGCATCAGGTGCGATTTTTCACCTTCTCTAACAATAGTTGTAAATCCAGTTTCACCATTGTCAAGTTGCTGTCATTTCAAAAGTAACATGCATAGTTTTAGAGCTTGGAGCTTGGACATGTTATACCTAATGTGGGTTGTGTATTCTTGGAGCTCAGGTGTGTACACCTATTGTAAATTGTGTATTCTTGAAATGTGAATGTGCTCTATCTAATACAGATAGTGCATTTATGGGGCTTAGATGTCTCAAAGCTGATGTACAGCTGAGGAGCCAATCAGAAAATAACTGCAGTAGAGATGTTCAATGGCTATCAAGTTGCTGCTATTCCCTTACCAGCACTGACACTGGGCAAGAGACAGAAGAAGTACCTCAAAGATTGGAGGCCCCCCACATCTGGATCAAGGCAGACAGTTCCTGGGACACAGGTGGGACTGTCTGGGTCCGCGACACACAGGAGTAAACAGTTAGTGGAAGTGCAAACAGGTGCTCAGGGGGTCTCTCACACATTACTCCTTTCATTAAGAACATAAGAAATAGGAGCAGGAGTAGGCCATTCGGCCCTTCGAGCCTGCTCCACCATTCAATGAGATCATGGCTGATCTTCTGCCTATAAGAACATAAGAAATATTAGGGCATCGCTTAGGAGTATACACTAGGAAGAACACAGCACTGTCATTCACACAAAGCATGGGGGGACAGGGTAACAATATTACATTCAACATATTGCACACCTGCACTTCCATATTAATAAAAGCAAATGTTGAAAACCATAAAGGTCGCCCTCAGCACTTTTCACAAATCAAATTAATGGAAAAATAAACTGTGGTCAAGAATAAGAAGGGTGTGCCTTGCTGCAGCTTTTCCTAAGCAAGCATGGTCACACCTCTTTCATTGGCAATACAGTGCAATGTGTAAAATACACCAGCTTATATTGCAGTGCACTCTTAAATTGGCCCAAGACTGGGAAGATTGCTTTGGGAGACCAGAGGTTTACTCTATTATATTTCTACCTGGTAAATGCGCATCTTTGTAGGGCCTGGGGTTCTGCAGAGACGTCATCAGTTGGGTTTGGAGCAGTTAACACATGTTTGCCAGGAGCTGACTTTGCATTATTTCTTACGCTCAAACATTTGGTGAACCATTGATTCCCTCAATATTCAATAAGCACTCCCTGGAAAATGAGTGTTAACTAGGGCAAACTTTTTCCAGTAGACACTTATCATCTGAACACTGAGGGAACAGTGACCCTGTTAAGGAAAGGGGAGAGCACCACTTGCAAAGGCATGGATAGAAACCTGAATGCAATTAATGGCAACTCGTACTCCAGAAATACCACACAACAGGTAAAAGTAGGTCTGTCATTTCAGCTAGTTCTGGATGCTGATGTTGAGCTTGACAGGCACCAAAATTTATTGAGAGTGAAATTGGTCTTCAGTGGTCGCGCCAAACAAACAATGGCGAATCAGTAACTCGATTTTCTTTCCCATTTAAGTCAAATGGAACAGGAAAATCGGGTTGGTGTAAAACTGGTAGCTGATTCACTATCGCCTGTATTTGCACTAAAACTGAAGACCAATTTCGCCTCATCATCTGTTACCTCAGTGTTGAAGCAGTGAACTATCGACAGGCTCATCATGACATTTCCTGTTGGTGCCTGGAAGAACGTAATGCGGTAAAAGCTGAGCATAGTCATCGCGTTTCCTTCCACTGAGATGTTGCTCTGAGGCTGCCGGTCTGGTTCTAGGAGCTGGCACAGGTCTCAGATACCATCCCAACCCAGGGGCTACTTAGAAAGGCTACACTCTTTAGGTTTTTTTATTCATCGGGTGCCACATCTATCTGTATATACATGCATGGTGCCATTAGGTTTTTAAGGCAGAGAGCAGCCCAATCTGAAGACTTTAGACTTAACACTCACTCATAGGATTAATGGTCCCACTTTTTCTCCTTTCCAGCAACCTCAAAACATTCCCATCAAAAATGTCATTCCGTTAAAGAAAAACTCAGGAAGCTGAATACCAGTATGTGTTGCTTTCTCCAGCTAGAATGAAAGCAATGTAGGAAAGCTGATCTTATGTTTTTGTCACTGTTGATAAAGTGAATAATAAGAGTCTCAGTTCCCTAAACCAAATGGAGTCTGTGCTTGTTACGATTCATGTGCCAGTTGTAAATCTAGCTCCTGTTAGTTTTATATGACCTTTGCTTATTAAGCTGTGATCAGAATGAAAGATAAATTCATTTGATTTCAATTCTGTGTTTATTGATTCATTACTTGTGGTTGAAAAGTGGACAGCATTCTAACCTCCTGTCATGCCTAATGAGTAGAGGGATGATCCCTAATTTGTTTTTGTTGTCTACACCACATACTAATGATAAAACAAGATCTACAGTATATGGAAACCACACTCCTTTGAGGAAATAGGAAGATGTTTTCCCTCTATTCTAGTATTTAGCTAAATAAACATTGATCTACAGGAGTATTTTAAACTCTTTAACAAAGTTAAGTGTAATTATAAACAAGCTATGACCAATATGCTGATAGACAACAAGATAGTTACCTTCTTGAACAATACTAGAATAATCTTCCACTGACAACAGAGTGGCAGACTACTGATATTTTGCTATTAAAACATGGTATTCTACTACATCCAACTTCTCACAGAAGGGTAAGAGGAACAGCACCTCATCTTCCGATTAGGCACTCTGCAGCCTTCCGGTCTCAATATTGAGTTCAACAATTTCAGATCATAACCTCGGCCCCTATTTCATTTTCACTTATATTTTTCCACTCCTTTCCTTTCCCCCCCCCTTTCCTTTTGTTTCTCTCTCACACCTGGCAGCTATCTTTTGCCCTGCCAGTACACTTTACACCTAATCACAGCCTATTACCATCTCGTCTAGCTTCTAATCTCTTTTACTTCTTTTGGTTCTTTTATTCTTTTGTCCGATCGCAGCCCTGCCTTCGATCTAGTTCCTTTTCTCTCCAGTTTTGAAGAAGGGTCAAACCCGAAACGTCAACTCAAATTTCTCTCCACGGATGTTGCCTGACTTGCTGAGTTTTTCCAGCATTTTCTGTTGTTATTTAGGGTAAGAATTAAATTGTGTTATACCACCACTAAATTAAATAAAACTAAAATGCTAATAAAATGTAGGAATATGAAAAAATAGGTGAGGAATATTGACCTCCATTCATTAAAATGCAGTATTTTTGTATCACATTGCTACGGAGTTGGTAGAATGGTGTGAATGTAATACTAAAGTGATATGCCAAATAACGGCCTGAATCCAAGAGGTTAAAGCTTAAAACTAAAGGCTTTTATTAAGTAAGAACATGGCATCAAGTTAACACAGGGCAACCATCATTCATCACCGACCCAGCCCTTATGATTAAGGCCCAGCTCTTATAAGTAAGACTTACACCAATCCAGAGGATCCAGAGGGGCGGGGCTAGGGAGGAGCATTAGTGGTTACACTTGTAGAACATTCCAAACATTAACAAGTACAACAACAACAGACAATACAAATGCCAGAACACAGAGTTATTTCATCACATTCACCCCCTGCTATAGATTCAGTCTGTCAGGAGGTCTGATAGTCCTCTGGGAATGATGTAACTCTTGCTGAGGCTCCTCCCAGAGTACCAACTCCAGTTCATTCGAATTCCCAGAATCATCAGTGTTTTCCACACTGAGGTTTTGTGTCTCTGAAGGTCCAATACCACGATTGAAAACTCTACTCTCAGAGTCGAACTCTTTTCGAGCTCCAGCAGGTGCAAGATCTTTAATAGAGACCTTATCCTCTCGCCCATCCGGATATTGAATGTACGCATACTGGGGATTAGCATGGAGGAGTTGTACTTCCTCCACCAGTGGATCAGTCTTGTGGCCTCTCACATGTCTGCACAACAGCACAGGGCCCGTGGTCGTCAACCATGTGGGTAACAATACTCCATTAGTAGCTTTTCTTGGAAAACTAAACATCCTTTCATGAGGGGTGGCATTCGTCGCTGTACGCAAAGGAGACCTTATGGAATGCAGCACGTCTGGCAGGACATCCTGCCAGCGAGAGGTCAGCAGGCCTCATGGCTTCAGAGACAGTATGATAGCCTTCCACACTGTCGCATTTTCTTTCTCGACCTGCCCATTACCACGAGGGTTATAGCTGGTAGTTCTACTCATTGCAATTCCTTTCGATAGCAAAAACTGTCGCAATTCTTCACTCATAAAGGAAGAACCCCTATCACTATGTATATAGTTAGGCATGCCAAACAAGGAAAACAGTTGGCAGAGGCATTTAATTACAACAGCACCAGTCACATCCGGACAGGGGATAACAAAAGGGAACCGAGAGTACTCGTCTATAATATTAAGAAAATAGACATTACGGTCGCTCGATGGAAGGGGACCTTTAAAATCGAGACTCAAACGTTCAAATGGTCGAGTTGCTTTAATAAGATGAGCTGGCTCGGACGGCTTATAGAAGCGGGGTTTGCATTCAGCACAAACACGACAGGTTCTGGTCATTGTCTGGACCTCCTCAATAGAGTAGGGTAGATTGTGGGACTTAATGAAGTGGTTCATTCTGGTAACCCCAGGATGGCAGAGTGTGTTGTGAAGACTTTGAAGCTTATCTATACCTAGACTAGCACATACTCCTCATGACAAAGCATCCGATGGCTCATTGAATACTCCAGGCCTGTACTGAATATCATAGTCATATGTTGACAGTTCAATTCGCCATCTTAAAATCTTATCATTTTTGATCTTGCCTCTCTGCTTAGTATTGAACATAAAGGCCACAGATCGCTGGTCAGTAATGAGCGTAAAACGTTGGCCAGCAAGATAATGTCTCCAATACCTGACTGCTTCGATAATCGCCTGTGCCTCCTTTTCCACTGAAGAATGTCGAACTTCTGGTCCTTGCAATGTACGAGAGAAGAAAGCTACTGATCTACCAGCTTGATTAAGAGTTGCTGCCAACGCAAAATTAGATGCATCACTTTCCACTTGAAAAGGGATCTTCTCATCCACGGCACATACCACTGCCTTCTCAATGTCCCGTTTGATATTAAAGAAAGCCTCCTGAGCTTCCGCCAATAGCGGCAAAGATGTCGACTTTATAAGAGGTTGGACTTTATCTGAGCAGCTAGCCACCCACTGGGCATAGTATGAGAAGAATCCCAGACACCTTCTTAAAGCTTTTACAGTGTGAGGTAAAGGTAATTCCTTAAGCGGGCGTAATCTTTCAGGATCTGGCCCAATTACCCCATTCTCCACAACGCAACCAAGAATACACAAATGTGTAGTATTGAAGGTACACTTGTTTTCGTTGTAGGTCAGGTTTAACCTCTTTGCAGTCTCTAGGAACTTTGCGATATTTTGATCATGCTCCCGTTGGTCGCGCCCACAGATTGTACATTGTCCAGGTACGGAAATGTTGCTTCCAATGCGTATTCATCCACCATACGATCCATCTCCCATTGGAAGACGGATACCCCATTCATCACTCCAAAAGGCACCCTAAGGAATTGGTAGAGGCGCCCATTAGCTTCGAAGGCTGTATAAGGTCGGTCTTCTATTTTAATGGGGAGTTGATGATAGGCAGACTTTAAATCAATCGTGGAGGACACGCGGTACTGAGCTATCTGGTTCACCATCTCAGAAATACGAGGCAAAGGATAGGCGTCTAATTGGGTATACAAGTTTATAGTCTGGCTATAATCGACCACAAGTCTTTTCTTTTCATTAGTTTTAACCACCACCACCTGGGCATGCCATGGGCTATTACTGTGTTCAATGATTCCCTCCCGTTGAAGCCTTTCCACTTCCTCTTTTATAAATTGTTTTTTTTCTGAACTATACCGTCGACTCTTAGTCGCTATAGGTCTACAATTAGGAGCAAGGTTCACGAACAAAGAAGGCTGACTTACTTTTAAAGTAGAAAGGCCGCAGACTGTGAGCGGAGGCTGGGATCCATCATACTTAAGGGTGATGCTCTCATGCTGACACTGGAAGTCCAAGCCTAAAATTAAGTTCACACACAACTGAGGTAATATGAGGAGTTTAAAGTCCTTATACTCCATATCCTTAATGATCAATGTGACTTTACAATATCCAGTTACCTCCAAAGTAAGGGACTTGGACGCCATCACGATTTCACTTCGAGTAGGATACACCTTCAATGAACAGGAGTTAACAAGGTTGGGGTGTATAAAACTTTCAGTACTGCCACAGTCTATCAAACACCCAGTAGGATGACCATTAATCTTGATGTCCATCATAGATTTCGACAAGGAACACGGTATGGTCTGGTCAACCGTAACCGAGGCCAGAATAAAACGATAGGCGGCAGCAGAAAAGACATCGGGTACAGGATTACCCTTACACACTTTACTAACATGTCCCCGTTTCTTACATTTAAAACAGGTAGCCTCTCTGGCTGGGCATCTTTGCCTGGGGTGTTTAGATTGGCCACAAAAATAACACTTAGACCCATGGGGTACAGCCGCGACAATAGGATTGAGTGGAGGCTCCATTGGTGTTATGGATGCCTCCATACTCGGAACACACGAGGCTGAGAGAGATGTATGGGCTGATGCATACACTTCTGAATTCTTCTGGGCTACATCTAACGGTCGAGCAGCAGCGACGACTGTTTTTAAAACTAACGAGTCATTCTCCAGAAGTCTCTGTCTAATATAATTAGATCAGAGGCCAGATATGAAAGAATCGCGGATGGCTTCTTCCTGATACACTATGGCAGAGACAGCCTTGTAATTACAATCCTTAGCCAAAGCCTTAAGGTCCTGCAGGAAATCGTCCAGGGATTCCTTGGGTAATTGCCTGCGAGTAGACAAAAGATACTTGCCGTATACTTCGTTAACCGACTTAAGGTACTGGGCCTTAAGGGCTGCGAGGGCCTCTTCATATGTAGTAATATCTTCAATTATAGAGTAAGTTTGATGACTTACCAAATTGGTTAGAAGACCCAACTTGTTAACCGTCGGATCGAACGATGCGATGAAGTGTTCAAAACATCGAAGCCAATGCGTAAATTTCTTCGACGCGCCTGCCAAATGGGGATCGATATCCAAACGCTCGGGTTTCAAAAATCGATCCATCTTCCAAAAGTTGTTACTTAATAAAATTGATGTGTCAAATAACTGCCTGAATCCAAGGGGTTAAAGCTTAAAACTAAAGGCTTTTATTAAGTAAGAACATGGCATCAAGTTAACACAGTCATCACCGACCCAGCCCTTGTGAGTAAGACCCAGCTCTTATAAATAAGACTCACACCAATCCGGAGGATCCAGAGGGGTGGGGCTAGGGAGGAGCATTAGTGGTTAAACCTGTAGAACATTCCAAACATTAACAAGTACAACAGCAACAGACGATACAAATGCCAGAACACAGAGTTATTTCATCACATAAAGCCAATAGCAATGTCATTTTTTTTAATGTTTGAGCCTTGCTCCTGCCTCACCAATACCAGCCTATTAGAGGTAGTGCAGTATTCACTCTTAATCTGACACACGTTCATGGCAGAAAATTTAAATTCTAACAACAATTTTAACTTGACAAGGCTGGTCATGTATATCACAGTGGCGCAACAAATAACTTAGTGTTGTCAGTATAGGTAGCTGAGAAAAATGTTCCATCTGCTCTCTGTTTATTTAAGAGTTGGTGATTTACATAATCATACTACAAGGTTAAATTAATTGTTTCGTTTGTCGTGAAAGAAGATTTAGTATTAAATTAATTGTGGGGAGGGGGAAGCTAGCCTTATTACTGATAATGCACCTCCCAATTTATTCACATACATTTGCCTGTCCATGAGAGATAAGCAAGATAAATGGCCAGGGCTTTGGCATGGGTTGTCAAATCTCTGTTAACACATCAAGATAGGTAAAGTTATTGACAGGTCCCACAGTAGGGTAAGGATCAGAATGAGATTTTAACTGGGAAAATAGAATGGATATGTTGCTAGTCACATACTTGTTATATCAGCTAAAGAGAATTAAGGCTGCCAGTAAAACTAAATAGCTTTCATAGTATCATCATGTTGCTAAACAAGACATACACCGTAGATGTTGAAGCTTTAAACTTGAGATCTACTTAGCTGTGTAAGGTTCTTGGGCTCAGCGCCAATCTTGGTCGCAATAATCTTTAATGAGTTCAACCGAGTCTTGACATAAGCAATAGTCATAGAGAGAAATAAACAATATTACCCCACTTTTCCCCTGGGTGGAGATTCGTAACCTTCATCACTTCTTGTGTTCTTGTCTCTCTCTACAAATTATGAAGGAAAACCCAATATCTTTATATCAAAAGGGGGAAAATCAAGAATGACAAAATACTCAGGTGGAGGATCGAACTATCCACGTTCGACTATGATATTATGTACAGGCCGGGAGCCCTTAATGAACCCCCAGACGCCCTATCGTGGGGAATGTGTGCCAGCATTCATACGGGCAAATTACAGGGTCTCCACAAACGACCTCTGTCCCCCAGGGGTCACCCGACTATACCATTTTATAAAGTCCCATAATCTGCCCCACTCCATCGAGGAGGTCAGGGCAATGACCAGAGCCTGCCGCATCTGTGTGGAATGCAAGCCTCGTTTCTACAGGCCTGACCGTGCATACCTTATCAAAGCCACACGGCCATTCAAGCGCCTAAGTCTGGACTTCAAGGGACCCCTTCCCTCTGCCGACCGTAACATATACTTCCTCAATATCATTGATGAATATTCCCGCTTCCCCTTCACCATTCCCTGCCCAGACATGACCAGTGCCACGGTCATCAAGTGTCTCTGTAATCTATTCTGCATGTTTGGCATGCCGAACTACATACACAGCGATAGGGGGACGTCATTCATGAGTGACGAGCTGCGCCAGTTCTTGCTCTCGAAGGGGATAACCACTACCAGAACCACTAGCTTCAACCCCCGGGGTAATGGGCAAGTGGAAAGGGAGAATGCTACTGTTTGGAAGGCTGTCACGTTAGCCTTAAAGTCAAAAGGCCTTCCGACCTCCCGCTGGCAGGAAGTCCTCCCAGACATGCTCCACTCCATAAGGTCTCTGTTATGTACTGCCACTAACGCTACCCCTCATGAAAAGATGTTCGTTTTTCCCCGGAAATCCACCTCGGGCATATCTCTACCCGCGTGGCTGACGTCTCCGGGGACAGTACTATTGCGGAAGCACGTGAGAGGCCATAAAATGGACCCCCTTGTGGAAAAGGTACAGCTCCTCCATGCAAACCCTCAGTACGCCTATATCGAATACTCTGACGGGTGAGAGGACACTGTTTCCATAAAAGACCTCGCTCCCTCGGGGAACGGAGAGAACAATGGGAGACTACCCGATGAAGGCCTACACTACAAAGAGACAGGACGCCCAGAGGTATCAATACCCAACTTTAACCTGGAGGACACTGCAGATAACCTGGAAGACACTGCGGAGGCCCGGACAGCGGAGGAACCAGAATCCACTCCCCTAGAGGCACCCCAACCGGCTTTGCGCTGATCACTGAGAACTGCAAAACCTCTTGACAGACTCACTTATGCCAACTTTTAAGAAACATCACCCCGATGGACTAAATCTATAGAAAGGGTGAATGTAATGAAATCTGTTTGTCTTGATCCTGTATTCATTTTGCACTCATGTATATTACCCTCCCCCACTGTGTATAGTTTCACTTCCTCTTTCCCGACTAACCTGGGCGGTTCCAGGTCTTGGCTCTTGGCTCCGCTCCTGACCTCTCTTACATAAAGCTCCCAGGATCTGTCTGACTCATTCCTGTGAACCAGTCGGCGTGTTGAGATGTTAGCTCTGATCTTAGTGATTAAAAGCCAACTTGTTTAAGTCTATAACTTCTAGTTTTGTGGTTATTGAAGGCCCATCAAGGACTCTAGGCACTCACACCCATTCTTGAAACCTTGATGATTCATTATGGTGTGATAGGAGTTGTTTTCTAGTTTCCCTAACTAATCTGTTAATTGTTGTCTTGCTTGTTTGTGATATAGGCTACTTTCTTATCGGAAAGACCATTGATCCCTTACTAAGCATTCCCTGCTAAAAAAAAAAAATCCTGTTTGCTGGCAAAGCTTTTTCTTGCTAAAGGTCATCCGTACCCCCAAAGTATTCTGGGAATGAGCAAATTGACTATTTTATTATTTCTAGCTACTGTACACGCCTACAAGCTATTTAGTGAAAAGAAAGCGAAAGCCATAATCATATGAGATTAAACTAAATCCTAACCCTACGTACATATGTATATAAGGATAGGGTATTGTACAGCTGAGAAAGCTTCTTCACAGTTTTCATTTTAATTCTGAGATTTATTGAGTTATGATTCTCTTTTATAAATTCCTTTAGGTGAAAGTTCTGGACACATGTAAAGATTAAGAGGAATGATTTTGTGGTAACATAGATGTTCCTTGTTTCAGTTCAGGTATTCCATTCTAGGAAAAGGAATGAGAATTCAGGAATTTGTACTTTCATCCTGCTCTGGATCAGTCAATTCTTATCATTCTAGGCCTTCTGCAGGATTCTCCGGCACAATATGGACTGCCAAGTGAGACTGGTGTTTTATTGCTTGCTGCTTAGTGAATCACACAGCGTGGGTCTGGAGCTGTTAGTTAGTGTGGTATTCTTCTATTGACTGTAAGAATTTGCAATAATTTACAGTTCTGAAGGTTAATTATTTTTGATTAAAGAATCCCTGGGCGACATGCCTTTAAAATTTCAGGGATAAAAATGGCCGTCAGACCACATGGCCAAAGACAAAGGACTTGGAAAACAGCTTTCAATTGAGATGCCAATCAAAGGGGAGTCCCCACCACCCCTGCAGCAGATAATCGATGTTTGTTTACAGGAACTGCTACTTTGTGTATACAAGGGATTAGCCACTTCACACTGTGCTTTTGGGTGACCACAGAACAATGGCCTTCTGTTTACACTCCTCGCAAGCTGTTTACATAGTAATACAGCTCCATTCAAAACCCATCAGGATGAATGGAAATGGTTCATTAGCCCATCACACACAATGAAGACACATCCAAACTGCAGCTTTACATTCAAAGCTCAGCACAGAAGAGACATTTGAACTAAGAAAAGGAACAGTTTAAAATGAATGGGTTTGGATGAATCACCCATTACTGGACAATGGGGCAGTTGGATCACTTTTGTTTTAGCCCAGAAACCTCCGGAACTGGGCGGGCCCCAAATGGGGGTATAAAAGATAGCTTCCCAGAAGCTCTCTCTCTCTCTGGCCTTGCCTCTGTGTGCCTCTACAGCGTGGGAGTCTGCCTGTGGAAGCGAAACACCAGCAGTTCGCTTTTAAAACACTGGGGTGTTTTTCACTTTGGGGCAGTGAAGATCTAAGTTCGCAGGGCACGGAGCTGGCATTGCAGTGGTGAGCATATATTTTTCTGGCCTTCCACAAGGCAACTTAGGATAGGCATAAGGGTGGGAGTAAAGTGGGAATTTTGTTAGAATTGTGATTTTAGTCAATTTCCCTCATTGTGTCTGTTTTTCCTCCCCTATTTAAGTAAGACAGTGTTGCACCTAGCAGAGAAGTGCTATAGTGAACACTGGTTTCGGTATTTAAACCTGTACTAAAAGGGAGTAGCTGTTTTAAAGTACAGTATTTAGAACTGTATTAAAAGGGGGTGTTGCACCAAGCAAAGGAGTGCTGTGGTGAATGCTGTTAGCTGTTTTAAAGTAACTGTATTAAAGTGCTGTGCTTTTTAAGTAAAAGCCACTAAGCTAAGGTGCTGTAGTGAGTAAAGGGTCTTTTAAGTAAAAAGTACTGGATTTAAAATAAAAGCAGTGTTGCACTGAGCAGGGAGCCCTCTAGTGGACACCGAGTGTACTGCGTGTATTAATCAAAGGAGAGTTGCACTGAGTAGGGAGCCCTCTAGTGGACACTAAGTGTACTGCATTTGAGCAAAAGTGTTGTACAAGGCATAAGAGCCATATCGATTATTTTAAGTTGTTTCTTTCTTTTGTTTTCAATAAATACTGCTCTGTTTAGCACCCAAACCACGAGTCACGTTGTTTTCTGTTTACATCGCCACCGAATAAGTCCGGGGGTCAGAATTCAGGAATAGGGGAGCGCTTCGAAACCACAAGGGGGTCCCTGGAGCAGCTCAGAGGCTTCTGGCTGGCCAGAGACAAATAACCCCAGCCCCGCTGTTAATTCCTTGCATGACGTTGTTCTGCCACCTGGCTTATTTGCTCCTGGACCAAGGAACATAAGTATTGGTTTTATTACTGTTGCTGACACCATTCACCAGGATGTGTAGATATATGAATCAATGTTGAAACAACCTGGGTCACCCCAGCTTTATTTGGCTGGGTCTCACGTATATAAGAGAGAACTCCCAAAGGCTCACAAAGAAGAGAAATTAATATCTATAGGGAAACAAATTGATCAGCAGCCAGTTCATGGGAAACAAACTAAGTTCCTTTGCAGACAGGAGTTAGTAATCTTGTATTCCTTGCACAGCACAAAAATAAAATCAATAATCACAAAAAAGGAAATTTAAAAAACTGCGGCCATGTTTTCCTCTGGTTGATATTTTGAATGAAAAGGTGAATGTTCTTAAACAAGATGTAATACCAGTAGAAAGTGCTAATGAGCAATTCATCTGTGTTTAGCATTACTCCGATCTTAAAATGTAGTTGAGAAAACGAGGGAAAAAATTTAAGAAACAAACTTTTTTCTTGTTAAATTTGCATCATGAACAATTTGTGCAGAATTGCACGGGATGGTTAGATAATCAAAATTGATCATTTGACTTCAGTTCATCACTAATGATATGAACGTAAAGAACCAGGAGATCATTTCAGCAGTGACAGATAGGAATTGGGATGTGGGGAGGGGGTTGCTGTGACACAAATCCCTAAATTAAATGCAGCCCATGTAGGGAAGCCGACAGAGAGAGCGGCCAGAGGAAGGGAAAATAAAACCGACTCCCAGAACCTCTTACGCTAGCAAAATACTGGCAGCTGAAAATCACCCCAGGTGCATGCTAATTTTGTAGCACATCTTAACCACCTGAAAAAAGCCTTCAAACAAAGATGCCAATGTGAAAACATCTGGAAAACATCAATAAAAGTGCCAAAGATATCAATAAATTAGGTGGCTGTGCCGGAAGCTGTACATAATGACAGTTCTTTGCTGAATCATCAACAGTTAGTATTCCCTTATCAAGCCAGCACAGGTTTTCTTCTCATTATCTCATTTCAGTGTTCATGTTTACCTTGTAAGACGAAGGGTTTTGACCTGAAACATTGACTCTGTTTCTCTCTCCACAGATGCTGCCCTGGCCTGCTGAGTTTTCCAGCGTTTTCTGTTGTTATCCCAGAACCTCTTCCTTCTATTTTACGTAGTATCTGTAGTCAGTGCAGTGTAGCTGCAAATTCGCAGTGGTAGTGCACAGCTTCACTCACCCAGACAGCAAATGTTGGAGCCCTGTATTGTTAGTTTTCTGCCTGCACACCGATCACACTAGAACAAGGTAAACATGAACACTGAAATGAGATAACGAGAAGAAAACCTGTGCTGGCTTGAAAAGGGAATACTAACTGCTGATGATTCAGCAAAGAACTGTCATTATGCACAGCTTCGGGCACATCCACCTAATTTATTGATATCTTTGGCACTTTTATTGATGTTTTCCAGATGTTTTCACATTGCCATCTTTGTTTGAAGGTTTTTTTCATCTGGTTAAGGTGTGCTGCAAAATTAGCACACACCTGGGATGATTATCAACTGCCAGCCATTGGCTTCTCACTTGGAAAACGGGCAGCCGGCAGGTAAAAATCGGAGGTGGGGGCACCTCGGTCACCCCATTGCTGTCCAAGGTCTACCTAATGCAGCTTTCAGCCGGGCCTGTAACTAGACTAGCAGCATGCTCGCATAAGGGGGCTGACCAGCGGTCCTTAATGGGACCACTCAAGAAAAGGCCTAGTAGATTTTTTTGGGGAGAAGCGTTTCTCCTGGCCTCACAAAAATATTGCGGCCTTCTGTCAGCCCGCGCTTGATCCCCTCTAAGATCGGCTCCCCCCCCCCGCCACCAACTCCTCAGCCCTGAGTGGCCTGCCAGCTCAGCCTGGGAGTTGGCCAATTACCCGCCCTCCTAAGACTGGCGAGCTGCAGCAAGGTGTCCCTTCGGCACCCATAGCTTGCCAGATGAAGGCAAATGAGGCCCAGCCCGAGAATGATTCAGACCGCCTGCCACCCAGTTTTAATGGCTGCTTCCTGCCGGTGTCACGGCCGTTTTGGTCGGGAGGTTGGCAAGAGGCATGGTAATGAGGTGCAGCTGTTGAAATGTACCACTCCCAGATGGGCCGGCCGCTCGCTTTGCCTTGTCCCCGCCCAGGAATTAAAATCTAGCCCACGGTTTAATGAAGGTTTAGTAACAGAAGAAAATGTTTGCACATCACTGCTTATCAACATTACATAACAGAACTAGTAGACTGGGAATTGGGAAAACTATCTCAACTAATACAGTTTGTATCAAATAATTTCCAGCAATACTTGTAAAATTGCCCTTTCATTGAGTGCCAGATATATGGCGTTCCTTTAGCGATATGCCTCCACATTCTACATATCGTAGCAAAATCGCTATTAAAATGAACAATGAGTGACTTTGTGGGGATTCTCAGGAGTGCTTTGTTCATTGAGAGGGAGAAGTGAACACTCATAGCTGAATACTTTTATCAGACAGCAGATGTGCCCCTGGAACTTCAGTGTCTCCTGAGTAAATTGGGATTTTCTGAATTTCTTTTTGTTATGTTTCACAGCTGAGTTGATGAACCCTCTGATACTTATATATGTTATGTGGTTGGTTAGCTGCTTGAGAGGTGTTAAAGAATCATTATAGATATGTATTAAATTGGCCAGTTTTTTGTAGTTACCATTAACGAAACCACATTGCATGAAATCGCCAACTTCAAATCACACACACCTGCTATTTTGTCATCAGGTCATAAGTAAGACAAAAAAGGGTTTTAACTCTTTTGTTCAAGTGAAGAGGAGAATTCTCGCCCAAGATCTGTCCAATATCTGTCGATGCATTTCCACAAATCTTGACACAGATATAGAAGAAAAAGAAACATAAATTAAGTATTGAAATCTCAGTATGGAGAAGGTTAGCCGGCCTTTGTCACAGGGTCAGGTTATTTGAGCCTAGGGACAATTTTAAACAGCTCAGAGCTGAGATCTTAAGGAAACGAGAAAAAGTTCGGGCGGTCACCTGGCAGAGTGGATGGCCCATCTGTTGTAGAACTCACCCAATTTTCATCCTGTTGAAATCAATGGGATAAAGATCAAGTGGGTTTTACGACAGGCTGGCAATCCCATCCACCAGTGAACTGCCCATACGGTGAAGCTGAAAATTATCCCCAAGATGTGTAAAGATCAGAAGACAGTTATTGCTATAAACCTGGAAATTGTTCCCCGTGATATTAGTGTATCAAGACTTATGTGTTCAGGTGACATTCCTCTCCACTATTTTAACAGAGGTGTTAACCTATTCATTTGAATAGGAAACATTCCAAGATCAGGTAGAATTTTTTCTTACTGCAATAAGATGTTCTTGGCACAGCTTACTCAAAATGACCGCACCTCGGTGTGAAGTTTTTATTTGTTCCTGGGATGTGGGCATCGCTGGTAAGGCCAGCATTTATTGCCAATCCCTAATTGCCCTCGAGAAGATGGTGGTGAGTCGCCTTCTTGAACCTCTGCAGTCCGTGTGGTGAAGGTGCTCCCACCGTGCTGTTAGGGAGGGAGTTCCAGGATATTGACCCAGCGACGATGAAGGATCGGCAATACATTTCCAAGTCAGGATGGTGTGGGACTTGGAGGGGAACTTGGAGGTGGTGGTGTTCCCATGCACCTGCTACCCATGTCCTTCTAGGTGGAAGAGGTCATGGGTTTGACAGGTGCTGTCGATGAAGCCTTGGCGAGCTGCTGCAGTGCATCTTGTAGATGGTACACACTGCAGCCACGGTACACCGGTGGTGGAGGAAGTGAATGTTTAAGGTGGTGGATAGGGTGCCAATCAAGTGTGCTTGCTTTATCCTGGATGGTGTTGAGCTTCTTGAGTGTTGTTGGAGCTGCACTCATCCAGGCAAGTGGAGAGTATTCCATCACACTCCTTACTTGTGCCTTGTAGATGGTAGAAAGGCTTTGGGGAGTCAGGAGGTGAGACACTTGCCACAGAATACTTAGCCTCTGACCTGCTCCTGTAGCCACAGTATTTATGTGGCTGGTCCAGTTAAGTTTCTGGTCAATGGTAAACCCCAGGATGTTGCTGTTGGAGGATTCGGTAATGATAATGCTATTGAATGTCAAGGGGCAGTGGTTAGACTCTCTCTTGTTAACATAGAAACATAGAAACATAGAAGATAGGAGCAGGAGTAGGCCATTCGGCCCTTCGGGCCTGCTCCGCCATTCAATGCGATCATGGCTGATCATCCAATTTCAGTACCCGGTCCCTGCTTTCTCCCCATACCCCTGGATCCCTTTAGCCTTAAGAAATATATCCAACTCCTTCTTGAATATATTTAATGAATTGGCTTCTACTGCCTTCTGTGGTAGAGAATTCCACAGGGTCACCACTCTCTGGGTGAAGAAATTCCTCCTCATTTCTGTCCTAAATGGCCTACCCCTTATCCTTAGACTGTGACCCCTGGTTCTGGACTCCCCGAACATCGGGAACATCCTTCCTGCATCTAGTATGTCCAGTCCTCTCAGAATTTTATAAGTTTCAATGAGATCCCCTCTCATTCTTCAAAACTCCAGCGAGTACAAGCCCAATCGTCCCAATCTCTCCTCATACGTCATTCCTGCCATCCCAGGTATCAGCCTGGTGAATCTTCGCTGAACTCCTTCCATGGCAAGAACATCCTTCCTCAGATAAGGTGACCAAAACTGCACACAATACTCAAGATGTGGTCTCACCAAGGCCCTGTACAACTGCAGCAAGACATCCTTGTTCCTGTACTCAAACCCTCTCGCTACGAAGGCCAATATACCATTTGCCTTCTTAACCGCCTGCTGCACCTGCATGCTTACCTTCGGCGACTGGTGCACAAGGACACCCAGGTCTCGTTGCACTTCTCCTTCTCCCAATCTATTGCCATTCAGATAATAATCTGCCTTCCTGTTTTTGCCACAAAAGTGGATAACCTCACATTTATCCACGTTATATTGCATCTGCCATGCTTTTGCCCAATCACCCAACCTGTCCAAATCATCCTGGAGTTTCTCGGCATCCTCCTCACAGCACACACGCCCACCCAGCTTTGTGTCGTCTGCAAATTTGGAGATATTACATCTTGTTCCCTTGTCTAGATCATTAATATATAATGTGAATAGCTGGGATCCAAGGACTGATCCCTGCGGTACGCCACTAGTCACTGCCTGCCACTCGGAAAAAGACCCTTTTATTCCAACTCTTTGCTTTCTGTCTGCCAACCAGTTCTCTATCCAAGTCAATACCTTGCCCCCAATCCCATGTGCCTTAACTTTACACGCTAATCTCTTATGTGGGACCTTATCAAAAGCCGTCTGAAAGTCCAAATACACCACATCCACTGGTTCTCCCTTATCTATTTTACCAGTTACATCCCCAAAAAATTCCAGTAGATTAGTCAAGCACGATTTACCTTTTGTAAATCCATGTTGACTTTGTCCAATCCTGTCACTGTTTTCCAAGTGCTCTGCTATTACATCTTTTATAATGGACTCTAGCATTTTCCCCACTACTGATGTCAGGCTTACCGGTCTGTAATTCCCCGTTTTCTCTCTACCACCTGTTTTGAATAGTGGGGTAACATTAGCTACCCTCCAATCCATGGGTACTGTTCCAGATTTCATCGAATGTTGGAAGATGATCAGCAATGCGTCTATTATTTCTAATGCCACTTCCTTAAGTACCCTAGGATGTAGATTATCAGGCCCTGGGGATTTATCGGCCTTCAATCCCATCAATTTCCCTAACACCATTTCCCTACAAATACTGATTTCTTTCTTGTTGGAGATAGTCATTGCCTGGTGTAATGATATCAGCAAATAGAGATGGTATTTGCCTGTTTGATTATGATGCCTTAATAGCATGTTTGCAGGTATTGATTACCTATGCCTGACCAGCAGAGGTTATGTGAGAGACAAGCAGTTTGGGTTTTAGTTTCAGTTTCGTTCTAGATGCATAACTAGCATAATGGTGTCTCCTGAATGCTGTATAAAGAATTGAACAGACTTTAGATTAAAACTCATTCTCTTTCATAAATGTCTCATCATTGAACCCACAAAGAAATCAATACATGGTGTCAGAAGTGGCTGAAAGAGATGAAGAGAAAAAATCCGAAGTTAAATCAGCTCTCCACAGATTAGCAAGCCAAAAGAGAACATCGTTACTTACCATTAGAGAATAGCTAACGAAGTGAAAGAATGGAAGGCTTACACCCACCGGCGACGCTGCAATTGACAGGTAATGTGGCTGAAAATTGGAGGAGATTCAAACAACGTGTGGGGTTGTATTTATCAGCAATCGGAGCTGACGAGAAAAGAAATAAACAGAAATCATCACTGTTCTTACATGTCGTGGGTGATAAAGCGCTGGAGGTGTATAATAATTTCACATTCACTGCTAATGGAGACAAAATGAAGCTAGATAAAATAATGGAACAGTTTGAGGCCTACTGCATACCTAAACGTAACGTGACGTTTGAGAGGCACAGATTTTTCACATGTGTACAGAAAACGGGTGAGACTATTGATCAGTATGTGACTGAACTGAGAAACAGAAGCAAATCGTGTGAATTTGGGGGACTGACAGACTCGCTGATAAAAGACAGACTGGTGTGTGGTATTCCAGATAATGGTCTAAGGGAAAGACTGCTAAGAGAGCAAGATCTAGACCTGGGAAAAGCCATAGCACTGTGTAGGGCTACAGAGACTGTGAAGTTGCAGGCAAAGGAGCTGTTCAGTGACAATAGGTGCAACGTGGATGCAGTGAGAAAGAACGGATACAAACCGTTTAACAAAACGAGCGCCAATGTGAAAAAAGAGGCGTGGCCAGCGAACGAAAATGAAAGGGACAATCGAAAGTCATGTAGTCGATGCGGTACACAGCATACACCAAGAAAGTGTCCAGCATATGGTAAAACATGCAATAGTTGCAACAAGAACAACCATTATGCCTGTTGCTGTAAGAACCAAGCGCAACAAAGCAAGGTCCATGCAGTAGATGAAAGCGAGATAGAGGAGTTCAATGTAGACGTTGTGTCTGAAAAAAAAGAAGAAGAAAGAGACTGGATGTTGACACTAAAAGTGAATGACATACACATTCCATTTAAGTTGGATACTGGAGCACAAGTTAATGTGATATCAGAGACTGATTTTAAGAAAATTAGACCCAGACCAAAGATACATGGAATAAAAGTGAAAGTGACAGGATACTCAGGTACTGAAATACCAGTGAAAGGAAGATGCATTGTCAAAGTAACACACAAGGACAGAGAGCACACGCTAGCATTAATCGTGGTGCCAAAGGATGTGCAAGCCATACTAGGTTTAAAAGCCTGTGAGAGACTGAACCTGGTAAAGAGAGTCCTCGTTGTGGAAAGCGTAAGAGAGACAGTCTATGATGAACTGAATGTTGCGTACACACCGGGTAAGCTGATGTATACAGCAGACACGTTGTCCAGAGCTGTTGACCCAGGAGAGCCCGCAAACACAGTGAAAAGACTGAAGTACAAGGCAAAAGACAGTGGAACTGACTTCTACCAAAGCATGCTTTTATACCACACAACGCCGCTCGAGTGTGGTAAGTCACCAGCCCAACTTCTGATGGGACGTCGGCTAAGGTCAAACCTACCCATCCCGGAGAACCTCCTGAAAACAAAAGAGGGGGAGAAAGTGAGGAAGTTCAAAGAGCAACAGAAAGAAAAGCAAAAGTACTACTATGACAGAGGAACACAAAACCTACCTGAACTCCACACTGGTGACCAAGTAAGGTTGAAAGACAAAACAAACACATGGACTCAGAAGGGAACTGTCCTGAGTGAAGTTCAACCAAGATCATACACCATTCAGACAGATGAGGGTGCTGTTCTGAGAAGAAATCATCGAGATCTTCTCATGGGACCAGCCACAGCAGGTCAAGAGACTGATACTGTTGAACAACCTGATCACACAGCTGAGAACACATCATCTGAGGCAACAACTCAGATTCAAGGACAATCAATCAGAAAATCCTCAAGACACCTGAAGCCTCCTGAGAGACTCATTGAGCAAATTTAAGGACTATTGTTATAGAAGGAAGTAATGTTATCTTATTCTTTCTTCAAGTTCTAGTGTATTGACATATTTCATGTGAACACACAAAGCAAGGTTAAAAAACCTTGATCATGATAATGATAATGTAAGTTCATTAAGTGTTACAGTTAAAATGCAGATTAATACAAAGAAAACATGTTGTTAGTTAAAAGTAAAATGCTTTTGTTTTAAGGAAAGGAGATGTAATGATATCAGCAAATAGAGATGGTATTTGCCTGTTCGATTATGATGCCTTAATAGCATGTTTGCAGGTATTGATTACTTATGCCTGACCAGCAGAGGTCATGTGAGAGACAAGCAGTTTGGGTTTTAGTTTCAGTTTCGTTCTAGATGCATCACTAGCTTAATGTCTCCTGTAATGCTGTTAACTTTGAGTTGAATATACTTTAGATTAAAAGTCATTCTCTTTCATAAATGTCTCATCATTGAACCCACAAAGAAATCAATACACCTGGCACTTGTGTGGTGCAAATGTTACCTGCCACTCATCAGCCCAAGCCTTAATGTCGCCCAGGTCATGTTGCATGTGGGCTTGGACTGCTTCATTATCTGAGGAGTTGCGAGTTGAACTGAACACTGTATCCAGGTCAGACAATTTTAGATCTACATTAACAACCCAACATTGGTATATCAGTTTAGTTTGCCTGCGCTTTCCTTTTTTAAGAATGGTGTTATGCTTGTTGTGAAGACTAAGTATTGCGCTGTCCATGCAACCACCACTTCTGGGTCACCCAATGACATCTGCATACACAGAGGACCAACTTGTGATTTTGAATGTTCCACCATACATCATTGCCTTCAGCTGGCAAGCACCTATTGCCTTTGGTTCCAATGACAACAATTAATAGGCTAATATTTGCCTCCTTGTGGTTTAGTGAAGGATACATAATCCCTGGGAATGTTCTGGCAGATGATTCATTTGTTCTCCCTGATGGTGGTGTTGAACTAATTAATTTAGAATTGAAGTTCCATTTCTGACCCTTGCTATAGAGGTAGGAATGCATCCAAAATTGCTTGTGATTATAGTGATGCGATTGTAATAATCTTTCTTTGTGGACCAGTTATGGTCAAACATCTTCTTGTGAATCAGAATTAAATATTTTGGTTCAAACTAGTGAATATTTATGTTTTATGGCTTCTAAAGTAGATGTCATTGCCAGAAATTAAAAGAATTTTACAACTCATTCTTACTACTCCAGCCTTTATTTCATCATATTTATAATGAATGAAAACCTCTGGAATATTACATCAGGAGCCAATCAATCTAATCAATATTGATTTCAAGATCAATGTTGTGAGGTTGAAGCCATGTGCCATATTTATCAGGTGGGTTTCAGAGTTTTTGATCTGCATCAGATACACGTAGAAAAAAAAAGATAGACTTGCATTTATATAGCGCCTTTCACAACCACCGGACGTCTCAAAGCGCTTTACAGCCAATGAAGTACTTTTGAAATGGAATCACTGTTGTAATGTGGGAAACATGGCAGCCAATTTGCGCACAGCAAGGTCCCACTAACAGCAATGTTATAATGACCAGATAATCTGTTTTTTGTTATGTTGGTTGAGGGATAAATATTGGCCCCAGGGCACCGGGGAGAACTCCCCTGCTCTTCTTCGAAATAGTGCCGCGGGATCATCTATGTCCACCTGAGAGAGTTGACGGGGCCTCAGTTTAACATCTCATCCAAAAGATGGCACCTCCGACAGTGCAGCACCCCCTCAGCACTGCACTGGAGTGTTAGCCTAGCTTTATGTACTCAAGTCCCTGGAGGTAGAAATTTGTTATGGCTCGTATCTGGACGTATAACTGACAACGTGCAAGCAGCACGCACTCGATCCGAGAGGCCTGAGGTTCGCTCAAAATTGGGAGTCGGGCCCCATCTTAATAATTGGGGTGAGCTGCCAGCAGCTGTTACGCCCCCAAAGGCAGCTTGCCCATTAGCGGTGTTCCAATTTAGGCCATCTGCCTCGCGGACAGCGGGTCTCAAGTAAATCCTGGAGGGAGGGGGGGGAATGACGAACAGGAGAGGTTGCAATTGTGGGCTGCCAGAGCCCTCAGGAGTGTTGTAGAGCCGGGAGGAGCACTCCTGCTCCTCCTGGTTCTGTAGGAAGGTAAGTTTAGTAAAAAACAACCTTTTGATGCCGGCTGCTTATGTCCCTTAGCTGTAAAGCAGGCTATCGATTTACGTAGAAACATAGGAACATAGAAGATAGGAGCAGGAGTAGGCCATTCGGCCCCTCGAGCCTGCTCCGCCATTCAATGAGATCATGGCTGATCATCCAAACTCAGTACCCTGTCCCTGCTTTCTCCCTATATCCCTTGATCCCTTTAGCCTTAAGAAATATATCCAACTCCTTCTTGAATATATTTAATGAATTGGCCTCTACTGCCTTCTGTGGTAGAGAATTCTGCTGAAGAAGGTGGCCACCAGGGATGCCTGAAAATTGACCGAGGCCAATATGGCATTGGACGTATTTCAGGTGTCCTTGGGGTGCAGGTATTGCCCTGTGATTTTGCGTATTTTCACCCCCATTGAGGAGCAATTTCTACCCCATGGAGTCTGCACCTCTGGTGAAGACAGTTGCACAAAAGAAAGGGTGTTGTTTGATCAAATGATGTGGCCTTGTTTTCCTGTACTTCACAATGTAGTCGTGGCAGATCGCTGCACAAGATGCATTGAAACTAATTAAAAGTGTATGTTTCAGTGGTGCTTCGCTCCAACTCAAGCCCATATCCAAATGACTACATTTGCAATCAAAGCTAATGATGCATTTTTCAGGTTTTATTCATATTTCTTCCAAACTAGTGAATTATCATTTCAAATGAAATATATAAATCATACTAATGGCAGTCTAGCTGTGGGTAGCCAGCTCAATCAAACCAGCCAAGTTTAGTGAGAGATTATCACTGTGGCCAAGTACCGCACTTACTGCTATGGGCACCACATATCCAATCCATTCGACTGCCAATGCTTGCTCTAAGAAGCATAACGTCGACAAGTGATCATTTACATTTCTTGTCAGTCCAGTCAATTCTAGCTGTGAATTTTGACGGCCTTATGAAGAATAACAAATATATCATATGTAGGTCATTATCTTACCCTATATTTGGTAAACAATGAAATGACAGTTCGCAATCATGTATTGACAAACGTCGCTTCGATGAGACATTTCTACATGTAACTGTGCAATGTTTCTCCCCCATGAATAATGCTCCAAATCCACACTGCATAGTAAAAGCAGCACATATCCATTAAGGTTATCTTGCTATGTTGGACTAACTAGTTTAGTAAGTCTCAGGCAGTGAAGCAAATTTAAAAGGCAAAGCTTGATAGACTTTATCACATAATTAAATAGAATTAAACAAAACAATAATTTGATCCTAATTCCAAGACTATTAACCTAGACAGCTTGTGCCACAGTTACTTTACCACATATAACAACAACTTGTATTTATATAGCGCCTTTAATGTAGGAAAATGTCCCAAGGTGCTGCACAGGGGTATTATAAGACAAAAATTTGACTCCGAGCCACATAAGGATAAATTAGGGCAGGTGACCAAAAGCTTGGTCAAAGAGGTAGGTTTTAAGGAGCGTCTTAAAGGAGGAAAGAGAGGTAGAGAGGCGGAAAAGTTTAGGCAGGGAATTCCAGAGCTTAGGGCCTAGGCAACAGAAGGCACGGCCACCAATGGTTGAGCGATTATAATCAGGGATGCTCAAGAGGGCAGAATTAGAGGAGCGCAGATATCTCGGGGGAGTTGTGGGGCTGAAGGCGGTTACAGAGATAGGGAGGGGCGAAGCCATGGAGGGATTTGAAAACAAGGATGAGAATTTTGAAATCGAGGCGTTGCTTAACCGGGAGCCAATGTAGGTCATCGAGCACAGGGGTGATGGGTGAACGGGACTTGGTGCAAGTTAGGACACGGGCAGCTGAGTTTTGGATCACCTCAAGTTTACATAGGGTGGAATGCGGGAGGCCAGCCAGGAGTGCGTACCAGGTGAGTGCAGTCCCACCCAGACGGTGGAGAGGCATTGGAGAAGGATGGAGTGGTCAACCGTGTCAAAGGCTGCAGACAGGTCAAGGAGGACGAGGAGGTGTAGTTTACCTTTGTCACAGTCACAAAGGATGTAATTTGTGACTTTGATGAGAGCCGATTCAGTATTGTGGCAAGGGCGGAAACCTGATTAGAGGGATTCAGACATGGAGTTCCTGGAAAGATGGGCATGGATTTGGGAGGCGACAACACGTTTAAGGACTTTGGAGAGGAAAGGGAGGTTGGAGATGGGATGGTAGTTTCCAAGGATGGAGGGGTCAAGGGTTGTTTTTTTGAGGAGAGGGTTGATGACGGCAGATTTGAAGGAGAGGGGGACAGTACCTGAGAGAGAGAACCATTAACAATGTCAGTTAATGTGGGAGCCAGAAAAGGAAGTTGGGTGGTCAGCAGTTTAGTGGGAATAGGGTCGAGGGAGCAGGAAGCAGGTCTCATGGACAAGATGAGCATGGAGAGGTCAAGTGGAGAGAGCGGAGAGAAACTGGAGAAAGATGTGAATTCAGGGTTAGGGCAGGGGGGAAAATTAGAGGAAGTTTGGCCCAGTGGACTAGGGGAAGAAAGGGAGGTGGCAGAGGTAGCTGATTGTAGACAAAGAAGTCCATGAGCTCCTCGCACTAGTTGTTGGAGGTGAGTGTGGAGGAAACAGGGCAGAGGGGTTTAAGAAGATGGTTAGCTGTAGAGAATAGAAGCCGGGGATTATCTTTGCATTCCAGAATGATTCTGGAATAGTGAGCAGTTTTGGCAGACAAGAGTAGGACCCGATAATGCTTTATGTGGTCCAGCCAGATCTGGCGGTGAATGGCTAAACCAGTTGTCCGCCATATTCATTCAAGTTTGCATCCCTTGGGCTTGAGGGAGCGAAGATGAGAGCCGTACCAGGAGGAACAGCCAGGGTGAGAGAGCGTAATGGTTTTAATAGGGACCAGGGCATCAAAGGTGGTGGTGAGGGTGTGGTTGAGCAGATCGGTATCTGCAGAAATGTTGTGGTGAATGGTGGCCCAAAGGCTGGGCAGTCGGGATTTCATAAATGCAGTTATAAGAGAGTTGGGAGAGAGTTTTTTCCAGGGGTGGACACAGAAGGAAGTAGGGTTAGGTGGGGGAAGGAGTATGTGGGTGGAGAGCAACACAAGGAAGTGGTCAGAGATGGCCTTATCTGCAATTGACCCGATGGGAGTATCCAGGCCACGAGAGATGGCAAGGTCGAGGGGGTGGCCATGAATATGGGTTGGGGAATTTACATGGAGGGAGAGATTAAGGGAGGATCGGAGGCTACTGAACTCAGAGGAGAGAGAGCAAAATGAATTGAGATGGAGATTGAAATCGCCGAGGATGAGAAGTTGTTTGGTGCTTGATGTAAGAAAACTACTAGGCACTTGGTCTAAGCGTTAAACAAGGCTTTAATCAACTGTTTTGCAACATGGAGGTCTAGTTGTGTCCTTCACTAGTTCCTATAAAAGAATGTCCTGAGCAAGCTGGGCCCATGTCCGAGTATTTATACTCTCCCTAGACACCGCCACCAGCAGGCTGCCCAGTATTATTTCATAAGTCATTTCCACATGAATGACAAGATTCATGTCAGTGCTGAGGCTGAGGGAGGAAAGCAGTGAAGCTATCTCAGTACCGTAATAAAATTTTTATGGTACTTGGGTGGGCGGTAGAGAATGAGAATTTTAAATGAGAGGTGAGAGGAGTGGAACAAGGTGAGACGCTCAATGGAGGAGAAAGTGCTGGAGGAGTAGGGGGACTGACCAAGGTGTGATTTGGTGATGAGAGCCACACCGCTACCAGGGCAGTCTGAACGGAGCAAGTGGTGGAAGGTATAGCCAGGTGGGGAGGCTTCAGTTAAGGGCACGGTGTCATCACCCCTCAACCAAGTTTCCGTCAGGGCCATGACATCGATGCAGTCATCCACGATAAGCTCATGGATGGCTAAGGGCCTTGTTCGCAAGTGAACAGACATCCTGGAATGGAATGTGGAGAGGGTCGGTGATGGCTGCCCCACTGCCAGCATCCACAGGGTCAGCGTTTGGAGGGGTGAGTTGGACGGGGAGGAGATTGGCAAGATTGGCCCCCCCGCAGGCATGCTAGACGGGAAGGTCGGCGAGAGAGTAGAATGGGACAGTTGGAGTTGCTGCTCATGAGGAGACAGCGATGAGTGCCTCGATGGCCCCTTCGTAGGATGCCAAGAGACACATAGAGGGAAGCTGAGGGCTTATCCAAGAGGGAGTCAAGCCTGGGACGGCGGCAGGAGAGGAGGAAGGTCAAAGAGCAATGAAGGATTGGGGTAGGGATTTGGGAGGGCAGTGTATCCAAGAGAGGAGAGATGAAAGGAGGCGTGACTACAGGAGAGAGCGGTCAAGGAGGGTTAGAGAGAAAAGGAAAATAGGGGAAGTAAAAAGTGGAAATAAAATTGAACGGCTCGGGTCTGGAGCGGCAGCCAAAGTGTGCACGCGAATGGACACGGGGAAAAACTCAAGTTACATAGGGCTGTTTATGTAACAATTATAGGGATGCATATTTCCTGGTAGTCGCTGGGAATAGGTTGGTGACAATAGTAGGGCGTCCAGAGTTAAAGTCGGAGGTCCCGTGGAGGGAAAAAGTTGACGTAGGTAGGATGGAGTCGGCGTGGAGCATCGACGAACTGTTGTACAAGTTCGGAGACAGGTGTAGCAGGCGAGTGAAGTCCAGAAGCTATTTGAAAGGTCGAGAATTGGAGGATGGAGGTTATTGTCATGGTAATGGGAATCAGTTGAGTAGCAGCAAAACCAATTTGGACCTCAAAATATACTCCTGAGCCTCATGATAGAGCAGACTTCAGTTTGAAGCATTTTGAAGAGCATGACTGTTCAGTACTATCCCCAAGCTTCACACTGAGGGGGGGGGCAAGGAGCACAACTGGGATACAACATTGGAAGGTTATAAAGCGATAGATGTAGGTGAAGGGGTTGAGAAGTCAGATGTTATGTAAAAGATAGCATAAATGTACAAGACAGAGGATATGGGAGACCTCTCTGGATAGGCCACCATGAGGGAGACAAAGGGAAACTACTGGTGGGAATTTGTTACAAACCACCAGACCAAACAGCTGACATTGATGAGCTATTTCACAGGAAAATGAGGAGGGGATCCAGGAAAGTAATGTGTTAATAATGGAATATTGTAACCAACCTGAACTAAAAAGGAGTTTGGTAGTGTTAAGAGTAAAACAAAGTCCGGAATTTCTGAATGGGTAAGGCACTATTACTTGGAACTAGAGATGATACTAGAAAAGAGGCTGTACTTGACCGAATGCTGACTAAGAATGAGGACTTTGTAGCAGGAGCTCAGTTTGGACAGCAGCTGGAAAATACTGATCATCGGGTCATAAAGGTCAGGGTAATGAAAGGGAAATAAAATAATAAAGGTAGCATTGGACATTGAGGCCGGGAAATTCGATAAGGCCCGAAAATGGGCGTGCACACGTGCCCGTTTAGAAAGCACAGGCAACACGTCAATTTGGTGCTGCCAGCTAATTTAAATGATTTTAGCGCTCAGCCCAATGACTATCATGCTGCTGACAGGCTGTGCGCTCAGCGGGAGGCTAAAGGTCACATCGCTTTCAAGGCAGTCTCTAGCCCTTAAAGCTGAATTGCCTTCTGCACGTAAAAAGTGGTATTAGTGCTTCAGCACTAACACAAATTGCTCAACAGGCCAGGGAAGGGGCACCCAGGGTCTCGGACGCATCACTCCAGCTTTGTGCAGGGGTCAACACTGCAAGAGAGGTCCACCACCCACAGGGGCCAGGAGGCCCTCCAGAAAGAAGGATGTGGGACCAGATCACTGAGACCATCACTGCCAGGGACCTGGCTCCAGTGCCCAAAGAAGTTTCATGACCTTAGATCAGCGGGCAAAGTCAGTGAATGCATCATCAAATGTTGTTTCCTACCAACTTCACCACGAACTTTACACACTGCTCAATGCACAACAGCCCCCACCTTCACTCACCCACCAACAATCTCTACTAAACACGAGGCACACCTCACATTTCTAGCTTCACTTCACCCTCTTGGAGGAGATGGTGCTGACCATTCTTGGAAGGGGCATGGCTGAGCCCTTAGCCAGCAACAGAGCTGAAAGAGTACAAAATGCTGATATCCTCATACGTTATCCTCCTTATCATGTCCCAATCTCTTCTGATGTACAAGCTGCGCATGGTGTAAGCATGCAGCTCTTGCTTTCCTGCCCTCTCCTCACCACAACTCGACCCTTGTGCCTTTCTCATTTGACACACCCAAGAAATCCAGCCTGCCCGGCCAGTGGTTGACCAAGAAGAGGGAGAGGAGAGTGAAGAAGAAGAATGTTATGTTCATTAATAACTAGACATTCTTATTATGAACAGCTAGCTTCTAGCTAGTCATTTATTCAGCATGTTCTCTACTATACAGCATCATGTAGAGATTCATCTTGTGTGCTTTTGTGTGCAGGCTTCCATCTTGACTACTGCCTTCTGGGTAGCCTAGTGCATCGTGGGTAGTGTAGTATTAAACACATACAACTAAACACACAGCAATATATACAGCTCTACAGCTCTATAGCTCTATAGCTCCACCTAGTGTACTATTCTAGAATGACATGTTATTGATCATTACATCCCCCTTTCTTTGAGGTTAAACAAAATCAATATCAATCAACTTTCAAGAAAAACGATAAAGATGATATCAGTAACACTTTTGCTAGTGCTCTATAAACATAAACATTTTCACAACAGTCAACACATTTTCAAAGCTTTACTTTATACTCAAAGATTAAGTCTATCAGGCTTTTTTACTTCACGTGTGGATCTTCTCAGCACAGGTAAGCCTGATGTGTTTGCATGAGATTGTTCTGGTGGTGATTGACAAGATTCAGTTGCGGCATTGTCATCAATCTGCTCTTGGATAGTTTCTTGTGTCTTCAGGAGGGAACGGCGGTTCCTCCTGAGAATCTGTCCTTCCTCAGTTCTAACAGTGTATGACCTTGGTCGTACTTCCTCAAGAACTGTAGCTTTCCTGTTCCATGCATCTGGATCCTCAATCCTGACAACATTATCTCTTGTCAATGGTTTCAGAGTTTTGGATGACTTGTCATAGTGTGATTTCTGTTTCAGCTTTAGCAGTTGAAGTCTCTGTCTGAGTTCCTTACTCTGCTTTTCTTTTGCACAGCAGGGTAGCGTGGTGTGCAACTTGCGACCCATTAGTAGTTCAGCAGGTGAAGAACCAGAGTCTAAAGGTGAGGCTCGGTAGCTCAGCAGGGTGAGATAAGGATCAGACTTGCTTTCTGTCGCTTTCTTCAGTAGCTGCTTGAGAACTTGAACACCTTTCTCTTCCTTACCATTCAACTGAGCATACAGAGGACTGGATGTGATGTGCTGAAAGTCATACTGTGCTGCAAACTGTTGCCACTCCTTACAGTTGAAGCACAGACCATTGTCGCTAATGGCAACCCTGGGAATTCCATGTCTGGCGAAGATGGATTTCACATGCATTATGACACTGCTTGCTGTGGTGCTTGAGAGCAGCACCATCTCAGGATAGTTAGAATAGTATTCAATCATTATTAGATATTCTTTACCATTTAAATGAAAAAGGTCCATACCAACCTTTTGCCATGGTGCTGTTGGTATGTCAGCTACTATCATTGGTTCCTTTGTTTGTTTGTTTTGGTGTTGCTGACATGTCTCACATATGCCTATCATGTTCTCAATGTCCTTATTTATGCCAGGCCAATAAACAGTGTTTCTTGCTCTCCTTTTGCATTTTTCAATTCCGAGGTGTCCTTCATGAATCCTTTTGAGCATGTCTTGATGTAGAGCCTGTGGAATGACTATTCTGTTCATTTTTAGTAATAGTCCACTTACGACACTCAACTCTGACCTTATGTGATCGTATTTTGGACAGGAACCTTTTGGCCAACCATGATGAATGTTCTCTATTACTGTTTGTAACACTGTATCTTTTACTGTTTCTTCTGCTATTTGCTTTGATTTTGTGTCTGACACGGGCAGCGCAGCAGTGACCATACTCATATGAACATCCACGTCTTCTTCAGTAGAGCTCACATGACTCATTGTGGGTGCTCGGGATAGTGCATCTGCTAACACTATGGCCTAGAAATTCATTTTGGGGCGCCCAGCTCGCCTGGGCGCCGGAATTACCGCTGCACGCGGATCCACTTGCGCAAGCGGGATATTCAGTGTCAGCGCACCAAGTGGAAGGCGGCCGCTAAACAGGGGTTTCGGCGCCCCGCTTGGGCACTGAAACTGATTATCGGCGCGCTAGTGGCCGCAGCGCCACCCGCAGCGGAGCGGCAGGCTGCGGTACTGCAGGCCTTCCTCCCTCTCTTAAGGGGGAGGTGCCTGCAGCAGCCGGAGCCCCGATCGCGAGTGCCGGCAAAAGAGCCCGGCAGAACGGAGAAGTGCCGGGCTCCCGGAAACCAGCCGGCAATGCCGCGGGGGGTGGGGTGGAGGAGGCCAGGGAAGGAGGTGCGGGCAGGCAGCCGCCGAAAAAGCGGCCGGCCGCACCTCCACTTTAATTACCGCCACTACCGCCACAGGTAGGCCCTGTGTACCGGTCGCTGTTTGCAGCCGGCGCTGAAGAGGCGGGCGCGACTTAATATGGCGTTCTTCGCGGAAACGGGGCACTGCGCACACCGATGACGTCATCGGTGGCGGCACAGCGCTACAGCCTAGCGCCGCCATTAGCGCACCGCTGAATTTCGCCTGAAGTTTGCAGACTGGCGCAAAAGCCCTCTTTGGGCGCAAACTGGTGGCGCAGGCCACTGAATTTCTAGGCCTATGTGTTTGCCTGGTGTGTAGATCAGTTCAAAGTCATATCTTTGCAGCTTCATCATGAGTCGTTGAATCCTTGGAGACATCTCATTCAGATTTTTTTTTATGATGGCAACCAGTGGGCTGTGTCTGTCTCAACTGTGAAGGTGGGAAGTCCATATATGTAGCCATGAAACTTTTCTAGCCCAACTACCAAGCCTAGACATTCCTTTTCAATCTGGGCGTATCGACACTCAGAATCAGTCATAGACCTGGAGGCATAGGCAACAGGCTTCCAATCTTCACCCTCTGCTTGTAGCAAGACCACGCCTAGGCCATCTTTTGATGCATCTGTTGACACTTTGATTCTCTTTGTTGGGTCAAAGAAGGTGAGTACAGGTGTGGTTGTCAGCACTGTTTTGAGGTTCATCCACTCTTGTTCATGTCTTTCTGTCCATGCGAACTCATTTGTTTTATGTAGCAGGTCTCGCAGACAGGTTGTCTTGGCTGACAAGTTAGGAATGAACTTTCCAATGAAGTTTATCATCCCCATGATGCGTAGCACTCCTTTTTTGTCAGTGGGTCGGGGCATGTTGAGTATGGCATTTACTTTTTCCATATCTGGCTCTATTCCTTTACCAGATAGATTATCTCCTAGGAAAGTGACTTCCTGGACACCAAACTGACACTTGGCTTTGTTGAGCTTCAGTCCATTCCAGCGTATGCTCTGTGGCACTTTAGTCAGTCTCTCATTGTGTTCTTTCAGTGTGGAGCCCCAGATGATGATGTCATCAACATAGACCCGAACTCCTTCCAGACCTTCAATTATGTGTTCCATCGCTCTATGAAAGATTTCAGATGCAGATATTATCCCGAAAGGCATTCTGAGGAAACAGTACCTGCCAAATGGTGTGTTGTAGGTACAGTATTTGGTGCTCTCTTCATCCAGTTTTAGTTGCCAAAATCCTTCTGAGGCATCGAGCTTTGTAAAGTATCTGGCACCTGACATTTCACTGGTGATTTCTTCTCGCTTGGGAATCTGGTAGTGTTCACGTTTTATGTTTGCATTTAAGTCCTTTGGATCCATGCATACCCTTAGATCATTGTTCTTTTTCTTTACACATACCATGGAGTTAACCCAGTCTGTTGGCTCTTCGACTTTCCTGATGACTCCTAGTGTGGTCATTCTGTCCAGTTTCATTCTTGAGCCGGTCACGCAGGGGTGCTGGAACTTTTCGTGGAGCATGTACCACTGGCTGAGCATCCTCCTTTAGCTGGATCTTGTAAGTGAATGGTAGAACTCCAAATCCTTTGAACACACCCTGGAAATTATTTACTACAGAATCCACTGAGTCATCTGGTCTGCTTATGGCACAGTTTATACGGTAGACTCTCTTGACCAGTTCTAAGTCTTCACAAGCTTTGTCACCCAGTAGTGAATCAAGTCCTTCAGCCACAACAGAAAACATGAGATGATGCACTTTGTCGTTGACTGTCACTTTAAGGCTGCATACACCTAAGCTATCTATTTTCTGTCCATTATAGTTCTTCAGTAGTACAGATTTTCTCTGTATTTTGGGCTTTTCTTTCATATTTTTAATGTCACTCATACTGATTAAGTTTGCTTTTGCCCCAGTGTCTAGTTTCAATGTAACTAATGCTCCATTTACCTGCAGTGGGATCATCCATTTGTCCTCTTTTACTGCATTAACTTTATGCTCAGCATTGTTAATTCCTGAGGGCTGCACATTTTCTGTATCCTTTTTGAGATTGTCACATGACACCATTCGTACAAAAAGTGTCTCACTTAAATCAGTGTCCTCAATCATATTGACTTGCTGCCCTTTCTTTGTTTTTACTTTTGAAAAGCATTGTTTGGCAAAGTGATTCTTTCCGTGACATTTTGTGCATATTTTTCCAAACGCTGGGCATTGTTTTAACTGGTGTTTATAACCACAGCGTTTACAATTAAACATTTCATCATCCGATTGCTTTTCATTTCTGTTCTGCCCATGTTTCTTCCCCTTGTAGAACACAGCACCGACAGCAGCACTTACTACAATTGCATCATTATTGATTTCACTGAAAGTCTTCGCATGCTTTTGAGCTAGCTCGCTGGCTTGGCATATTTTCACAGCATTTTCCAATGTTAGTTCGGTTTCTCTCAACACACAGCAATATATACAGCTCCACAGCTCTATAGCTCTATAGCTCCACCTAGTGTACTATTCTAGAATGACATGTTATTGATCATTACAAAGAAGAAACACCGTCACTCAATTTGACACTCCCAGCCACCAGCTCATCAAGGTAGTCCTGCAAGGCCATATGCAATCTCCCCCACTGAAAGTCAGCAGCCTTCCACCAGCCATGCTGCAGCCACTGGGGTAGCATTGCGTAATATCACTAGGATAGGCAAATGCACACACATTACAGTCACTAAGGGAATGCACAAGGGTGATTAGTTGATTTTACCAACCATAGTTGTTAGGCTAACTGGTCTATAGTTTCCAGCCTTTTGTCTGCCTCCCTTTTTAAATAAGGGCGTTACATTAGCAGTTTTCCAATCTGCTGGGACCTTTCCTGAATCCAGGGAGTTTTGGAAAATTACCACCAATGCATCCACAATCCCTACTGCTACTTCTCTCAAGACCCTAGGATGTAAGCCATCAGGTCCAGGGCATTTATCCGCCTTTAGTCCCATTATCTCACCGAGTACCACCTCCTTAGTGATTTTAATCGTGTTTAGCTCCTCCCCCCATAGCCCCCTGTTTGTCCAGTGTTGGGATGTTTTTAGTGTCCTCTACTGTAAAGACTGACACAAAATAAATGTTCAGCGTTTTTGCCATCTCCATGTTCCCCACCACTAATTTCCCGATCTCGTCCTCTAAGGGACCAACATTCACTTTAGCCACCCTTTTTCTTTTTATATAACTGTAGAAACTCTTGCTATCTGTTTTTATATTTTGCCTCTTTCCTTACCCTCAATTGTTCCCTTATGGTTTTATTCATCCATGGAGTCTCATTAGTGTTTAGTTTGTCCTTTCCTTACAGCTGAATATAATGTTCCTGCACTCTGTTGAACACCGTTTTAAATGTTTCCCATTGTCCTTCTACATCGTTGTTTGTCAATATTGTTGCCCTTTTTTCCCCCCAAGTTCTATTCTCAGCCTCTCAATATTAGCTTTTCTCCAATCTATTAACCTGGTTTTTGTCATACTTATGTCCTTCTCAATTATCATCCTAACGCGTATTATGTTATGGTCACTATTGCCTAGATGTTTCCCTACTTTTACTTCTCTTATCTGCTCTGGTTCATTCCCCATTACTAGATCCAATAGTGAATCCTGCCTTGGTGGGCTTTTTACATATTGGTTTAGAAAGGAGGCCTGTGCACATTGTAGGAACTCCATTCCCTTATCCCCTTTACCTATCTCTTCTGTCCAATTAATATCGGGGTAGTTGAAATCCCCCATGATTATTATTCTATGTTTTTTACTAATTTCCCTAAATTCTCTGCACATTTCTTCCTCCACCTCCCTTCCACTATTAGGTGGTCTGTAAACTATGCCTATTAGCGTGATTGATCCTTTATTATCCTTTATCTCTATCCATATGGATTTTATTTTTGTCTTGCTGATATCTGCGTCATTTTTTTCTACTTCATTATGTTGTCCTTAATAAGCATAGCTACTCCACCTCCCCTTTTTCCCTCTCTATCTTTTCTAAATATGTTGTACCCGGCAATGTTTAATTCTCAGTCATGATTTTTCTGTAGCCATGTCTCAGTAATCCCTACTATGTCTGGTTCCTCGCAACGCATGATTGCCATGATTTTTATCTAACTAATCGTAGCCAGAGAATCGCCTGCAATGGTTTCTCTTCCCACTCCCGCATCGTTACCTCTGGTGTCCCCCAAGGATCTATCCTCGGCCCCCTCCTATTTCTCATCTACATGCTGCCCCTTGGCGACATCATCCAAAAACAGAGCGTCAGTTTCCACATGTACGCTGACGACACCCAGCTCTATCTCACCACCACTTCTCTCAACCCCTCCAATGTCTCTAAATCATCAGACTGCTTGTCCAACATCCAGTTCTGGATGAGCAGAAATCTTCTCCAATTAAATATTGGAAAGACCAAAGCCATTGTTTTCGGTCCCTGCCACAAACTCCGTTCCCTAGCCATTGACTCCATCCCTCTCCCTAACATCTGTCTGAGGCTGAACCACACTGTTCGCAACCTTGGTGTCATATTTGACTCTGAAATGAGCTTCCGACCACATATCCGTGGCATAACAAAGACTGCCTATTTCCACCATCATAACATCGCCCGTCTCCGCCCTTGCCTCAGCTCATCCGCTGCTGAAACCCTCATCCATGCCTTTGTTACCTCCAGACTTGACTATTCCAACGCACTCCTGGCTGGCCTCCCACATTCCACCCAACGTAAACTTGAGGTCATCCAAAACTTGGCTGCCCGTGTCATAACTCGCACCAAGTCCCATTCACCCATCACCCCTGTGCTCGCTGACCTACATTGGCTCCTGGTTAAGCAACATCTCGATTTCAAAATTCTCATCCTTGTTTTCAAATCCCTCCATGGCCTCGCCCCTCCCTATATCTGTAATCTCCTTCAGCCCCACAACCCCCCCGAGATATCTGCGCTCCTCTAATTCTGCCCTCTCGAGCATCCCTGATTATAATCACTCCACCATTGGTGGCCGTGCCTTCTGTTGCCTGGGCCCTAAGCTCTGGAATTCCCTGCCTAAACCTCTCCGCCTCGCTACCTCTCTTTCCTCCTTTAAGACGCACCTTAAAACCTACCTCTTTGACCAAGCTTTTGGTCACCTGCCCTAATTTATCCTTATGTGGTTCGGTGTCAAATTTTTTGTCTTAAAATTCTCCTGTGCATCGCCTTGGGACGTTTTACTACGTTAAAGGCGCTATATAAATACAAGTTGTTGTTGCTGCTGGTGTTGTAAAGGCACTATATAAATGCAAGGTATTGTGTTATACTAACCTGAACATAAGTTCTATGGACTTAGATAAGTGGGGTATGTTTCTTTGGGTAACAGTTCATATCGGGGGAACAGATATTCTAAAAGAACGAGGGGGAAAAATTGGGTTGCTTTGCACCTCCTGTAAGCGCCCCCTGGGGGGCAATAATGGGGCGCAAAGCCCCTAGTGCCTGGGCGCGGCACCGCTAATGCCTCCCGCAAAATTAAGCGGGAGGCTAGCAGCAACGGTAGCCAGTAGGGTCCAGCGACACTGCGCCTCAGGCAATGACATCATCACCATGCGCACCGCCCCTCTCACGCCCCAGCCACAAACTTTGGTCGCGTCCTCTGACCTATCGCCGGACGCTATTTCTGACAGGGTCACGGGGTCGTTTTTGCAGTCGTGGCGGCACAAATTAAAGGGCAGGGGCCGGGCAGCCATTTTGTTTGCTCCGCCTGCCAGCACCTGCCCATTTTCAGTTCCCTCATTCAGGGTGCCGACCGCGATCGCTCAGCCTGGCGCTCCTCGAGTGCCGGGCTGTTTTCTCGGCACCCCACTCCTGGTGGTCCAGCAGGGCCCCGGTGCGCACTGCACTAGGCCCCTCCCCTTTAATCAGGGGAGGGAGGCCTGCAGTACCGCGGTGCGACGTGCTGACGTGCGTGGCGCTGTTGCACATAACACCATGATATTGAATGGGAGCACCCCAGGAAGGAGGGGGGAGCGCTTCCAGTAGCCCCGCCTCCTGCTTTGCGGCGCTACCACTCAATTTACGGCGTGGGGGGCGCTAACTTTTTTGGGGCACCAGATGTAGCGCCTTGGTGAAGTTAGTGCCCCAAAGGGGCCGCCACCGAATTTCTCCCCCCAGGTGTCTTAAGTCACTTGGTTCAGAGACTGTTTAACATGATGATGGGTTTCTGGGTCCGTCACACACCCGGCTGACCCAAAAAAGAATGAACCTTAACCTGCAATCCCACTTCTTTGCAAATTATTGATGCAAAGGTACACACTGCCACTCTCAGCAGCAAATTCATTCTATCAGCGATATGGTTCAGCAGCATCCTGAGTCAAGTCATCCCATTAAACTCTAGACTGCAGTCCAAACCATTACTTATTACCCGTTTGTTCAACTCTTTCTCCTTTATTCTCAGGCTTCCTTTCCATCTGTAGACCACTTTTCCTCAATTCATTTCCCAAGCATTCAAAAAAAACAATTACCCACCTTATATAAAAGGTTATACTGAGAATGACTTCAGTCAATCGAATATTAACTAGGATAACAGTTTTACAATTTACCTTCAATGTGAATCTGCAGTTTACATTTTTTTGGGTGCATATGCAATATATTTTTTATTCATTCACAGGATGTGGGCATCGCTGGCAAGGCCAGCATTTATTGCCCATCCCTAGTTGCCCTTGAGAAGCTGGTGGTGAGCCACCTTCTTGAACCGCTGCAGTCTGTGTGGTGAAGGTGCTCCCACAGTGCTGTTAGGGAGGGAGTTCCAGGATTTTGACCCAGCGACGCTGAAGGATCGGCGATATATTTCCAAGTCAGGATGGTGTGTGACTTGGAGGGGAACTTGGAGGTGGTGGTGTTCCCATGCACCTGCTGCCCTTGTCCTTCTAGGTGGAAGAGGTCGCGGGTTTGGGAGGTGCTGCCGAAGAAGCCTTGGTGAGTTGCTGCAGTGCATCTTGTAGATGGTACACACTGCAGCCACGGTGCGCTGGTGGTGGAGGGAGTGAATGTTTAAGGGGATGGATGGGGTGTGAAATAAAGAGTAGCTTGCCTTTCAAAAGCTAGGCTTTATTAACCTTAAAAAACCAGCAGTACATGTTAAGCACCCAGTCTCAACCAAACTGTAGAGAACTGAATTTAAGATGGCCACCACAGGTCACATGGAATCAACTAACCAATAAGTTTACAGCATATATCTCAAGGCAGGAAAACAGGCAACCAATTACAATGCTTCTTATAAAACAAGAATAATCACCACATTCACCCCTCCTTTTAAAATATACTTCAACCTAGGTAGCCTTTACAGTTTACAATTAGTTATTTATGACTAGAGCAATACATGTATAATGCCTTCAACAATTTTAAAATTTTACTATTAAATTATTAATTATTTTAAATGTCCATTTTTAATCGGTCGACCGGATATCTTGTTCATGTCGACCTTCTTAGCCTTGGTGGAGTTCCTTGCCCTCCCACACCAGGAGACACAGAAATATCTTCTGCAGGGAGGCTATCAATATCCCGATTATCAACGGTTTCCGGATTGGAAGTCCCATTAGAAGGTAGACTGGGAGGGTCATGAACATCCATCGGGGGCAGACTGAGAGAATTGTAAGTGTCTGCAATAGGATTGGAAATGTTCGTAGTATCTGTGACGACATCAACATTAACTGAATCATGGCTATTGTTAATGTCCTCAGGAGAGGGCTGGCCACCACAAGGAGCTAAGTCTTTAACTGAAACCGTACTTTCTTTCCCATCTTGGAATCGAATATGAGCATATTGGGAATTTGCCTCCAATAGCTCCACCTCCTCCACTAAAGGATCATACTTTGACAGTCTAACATGGCGTCGGAGCAGCACAGGTCCCTGCATAGTAAGCCATGAAGGTACCGAATATCCCGTAGAGGATCTCCGCGGATAGTTGAAGAGCCTTTCATGGGGGGTCACATTAGTAGCTGTTGAAAGCAATGATCTAATGGAATGCAGGGCATCAGGCAGTACCATTTCCCACTGTGTATTCTTAAGGTTCCGGGATGTCAAAGCCAACATAACTGCCTTCCAGATCACCCCATTGTATCGTTCGCACTGTCCATTACCCTGGGGATTATACGGGGTAGTTCTGCTAGTAGAAATTCCCCGACTCTGGAGGTATTCCTTCAACTGGGAAGACATAAAAGAACTTCCCTGATCCGAATGGATATACGCAGGCATCCCAAAGATGACAAAAAGTTGAGTCAGACATTTAATAACTGTAGCAGCTGATACATCTGCACAAGGAAAAGCAAAAGGGAACCTTGTAAACTCATCCACAACAGTAAATATATATCGATTCTGAGTCGTTGAAGGAAGAGGCCCCTTAAAATCAACGCTCAGGCATTCAAAGGGAGAAGTAGCCTTTATAAGATGAGCTCGTTGAGGCTTAAAGAAATTCGGTTTACACCGGGCGCAGACAGAGCATGACGAAGTCATCCGCTTGACGTCTTCAACTGAAAAGGGCAAATTCTTACTGCGCACGAAGTGTATCATCCTCGTAACACCAGGATGGCACAAAGCATTATGAAGATTAATAAGCGTATCTCCGTAAAGCACAGAACAATAAGCCCTCGACAGCGCATCAGCGGCAACATTATCCTTCCCCGGACGATAGACTATATCAAAATGATAGTATGCCAACTCGATCCTCCACCTCATTATTTTATCATTCTTAATCTTTCCGAAATGTTTGACATCAAACATGAAGGACACAGATTTTTGGTCAGTTACTAACGTAAAATGTCGCCCAGATAAATAATGTCTCCATTTATGCAGTGCTTCTACTATTGCGTACGCCTCTTTCTCTATTGATGAATGTCTCTGCTCACTATTGCTCAGAGTACGTGAGAAAAAGGCCACAGTTCTTCCATTTTGGTTCAGGGTAGCCCCAATTGCAAAATCGGAAGCGTCCGTCTCAATCACAAAGGGAACCTGCTCATCAATAGAATGCACAACTGCTCCAAGGATATCCTTTTTAAGATTATCAAAACATACCCTGGCCTCCCATGATAGAGGATATGTCGTAACCCGAATAAGGAGCCGGATCTTCTGTGAGAAGTTTGCAATCCAATTCGAATAATAAGAAAACAGTCCAACAACTCGTTGCAAGGCCTTAGAATTAGTAGGATAAGGTATATCGATCAATGGTCGCAGACGTTCTGGATCTGGTTTAATCTTGTTTCCCGAGATAATATACCCCAGTAAATTTACCTCGGTGGTCGAAAAGATACACTTCTCTTTATTGAAAGTTAAGCCAACTTTTTCCGCAACTTGAAGGAATCTTTCTAAATTAAAATCGTGCTCCACCCTTGATTTGCCACACACCGTGATGTCATCTAAATATGAGAAGGTGTCAGAGAGAGAGTTATCACTTATAAAAGCATCCATTGCCCGTTGAAAACAGGCGACACCGTTAGTAACACCGAATGGTACTCGGCAAAACTGGTACAGCTTTCCGCCAGCTGCAAAGGCCGTATATGATTTGTCCCTCTTAGCGATAGGAATCTGATGATAAGCACTCTTTAGGTCAATAGTGCTAAAAACCTTATATTGAGATACTTTATTGATAAGCTAATCAATCTTGGGCAGGGGGTACGCATCTAATTGAGTATACCTGTTAATAGTTTGAGAGTAGTCTATCACCATTCGCTTCTTATGTCTCTCATTAGTGGTAACAACTACCTGTGCCCACCAGGGCGAAAAACTAGGTTCAATGATTCCTTCCGATAAAAGACGTTGAACTTCAGAATTAATAAATTCTTTATGCTGACTGCTATACCTTCTTGACTTGGTAGCAATTGGCTTACAGTCCGGCATCAAATTGGAAAAAAGTGATAATGGAGAAATGAAAAAAGAAGTTAATCCACAAATAGACAAAGGTGGCTTAGTTCCTCCGAAAGAAAGACTGAGGGACTCATGTAATTGAAGCACATCATGACCAATCAAAATGTCCGCACAGAGATTAGGCAGAACAGATAGGCGTATATCAGTATACGTATTACCTAGGAGAATTAATTTCACAAGGCAACAACCAGCTACTTGTGAGGTGAGAGTCGTCTGAGCCATACACACCTGATAGGAAGCAGGCGAAATTTTCAAACGCTTCTCCCTCACAAACTGAAGACTTATAAAGCTTTCAGTACTGCCCGTATCTATAAGGGCCTTCACTTCTAACCCATTAACTTGGGCCATAACTATAGCTTTGTTTAGGCCATGGGAAAAGGCGGCAGAAACTGATGCAATAAACGCCCTATCTAAAGGCTGAATGGTCGCAGAGGAGGCAACCAATTTGCAAACACGTGCATAATGACCTCGCTTGCCGCATTTACTACACACAGCCTCCCGGGCAGGGCACTTCAGACGGGGGTGCCGGGCGTTCCCGCAAAAATAACACTTCTGAATCCTAGAGGCAACAGCTGCCGAAGTAGAAACTGTTTTGGAATCTGGTAAACCACTCCTATTAAATCCACGTGACTCCCTTTCATCCGGAACTGCCGAAACCACGGTCGCAGGCCGATCAAAAAGAGCATAAGAATCCGAACTTCTCTGAGCCAAATCCAATGTAGAGGCTTGCTCAAAAGCACTCTTAAGATCCAAGGTCTTATTTTCTAATATCTGCTGACGAATTGATCTAGACAGTAATCCATTAATAAATGCATCCCGTACCGACTCTTCCTTATGTTCTTCTGCAGACACGGCCTTATAATTACAGTTAGCACCAAGGCGCCGGAGTGCTTGTAAATAAGCATCCAAGGATTCTCCCGCCTGCTGCCTACGGGCAGATAAAAGGTGACGTGCAAATACCTCATTTTTGGGTTTAACAAAAAAAATTTCCAACGTAGCAATAGCCAATTCATAAGTTTCACAGTCCAAAATATACTTATACACATCCGGAGCAATGTAGTTGATTAGTATATCCAACTTATTCAGAGATTGCTGATCCAACACGCCCAAAAAGTTTTTAAATGTACGATACCAATGTTTCCATTGATCATCCACTCCTGCAGAATTAGGGTCAGCATTAAATCATTCCGGTCGAAGATATCGTTCCATTATAGCAAAAGATTAATAAATTGAAATAAAGAGTAGCTTGCCTTTCAAAAGCTAGGCTTTATTAACCTTAAAAAACCAGCAGTACATGTTAAGCACCCAGTCTCAACCAAACTGTAGAGAACTGAATTTAAGATGGCCACCACAGGTCACATGGAATCAACTAACCAATAAGTTTACAGCATATATCTCAAGGCAGGAAAACAGGCAACCAATTACAATGCTTCTTATAAAACAAGAATAATCACCACAGGGTGTCAATCAAGCGGGCTGCTTTGTCCTGGATGGTGTCGAGCTTCTTGAGTGTTGTTGGAGCTGCACTCATCCAGGCAAGTGGAGAGTATTCCATCACACTCCTGACTTGTGCCTTATAGATGGAAGAAAGGCTTTGGGGAGTCAGGAGGTGAGACACTCGCCGCAGAATACCTAGCCTCTGACCTGCTCTTGTAGCCACAGTATTTATGTGGCTGTTCCAGTTAAGTTTTTGGTTAATGGTGACCACCCAGGATGTTGATGGTGGGGGATTCAGCGATGGTAATGCCGTTGAATGTCAAGGGGCGGTGGTTAGACTCTCGCTTGTTGGATATAGTCATTGCCTGGCATTTCTGTGGCGCGAATGTTCCCTGCCACTTATCAGCCCAAGCTTAATATAATATTCATGCCACTTTAAATCCCATGAATCCCAAATTCTTCAAGAGTGTTCCTCCTGGCCCCACATGGAAGGTTTAGGACTTCCCTTCCCCATGATCCCCCACCCCCCACCCACACCACTCTCTCCTCCTTCCCTCTCACGAGATCCTCCCAAAACCCCACTCCCAGAACTTACCTTGTCGCAGTAAATGTTCATTTGGAACCGGCTAGAAGCCTCTTGCCCCCCGAAATTCCACACCCACCTTCCGGCCAGCTGCCACTTCCTGCCCGTTTCCGGCAGGCAGCTGACTGGCTGAATGAAGATGAGGCACAGGAATTAAAGTCGGGGTTATTTTCCCCCCTGTTGTTCAGCTCCTGACCGTCGATTCCCGTTCTCGGTTAAAATCGGGGTTATAGGTCACTCACAGAAATGGGCAAAGTAATTTAATTTCCCTTCCGCCCATTAGGCCGTCATACTTACCGATCACCTCCTGTGTAGCAGTCATCTTAGTGTCAGCTGTGGCTCAGTGGGTAGCACACTTGCCTTCTGAGTCAGAAGGTTGTGGGTTCACGTCCCTGTTGTGTATGTACCTTTAAGAGAATAACTGGTCTCAGACTGCGGTACCGGCAGTGACCACCCCTGTATAAAAGGCGCTAGTGAGCCTCTGTTGTTTTCAGTTTCACTATTGACTCCCATCAGTAAAGACTTGTTTTGTTCAACTCCTGCTGTCTGTGTCTCAATCATTCACGGACATAATACTGGCGATGAGCAGATACGAACCTACCTACAATCTGCACCACCTCCTGGGATCCATTCCTACAGCGAAGTGAGCAGAGGTCGAGGCCAGAAAGAAAAGAAAGTAAGAGGCAGTAGAAACGGGCGTCGACCGTGAGCATCCGCCCCTGTGTTAGCGGAGTTGAAGATTGCTGGAGAAGCTGTCGGAAGCGGGGCCTGGTTCCTCTCGACGGTGCTTCAGCTAATCGGGCTGGTGGCAGGTAGTACACTGATCCTTCCTGGGCTGCGGCGGTCGCGAACTCGAGCGGGTGGCTTGCAACGGGGCCGAGCAGCGTTGTCGGGAAGAAGAGAGAGAGAGGGTGGAGCACACAGGGCGCGGCCGGTGCTACGAAGCCGGGCTGCGTATAGACCCGAGAAGAGGGAGGCAAGAGTCCCACAGGGTTGTTCCACGATGGGAAAATAATAAAAAAAGAAATATTAAACGAGCAAGAAACCGCGAGGAACTGCAGGTTGCAACGGGAACCATGGAAAGCAGCGCTAGCAACAGCGGGGAAGAAGGCAAAGCGCGGGAGGCGCCATCTTAATCAGCGGGGAAGAAGGCAAAGCGCGGGAGGTGCCATTTTGTTAAATCGGGGAAGAAGGCAAAGCGCGGGAGGCGCCATTTTAGATTTGCAAGATGCCGAAGACTGGCTGTATCACTGCTTTTGATAATACAATAGAGGACTGGACCACGTATGTGGAAAGAGTCGAGGTATATTTCGAGGCAAACGAAATAGCTGATGAGAAAAAGGCATCGGTATTGCTAAACTTAATGGACGCTAGAACGTACGGCCTATTGCGGGACCTGATTACTCCAGCCAAACCGAAAGCGAAGAGTTTTAACGAAATTGTTGCTGTCCTACAGGAACACCTAAACCCTGCACCGCTGTTGATAGCAGAAAGATTTAAATTCCACAGGAGAACTCAGCATAAAGATGAGAGCAATGCTGAGTACCTTACGGAACTACGCAAGCTATCAAAGCACTGCCAGTTCGGAGAAGGACTGACAGATACCCTACGGGACAAATTTGTCTGTGGACTCCTGAGTGAAGGAACACAGAAGAAGTTACTATCAGAGAAAGAGCTGACGCTAGATAAGGCTTTCAGCGTGGCAGTATCATATGAAGCAGCAGCCAGGGGAGCTGCAGAAATTCAACAAAAGACACAGGAATACGGCACCCACGAAATGACATGGGGATTTGCAAAATGTTATCGCTGCAGCAGAACTAACCATGACCAGAAGGACTGCTGATCCAAAGACAAAATATGCAGGCAATGCGGAAAGATGGGACACATTGCATTTGTTTGCAGGTCTGGGAAGAAGACCAGCAACAACAAAAAGGCTACTAAGGGACCGTACAAGAAAGTACAAAAGATGACGGACAGTAGTTCTGAAGACCAGATCAGCGATAGTGAATCTGGGAACAGGAGACTAAGCTGTCTCAAACTTCACAATGTAATCGCAAAAGAGGATCACCGAAACATTTGGGTCACCCTCACGATAGCAGGGTCCCAAGTTAAAATGGAATTGGATACAGGATCAGCGCTAACCATCATGAATTGACGAGACTACGAGCGGCTATTCTCACACATACCATTGAGAGAGACATCCATCGTCTTGACGACATATACGGGGCAAAAAGTATACCCCAGAGGAAAAATAAGGGTGCCTGTCGAATACAACGGCAAGAAAATACGGAAATTGTATCTCTACATACTGCCAAATGGTAGACCACCGTTATTGGGACGTGAATGGATCAGGAAGATAAACTTAGATTGGCACTCCATTCATGCAATGACGGTGGACGGTAAAAAAGATGAAGACGTCACTCCTGGACGAGTGTCAACAATCTTAGCTAACGCCAAAGAGGTATTTCAACAAGAACTGGGCACGCTTAAAGGCATAACCGCCTCGATAAAAATAGAAGAGAATGCAGTTCCCAAGATTTTCAAAGCAAGACCGGTACCATATGCAATTCGCCCAGCCGTCGAGGCAGAGCTGGAGAATCTGGAGAATGCAGGCGTGTTGTCTAAGATCGACTGGAGCGAGTGGGCGACACCCATCGTTCCTGTCATGAAGAAAGCGTTAAGCAATAAGTCTGGGGAACCAAGGAAGATTCACACCTGTGGGGATTTCAAGGTGATGGTGAACCCAGTCCTTCACACAGTACAATATCCTTTTCCAAGGATAGAAGACATCTTCGCCTCACTGTCTGGAGGGAAGCGTTTTACAAAAATTGACCTAGCACAAGCATATTTGCAGATGCAGGTTGAAGAGTCCTCCAGGAAGTATCTCACGATAAACACTCACAAAGGTCATTACCAGTATCATCGATTGGTATTCGGAGTAGCATCGGCTCCGGCGATATGGCAAAGAGCGATGGAACAAGTCCTGCAAGGGATTCCGGGGACTCAGTGTTACTTGGACGACATCCTTGTGACAGGTGAAGATGACAGTGAGCACCTTAACAACCTAGAACAGGTGCTCACTAGGCTGCGGGAACATGGGCTACGAGCCAACCGCCCCAAGTGCGAGTTTTTTAAGAAACAGATATCGTATTGTGGCCACGTGATTGATGAAGAGGGGTTACATAAGTCCCCTGACAAAATTGAAGCGGTTGTTAAGGCTCCAGCACCTGAAAATGTGTCGCAACTGAGGTCATTCCTCAGATTGGTGAATTACTACCATAAGTTTTTGCCGAATTTGTCGACAATTCTGCACCCACTGAACGCCCTGCTACGAACGGGGGTAGCATGGAAATGGAGCGATGATTGTAAGCGGGCCTTTCAGAAGAGTAAGGACTTAATCACTTCAAGGGAAGTATTGGCTCACTACAACCCAGCACTGCTGATCAGACTGGCGTGTGATGGGTCTCCCTACGGCATTGGGGCGGTACTGTCACATAAATTCCTTGATGGTTTAGAGAGGCCGATAGCTTTTGCGTCACGCTCCTTAACTTCTGCCGAGCGTAACTACGCCCAGATTGACAGAGAGGCCCTCAGCCTAGTGTGGGGGGTGAAGAAGCTCAATCACTACCTGCACGGTCAAAAATTTACTCTACTAACCGATCATCAACCCCTTGTCTCCATTTTCAACCCTCAGAAGGGCGTACCGATAATGACAGCACAACGGCTGCAGAGGTGGTCCCTTTTCCTAGGGGCACACCAATATGACATCGAGTACAAAGGAACTAAACAGCATGGGAATGCTGATGGATTGTCACGCCTACCGTTGCCGACGGTGGAAGAAGAAGACCTTGCAGTGGATACAATGGAGTTATTCCACTCGACCATAGTCGAATGTCTCCCTGTGACGAATGCAAACATAGAAAAGGAAACACGGAATGACCCGACACTATCACGGGTCTATGATTTAACAGTGAAGGGATGGCCAGCACATGGCAAACCACTGCTGCCAGCATTCTCGCCGAGAAGAGAACAGCTGTCAGTGTGCAGAGGAACCTTGATGTGTGGATCCAGAGTAGTAATTCCACCTAAGTTGACGGATAGAGTGCTCAATGAGCTTCATGAGGGTCATCTGGGTGGGGTAAAAATGAAGAACTTAGCCAGAGCGTTTGTGTGGTAGCCGGGAATCGACAGAGAAATCGAAGAGATGACCAAGAGCTGTGCAGGATGCCAGAAGGTCCAAAATGCCCCACCACAAGCTCCTCTGCATCCATGGGAGTGGCCCTCATCTCCATGGCAAAGGGTGCACATTAATTTTGCTGGTCCCTTCATGGACTCGATGTTTTTAATTGCGGTGGATGCACATTCAAAGTGGCCAGAGGTAATAAAAATGTCCTCAACCACCACGGAAAAAACTATCACAGTTTTACGAACCATATTCACCAGGAATGGGCTGCCTGAACAGATTTGCTCTGACAATGGACCACAGTTTGTGTCTGAAGATTTCCGGAGGTTCTTAAAGAACAATGGTGTTAAGCATTACACATCTGCCCCATATCATCCAGCCACTAATGGATTGGCTGAGAGGTTTGTCCAAACATTCAAGAAAGCTATCAAGGCAATGTGTAATGATGATATACCCCTACAACACAAGGTGGACAACTTCTTGTTTGCCTACCGGAATGCGACACATTCGGTTACCAACCAAACTCCAGCCATGATGTTCTTCAATCGAAGACTACGATGCCGCTTGGATTTGGTTAAGCCAAACGTCCGAAGAGATGTGGAGAACAGACAGTTTCAGAATATGAATGAAAGGCCGACCAGGAGTTTTAAGATAGGTCAACCAGTTTTGGCCCAGGACTACCGCACTGAGAAATGGCAGCCAGGAACGATTTGTACACGGCAAGGACCTCTCATGTTTACCGTGGACGTTGGAGAGAGCATTGTAAGACGCCATGCTGACCAGATTCTAGAGTCACTGGAAAACGTCAACTCCACACCACGATCTGATACACCTGGCAATGAAATCGACGTACCAATTGCAGCTACCGCAGAACCGGTGATATTGGAAGCAGATGAGCCAAACAACGACATTGATCCCGACTCAACATTGCCAGAAGAACCTGATACCCCAAAGAGGCGTTATCCAGACAGAATCAGGAAGCCTCCTTAAAGACTGAACTTATAATTGCTTAAACTTAACCAATGTATCTCGCAACCGTAATTGTGATTGTAATTAGTTATCATTTAGTTGTTAAATGAATGTTATGTACTGTTTATCTGAAAGGGGAGGAATTGTTGTGTATGTACCTTTAAGAGAATAACTGGTCTCAGACTGCAGTACCGGCAGTGACCACCCCTGTAATAAAAGGCGCTAGTGAGCCTCTGTTGTTTTCAGTTTCACTATTGACTCCCATCAGTAAAGACTTGTTTTGTTCAACTCCTGCTGTCCATGTCTCAATCATTCACAGACATATTAGTCCCCACTCCAGGGACTTGAGCACATCTTTCTTTCTCTCTTAGGCAGTCCCTCGGAACAAGGATGACTTGCTTCCACACTAAAAATGAGTTCTCAGGTGACAGTCTCTGTCACAGGTGGGGCAGACAGTGGTTGAAGGGGCGGGTGGGTGGGGTGCTTGGGTTGACGTGCGCTCCTTGCGCTGCCTGCGCTTGGCTTCCGCTTGCTCCTGGCGAAGAGGCTCGAGGTGTTCGGCGCCTTCCCGGATGCTTCTCCTCCACTTTGTGCGGTCTTGGGCCAGGGATTCCCAGGTGTCGGTGGGGATGTTACATTTTTTCAAGGAGGCTTTGAGGGTGTCCTTGAAGCGTTTCCTCTGCCCACCTGGGGCTCTCTTTCCATGCCGGAGCTCCGAGTAGAGCGCTTGTTTTCGGAGTCTCGTATCGGGCACATAAAGCTAGGCTGACACTCCAGTGCAGTGCTGAGGGAGTGCTGCACTGTCGGAGGTGCTGATTTTCGGATGAGACGTTAAACCGAGGCCCCCTCTGCTCTCTCAGGTGGACGTAAAAGATCCCATGGCACTAATTCGAAGAAGAGCACGGGAATTATCCCCGGTGTCCTGGCCAATATTTATCCCTCAATCAACATAACAAAAAACAGATTATCTGGTCAGTACCACATTGCTGTTTGTGGGAGCTTGCTGTGCGCAAATTGGCTGCCGCGTTTCCCACATTACAACAGTGACTCCACTTCAAAAAGTACTTCATTGGCTGCAAAGCGCTTTGAGACGTCCGGTGGTTGTGAAAGGCGCTATAGAAATGCAAGCCTTTCTTTCTTTCTGTCTTAAGAGGCAAACGCGCTACTGCTGAACCAAGGCTGACACTTCGCAGCACAGCACACACACACACACACACACAACACACACACACACACACACTGATTAGGTTACGAAGGTCTTGCTGTATGCGTTATGAAGAGACATACATCCAGTTTTATTTGATAATGTGCTAACATTTCATTTCAAAAGTCTGCTTTAAACCAGTATTAAATGTTTAACAAAGCCATTTCACACTAACTATAAAATGCTGAGCTGTATAATAATACTCTATTACAATTAATTTGAATAATTAAAGTGTGCTTACACAAACGCTGAAACAAAATTTCATTAAACTTGTAAATATAGAACTATAATCAGTACATCGTGTCACATACATTATTAATTTGTAATACAGACAATTTAAAGAAGTGTTACTATTATTTTTGGTTGCTCCTTCTGGGATCTATCTGCATAATTTGCAACTCTTCTGATAAAGGGAAACATCATATAATAATGAGTAAATGAATGCGAGCTTCATTACAGTAATTGTGTGTATAAATCATTTAAAAATAATAATGCTTCATTTGAGATCTTGTTAAATTGAATCATTTTGTTGTCATAAATGATCCTACTTTCACTGGATTATTCCACTATGTTTAGCAATCTACAGAGGAAGCCCAGCTCTTGCTATTGGGGTCACTACAATCCGCAGCCAGGCAGATCAATAGATCTGATGTGGACGGTTTGCTCCGCACCAGAAACTAGAACATCAACGAGATACTGGGCCATATGTTGCGATCCCTGTGGGTGGGTACGAGGTGCGAGGTGCGCCCACGCCTGTAGGGGTCGCGCAGGTTCCGCGAAGCGCATGCACAAAAACACGGAGAGTCGCGCAATTTGCCCAACTTCCGCCCGCTGAATGCCTGTGAAATTTTTACGCCTGGTAAAAGCAGCATAAGACCTGCTTTTACCAGCATAAGAGTTTTAAAAAATAGAAAAATAAAATTTTATCACTCATTTATACATTAAAAACCCTGTCCAATCAGGTAAGTTTATTTTTAGTCTTGTTAAAACATATAGCGGGGAAAATTGGGTTGCTTTGCACCACCCATTAGCAAAGCCCCTAGCGCCTGGGCTCTCCGCTGCTAATGCTTCCCGCGAAATCCAGACCCAGACCGCAAACTTGGTTCGCGCCCCTTGACCTACCGCCGGATGATGTGTCCGACAGGGTCAGGGGGGTGTTTCTGCGGCCACGGCGGCGATAATTAAAGGGCAGGTGTCGGGCGGCCATTTCTTTTTTTGCCCGCCTGCCAGCACCCGCCCCATGTGTTGGTGTATCTTTTAAGTGATCCCCCTTCATAATTCGGGGGATTCTGTAGGTACGGAACTCCCGTAAGTATGAAGGGGGATTCCCTTCTTTTATTGGTTGGGCCGGCCCACGTGATCCCAGGGGTGCTTGTGAACCGCCTGCGCCCCTGGGATATGTGGGGCCTCTACCCGCGTGTGCCCGGAGGGGCGCAGGATCGCAAGGCTCCGTATCTCCTGGGCCACCAGGTAAATGCGGAGATTTTTTACAGGTCGGAGGCGTCCGCCCACAGGAAGCCTCCGATCGCAAATTCTGGGCCATTGTTGGCCTGTCGGGCCTCCACAAGATTATGATCAGAGCAGCAACACACAATGTACTGCTGGCTAAACCAGATCTCTGTGTTTATGCGACATAGAGTTGCACCCGACGTTCTGTATTGACCCCAAACTGTCTTCACATAACAGCAGCAGCAAAACTTTGCGCATCACTTCTGTCTGTGTGATTGTCTCCCTCACTTTGCCCTTACTTGGAATTCAAACACAGCCTTAACCATCGCTTGCTGAATCAGGCTTCATAGAGCATGAATCAGGCCTTGGGAAATTTGTGACCTATTATTGGTGCATCAGCTCAGGTCTTACTGTGCTTCAAAGAACCATCAGGTCAAACTCATCTAATATTGATCCTTCCAACAGCTCTCTCCAGCTGCACCCTGCTTTACCTCGGACTTCATGGGGCAGCCTCCTGGGGGCAGATCAGCGACAGAGCCAAAATAACAACAGAAAATGCTGGAAAAACTCAGCAGGCCAGGCAACATCCGTGGAGAGAAAATAGAGTCAACGTTTCGGGTGCAAACCCTTTGTCAAGATTAAAGAGGCACAGGGAATGAAATAGATTAAGAGGCCAGGCTGGGAGAGAACAAAAGAGAAGAGAAGAGACATTAAGAGGTATTCAAAACCAGACGAGATGGTGATCGGACTAGTGGAGACAAAAGACGGCTCTAGATTAGGTGTGAAATGCACTGGCAGAATGAGAGACAGCTGCCATGTGGGAGAGAGAAAAAAAAGGGGGAAGGGCACTAAACAAAGGTGTGGATAAAAAATATAAGTAAAAATGTAATGGGGGCCGAGGTTATGATCTGAAATTGTTGAACTCGATGTTGAGTCCGGAAGGCTGTAAAGTGCCTAATCGGAAGATGAGGTGCTGTTCCTCGAGTTTACGCTGAGCTTCCGTGGAACAATGCAAGAGGCCGAGGACAGTGAGATCCGAGTGGGAATGGGGTGGTGAATTGAAATGACAGACGGCCGGAAGCTCGGGGTCAGTGCCAAACCTTTTCCTGCCACAAGGATGCATTCCTGACCCCATGCGAAATCCCCGGGTCAGGGTAATTTGCATAATAGGGGAGTGTGGCGTCCTCCCCTGTTTACGGCACAGCTCGGGTGTCTGTCTTCAGTGGGAGGGCTGGGCTATCACTGCGCCGCACCAGAGGTTAGGCCTTTACACTGGCCGTAGGCCTTGGAAGAAAGGTTCATTTTTTTAAATTGCTGTTAGGTAACTGGCACTGGACAAACCTGTGGGCCTCATTTCACCAGGCAGACATACTTAGCACTGGGGGCAATAGCGGTGGGACTAGCAGGATTTATGGCAGGTGTCATCATCCTGCTCGTCTCACCTCTTTGGCTGATCTCAGCACGGGAGGGGATAGACATTCCCCAGTCCCATCAGAATTAGTCTGTGTAAAAACAAAGGGTAGAGAATGGTTAGAACATGGTTTTCAGCCCCAAATTCCAGTCCATCTGCCCCTTTTGCACTGCTACTGTGCCCCCTTACTCTAGGCCCAGGGGTTCTGAGCCTGTAGATGCTAACTTTAATCTTCTCCTTCTTAGGCGGTCCCTCAGAACCGAGGATGACTTGCTTCCACATTAAAAATGAGTTCTCAGGTGACTGATGAGTCCAATGCGGGACCTACAGTCTCTGTCACAGGTGGGGCAGACAGTGGTTGAAGGGGCGGGTGGGTGGGGTGCTTGGGTTGACGTGCGCTCCTTGCGCTGTCTGCGCTTGGCTTCCGCATGCTCCCGGCGAAGAGACTTGAGGTGTTCGCCGCCTTCCCGGATGCTTCTCCTCCACTTTGTGCAGTCTTGGGCCAGGGATTCCCAGGTGTCGGTGGGGATGTTGCACTTTTTCAAGGAGGCTTTGAGGGTGTCCTAGAAGCGTTTCCTCTGCCCACCTGGGGCTCTCTTGCCATGTCGGAGCTGCTACTGTTTTGCACTGCTACTGTGTCCCCTTACTCTAGGCCCAAGGGTTCTGAGTCTGTAGGCGCCAACTTTAATACATCATCAAGCTCATGTATGAATACTGTGAACAGCAAAGTGATCATTTTCTGATGGGGCAGTCCTGGTGATGAGCCTAGTTCAGCGGGAGCACACGTTGATAATAAGAACATAAGAAATAGGAGCAGGAGTAGGCCAATCGGCCCCTCGAGCCTGCTCTGCCATTCAATAAGATCATGGCTGATCTGATCCTAACTGCCAATCCACTATCACAGAGCCATCTCCTGCATCTAACAGAATTAGACACACGAAATAGGAGCAGGATCAGGCTACACGGCCCCTGGGCCCGCTCCGCTAACCACAGGGCCATGACCGATCCGAACCTAGACTCATGTCCAAATTCCTGCCCGCTCCCCGTAACCCTTAATTCCCTTTACTTCTAGGAAACTGTCTATTTCTGTTTTAAATTTATGTAATGACGTAGCTTCTACAGCTTTTTGGGGCAGCATATTCCATGGACCTACCACCCTCTGAGCGAAGTAGTTCCTCCTCATCTCAGTTTTGAAAGAGCAGCCCCTTATTCTAAGACTATGCCCCCTAGTTCTAGTTTCACCCATCATCGGGAACATCTTCCCTGCATCCACCCGATCCAACCCCTTCACAATCTTATATGTTTCAATAAGATCGCCTCTCATTCTTCTGAACTCCAATGAGTAGAGTCCCAATCTACTCAACCTCTCCTCATATGTCCATCCCCTCATCCCTGGGATTAACCGAGTGAACCTTCTTTGTACTGACTCGAGAGCAAGTATGTCCTTTCTTAAGTATGGACACCAAAACTGTACGCAGTATTCCAGGTGCGGTCTCACCAATACCTTGTACAACTGAAGCAATACCTCCCTATTTTTATATTCTATCCCCCTAGCAATGAAAGCCAACATTCCATTGGCCTTCTTAATCACTTGCTGTGCCTGCATACTAACCTTTTGAGTTTCGTGCACCAGGACCCCCAGATCCCTTTGTACTTCAGTACTTTCCAGTTTCTTGCCATTAAGATAATAACTTGCTCTACGATTTTTCCTGCCAAAGTGCATAACCTCACACTTTCCAGTATTGTATTCCATCTGCCAAATCTCTGCCTACTTACTTAGCCTGTCTATGTCCCCTTGAAGGTTTTTTATGTCCTCCTCACTCACTACTTTCCCCCCCCATCTTCGTATCATCTGCAAACTTTGATATGTTACACTCGGTCCCCTCCTCCAAATCGTTAATATAGATTGTAAAGAGTTGGGGACCCAGCACTGACCCCTGCAGAACACCACTAGTTACTGATTGCCAGTCTGAGAATGAACCATTTATCCCAACCCTCTGCCTTCTGTTAGATAGCCAATCCTCTATCCATGCCAGAATATTACCCCCAATCCTGTGATTTTTTATCTTAAGCAATAATCTTTTGTGTGGCACCTTGTCAAATGCCTTTTGGAAGTCTAAATACACTACGTCCACTGGTTCCCCTTTATCCACCCTATATGTTACTTCCTCAAAGAACTCCAGCAAATTTGTCAAACATGACTTCCCCTTCATAAAACCATGCTGACTTTGTCCTATTAAATTATGATTATCCAAATGTCCTGTTACTGTCTCCTTAATAATGGACTCCAAAATTTTACCTACCACAGATGTTAGGCTAACCGGTCTATAGTTTCCAGCCTTCTGTCTACTGCCCTTTTTAAATAAGGGTGTTACATTAGCACACACTGCGCCATTTAAATTAATAGTTAGAAAATTGTGCAGAGGATGCACCCAAATCTCTGAATTATCAGGAGCACCAAGTCAGAAGATCACCCCTTAGATGTCCCAGTGTAGAGTCCTACTCTGTGAGTGTCCAATTAGAATAATTGCCAATAATCATTCATTATTTTGTTTCCTATTATTTTCCCAATTTATTACCCAACTTATTCCTGCCCCCTTTATTGCACCAGCTTTCACTTCAATCAAAGACATGTTATCAAGTGCATTCTGCAAATCAAGAAATAATGTGATTAGCTGGGGATTTCCTCGGGCTAGAGCTGCTGTAACTTCACCAGAAGTATGCCAGAATTTTGACTTGCTCCACGCCCAGAATTTTCCCCCCTATCTGTGCAGGTCATCAATTGGTCTCCAGTCCCGTTATCGTGCGAGTATGTGAACTGCAGCAGATTTGGGATGAATTACATTTTCCCCCTTGATTGTCTTTGGGGGTTCAAAGTGAAATTTCAGGAGGCTTCTCTTCTTTGCAGCTTTAGCTTTCAATATTCACCTTCCACAGGAGATTAAGGGGAAGATTATGCGGCCCCTCTGCATCGACATCAATGCTGCCACTGTTCAGGCGCTCCGCACTCATGCAAGAGTTACATCAGCCTTGCCCCTGCTGGCGAGGTTATGGTTTGTTTGTAGCACTGCAGCCTTGTCCTCTGTATAGTGATACTGGTGTTGATGCAGCCAGTCACCCCCTGCCATGCTCGTTCCCACATGGCCTTAATGACCTTGTGCAGAAATAGAACCGATTCAGAAAAATACACGATCTTATGAAAGACTTCTAGCCTTATTAAAACATGACCAACTGGGTTTGGAAATTTAGAAACCTAACGAGGAAATAGCTGTGAAAGAATTCTGGCTATTGAGATAAGACAGTTGTTGACCCTGAATAAATAACCTTATTGAAACAGAAGGTGAAGGGCTCCGACAGGCTGAGCTTTAGGAACAAAAACAATGGTTCACCCTCGATAAGGTGTTCTAATTTAAATTTTGTAAAGATGGCACATTAGATAAGAAACAGCTGCCCACGTAAAGATGACATAAAAGAAGGAACACCTGCCTTACACACTGTTTTTATATGGTCAACCCAGAACACCTGGAGATGAGACAAGATTCTGGAATATTACAAGTTGATGTGGCAGTAAGAGTTGTAGAGGTCAGCAGAAAGATGAATAGGGATAATTAACTTGCATCAGCAGAAAAGCTTAAAGGGAATACCACTGAAAAATGGTATAAATATTGAAGTTTCAAATGGGATATCAGACTCACTTTATCGGGCAAAGCGATTCTCAGTTGCAGAGGCGGCTCTGTAGTTTCCAACTCTGTGTACCTTGGGGATCAAAGGTATTTGATATTGATGGATATCCTGTATAGAAAATTTTAAGAACTGTAATATTGTAGTGAAGTTAAGGTTTAAAAGTAAGATTCTCTATTAATAATAAGGTAGTATTTTTTTCTCTTTTTAGAACTGTTAACATTGCGATTGACTGATTCACCAACTATAAATTGCATGTCAGTTCTTTTAATAATAAATCTCTATATTTTTAGAATTGTCTCACATAAGCCTTCTGTATCAATAACTCGCAAACCCAATCTCTGTACACTCTTTGGTGAAGAGTTGCAGAATTCTGAGGGAGTTTTCCGGACCCTAATAATATCTGGGATGTTACAGTCTAGCTAAACTTATTAAAAGCACTATCTGGAGGATGGTAACATTCTCGGGTTGTTCCTTTCCTTTAGGGAGAGATAGCCCGGACCTTTAGACCCAATTAAGTGTCTTTAGGATTCGGCTACCTCAAACTTTAGTTGAAAGTGAACGTCTGAGGAATACGCCTGATTCAGGGTAGCCCTAAAGGGGCTAGGACTGGTAATTATCCCTTCATCCTGGCCATTGCATAGAAATATTATACCTCTCCTGACCTGCAATACTGCAGCAAGCATTCAATTGCCTCTTCATCAAAGTAAAGAAAGAAAGACTTGCATTTCTGTAGCGCCTTTCATGACCACCGGACATCTCAAAACACTTTACAGCCAATGAAGTACTTTTGAACTGTAGTCACTGTTGTAATGTGGGAAACGTGGCAGCTAATATGTGTACAGCAATGTGATAATGACCAGGTAATCTGTTTTTGTTATGTTGATTGAGGGATAAATATTGGCCCCAGGACACCAGGGATCACTCCCCTACTCTTCTTCGAAATAGTGCCCATGGGGATCTTTTACGCCCACCTGAGAGAGCAGGCGGGGCCTTGGTTTTAACGTCTCATCCGAAAGACGGCACCTCCGACAGTGCAGCACTTCCTCAGGAGTGTCAGCCTAGCTTTATGCGCTCAAGTCCCCGGAGTGGGACTATGAACCCACAACCTTCTGATTCAGAGGCGAGTGCGCTACCCACTGAGCCACAGCCGACACTAGAAGCTGACAAAGGGGCGTACTCCTCGTCACACTGCTGCCAGTCTGCCTTCAGCACACTTCCAACAGAAGCTTTGCCCGTCTACGTTCTGCAGCAGCACGTGAAGTCCTCTTCCTCATGTGCAAGTGCTTAATCCCAATTTTATCGCAGTGAGTCGATGTCGGCAAACAGCACAATTCTCCTAACCGTGGCCGCTAATGTGATTTGGGTGATGAATGTGGGCACTTGCCTCACATTTACTGGTTGAGTGCTGAAGTGTGATCTACTGCTTTCTCACATTTAAATTTTCTGCTGTTTTTAAGTTAAGTCATCCAATGAAAAGTTAGATGTAATCATGCAAATTAAACAGCTTAACTATTGGAAATAAATCATTTGGCCTTTTCTCACAAGTCAGGTTTAATTTCTGCTGGTGGCAATAGAAGAAAAATGATATTGGGAAAAAAAAACCTCATTAAGACATAAGGCCTAGAAATTCAGTTGGGCGCGCCAGCCGTTAGCGCCTTAGGGGGAGTAGATCTCGAGCGCTAGGCGCTTATCGCCCGGGCGCAGCGCGACCTGCGCCTCTCCCCAACTTCAGGACACATTTAGCGCCGGCGCAAAGTCTTAGCGCGCGCCCTGCTGCGCGCGCAGATCATGACGTCATTTAATAGTGCAACGCCCTTTGTGCGCCCCAAACCGGAACTTCACTCGCGCCGGCCCATTGTGCGCCGGGCGTCCCGAGTGACTGTGAAGTGGAACGGTACACAGGCCAGCCGGGCCGGGGGGAGCGCTAATTAAAGGGCACTTACCCAGCAGTATAAAGGCCAGCCATTTTGCAGCATTCACTCTTGTGCAACGGTTTTTTGGACAGAGACCAAGGAGGAGAGTTTACTGGTTTGGACCAACACTTGGACAGGTATTTTTGGCTCAGGCCAGAGCTTACCAATTATCTTTGCCTTCATTCAGAGCTCAGTGTTTGCCAGCATATAATGGGGGCTGCATTGGGTGGCAACGCTGAATTTCAGCCTTATGCCAGAAGGGCTTACAGACGCCGTGAGAGAGTGGCAGCCCTGGCTAGACGCAGAGGGGGCAACAGGCGTCGCCAACTGAGGCCTTACCCATGCAGGGTATACCGCCAGCAGACCTCCTATCTGACCATGTCTGCCGCGATGTGTGTTAGGAGGCTGCGATTCCGAAGGGAGGTGGTTGCAGACATCTGCCGGCTGCTTCAGAGAGATCTGCAGCCACAGCTGATGCGCAGGACGTCTCTGTCGGTGGCAGTGAAGGTGACGGTGGCTCTCAACTTCTATGCCTCCGGCTCCTTCCAATCCGCTACTGGGGACATCGCTAACATCTCCCAGTTCGCCGTGCATTGCTGCATCCGCCAGGTGACCGAAGCCCTTTTCAGAAGGAGACATCAATTTATCTCCTTCCCCATGACCCTGGACAAGCAGCAGCAGCGTGCAGTGGGGTTTGCAAGAATAGCGGGCTTCCCCATGGTGCAGGGCGCCATTGACTGCACGCATGTGGCATTGCGGGCACCTCTTGAGCATGCCGAGGAGTACCGCAACCGGAAGGGCTACCATTCCCTCAATGTACAGCTGGTGTGTGACCACAGGCAGCGCATCCTAGCTGTCAATGCCCGCTTTCCAGGCAGCAGCCACGATGCCTTTATCCTGCGACAGACAACTGTGGCTGACATGTTCCAGGCACAGCCTCCCCCAAGAGGATGGCTTATCGGGGACAAAGGCTATCCTTTGTGTACCTGGCTCATGGCCCCGCTCCGCGCGCCCACGACCCCTGCTGAAGAGGCATACAACGAGAGCCATCAAGCGACGAGGAACCTCATAGAACAAACAATCGGCGTGCTCAAGCAACGGTTCCGCTGTCTCGATCGCTCCGGGGGAGCCCTCCAGTATTCGCAGGATCGAGTCTCCCAATTCGTCGTCGTTTGCTGCATGCTGCACAACCTGGCTATCCGCAGGACTCAGGCACTGCCACCTCACGTTGGACCACCACCTCAGGAGGAGGAGCAGGAGGAGCATGAGGACGATGAGGACGAGGAGTACCAGCACAGGAGGGACGCACAAGGTCCAAGGGCCGCCCGTCGTCGGCTTATTGAATGTCACTTCTAGGCCCCCTGTCAGGGAATGGCTTGTGCGAATGATAGAACATGATTGCAGCCGCTCCGCAAGCCCTCAGCCGGTTAAGGCAACAAACACTTCAAAGATCAAACATGGACAATGTGAATAAATAAAATGCTTTATTGTACAAACTCTGGGCCCTTCCTACATGAAAACCAAAAACAGAGAAACCCCCAAAAAACACTCAAACACATTACTCACTCCGACAGCCTGGGGAGGATTAACAAAATAGGGCAACTAAAATGGCCGTCATTCTCGGCCTTCGTCCAAAACAAACATCACATCATCGGCCTTCAAAAAGCAAACATCCAATTCTCGGCCTCAAGAAACAAACACAAATGGCCACACATTCGACTATTTGGCCCGCTAGGGCGATGCCTTGGCCATCTTTGGGTGGCCCCTGCCCGCCCTGCTGCTCCGCCTCAAAGTAAGGCCATTGGCTGCTGCAAGGCTGTGGGCAGGCTCCTGAGGGGCACATGTCGTGACGGCAGATGCCCTTGGGGGTCGGCCTAGTCGAGGTCTGGCCGTCGAGCGGCCGGCTGTTGATTGCTGCAGCTGTGGCTGGCCAGCATCAGTCGCTGCAGCAGCTCCTGGCAGCTCCACTGGGGGAGTGGCAGTGGCGGCTAGAGGAATGGCGGCAAGCTGGCGGATGGCAGGTGCTCGCTGGTCGCCTGAGACACTGGCACTCGCCCGGGCCAGCACTGCAGCATGTGCACCAATCTGCCGAGGGACAGACCGATGTGCTGCTGCAGCGCGCCGGGTGCCCTGGCGATGCCTGGCTGACACAGCGAGTGTGGCAGCAGTGAGTGCCCGTGTTGACCTGTTCACTGACCGCAGCAGAGCAGCCAGTGACTGGACAGCACCACTAATCACCTGGCCAGTCGCTGACAGATCTGCCCGGTATTCCGCCCGACTGGTGGCCTCTAAGGGCCCGAACTCGGCCACACTCCGAGAGAGGGAATCGATGGACTCAGGCAACCGTGCCACTGCCGCCATGAGCTCCGTGTGCTGGCGCTCCGAGTCCGCGGACAAGTCTTCGAGGCGTTCCATCTCCTCGGCGAAGAGCATCTCCTGACTGGAGGCCGGACTCTCCCTCTGGGGAGAAGGCCGCCGAGCTGGCCGACCCTTCCTGCATTGCTGGAGGCCGCTGGGCCCAGCAATTGGACTCCCCTCCAACGCATCCCCCCTCTGGGGAGAAGGCCGCCGAGCTTCCACCCCCCTCCCGCCTTTCTGCAGCACGCAGGTCCCAGGAGCTCCCCTCCCCTTCGACACTTCCGCCACGCTGCCCTCCAGGGAAGACGTGTCCCCTACATTGGCCTGGGTGGCCGCGGCTGAGGGTTCCCCTGATGGGCCGCCTTCCTCTTGCTCCTTCTCCTGCTCCTCCTCGGAGGGTCTGTCACTGGCAAGTTGAGGGACCTCCTCTTGACCATCTGAAAGCAGGAAGGCACAAGAGTAGCTTTAGAGTGAGGAGAGGGCGTCAGTGCGGGATGCATGAGTGGTGGCATTCAGCGCATTGGTCGGACAGTGGCAAAGGATGTAGATCTGATGCGCAAGCGGGACGAGAGAGGTGCAAAAGGTGATGTCCTTACCATTGCTGCCCAGAACAGGGTCGGCATCTCCACATGCAACGGGCCCAATCACCCGGCCACCCATGAGGCGCTCCACGCGATGTTGCAGGTTGGTGAGTGGCTGGATATGGGGTCGTCCTCCCCCGGTCGCAGTCCGGCTCTTGCGATTATTCGCCAGCTTGGCCTGCAAGAGAAAGGACGGCCTCTAAGTACAGTGTGTCGCCGTGATCTTGTGTGCACTGCCTCCCATGGTGGAATAGCCTGGCCAGTGTGTCGCCATGATCTGGTGTGCACTGCCTCCCATGGTGGAATAGCCTGGCCAGTGTGTCGCCATGATCTGGTGTGCACTGCCTCCCATGGTGGAATAGCCTGGCCAGTGTGTCGCCATGATCTGGTGTGCACTGCCTCCCATGGTGGAATAGCCTGGCCAGTGTGTCGCCATGATCTGGTGTGCAATGCCTCCCATGGTGGAATAGCTTGGCCAGTGTGTTCAGTGCAGAATGTGCAATTGATGCTCATGCCTGTGCCATAGCTGCTGGATGAAGGCTGGCCATTAGAGCTTTCAGGTCCCTTTGCCCATAATGTGAGGTGCACATGCAAGGATGAGGAGGTCATTGGAAAGGGTACTCACCCTGACAATGCGTGTGAGGTCATTTAACTTTTTGCGGCATTGGGCACCGGTCCTGGGGACGTTGCTGTTGGCTGACAGCTTGCTGGCGACATGCCTCCAGGCTCTCCTGTAGACGCGGACCGTTGACTTCTTGCCATTGTCCGGGTACAAAACATGGCGCCTCTTCTCCACAGCAGCAAGCAGCACACTCAGATCACGCTCTGAGAAGCGCTGCGCACGTTCACGGGCCTTCTCCATGTCTTCAGGCGCTATTTGGGTCCAGCAGCAGTGTTCAGGCCTAGCTGGAGGGCTCCACTATCCAGGGCATGGCAGCAGACACAGTCGACCCTTCCCCCTTAAGAGCTGGCCGGCGCCAGGGTGTCTGCTGTCAATCACGAGATGGCCGCACCTGCGCTGCGCCCGGCCTCGGCGCTATCGATCACCACCTCCGGCTTAGCGCCCAAAGAGAGGCGTCCAGCAGCAGCTTTAGCGCTCGCCCGAACTAGTAGGGCGAAGCTAATGAATATCGGAGAAGTGACCTAGATTTGGCGGCGGCCGCAAACTTTAGCGGACGCCCCACTTTAGCGCCCCAAAAGTGGCGTCAATGAATTTCTAGGCCAAAGCCCTTTTATCAATTATTACATTTCTCATGCTTCAGCCCAACGGAAAGGGCAGCTCCTGACTCAAAAAAGCCAAGTCCCTTGAGAAGGTGGCCATCAAAATGTCCAGGTGAACAGAACATTACAAAACAAAAGATAATGAAATGTCCAAAACTAACGGGAATGTCGGGATCTGCAGGAAGTTGCTTGATGACCTCAACATTTGATTGAAACATATAAGATCCTGAGGGGTCTGGACAGGGTGGATGTGGAGAGGATGTTTCCTCTTGTGGGAGAATCTAGAACTAGGGGTCACTGTTTAAAAATGAGGGGTCGCCCATTTAAGACAGCGATGAGGAGACATTTTTTCTCTCAGAGGGTCGTGAGTCTTTGGAACTCTCTTCCTCAGAGGGCGGTGGAAGCAGAGTCTTTGAATATTTTTAAGGCAGCGGTAGATAGATTCATGATAAGCAAGGGGGTGAAAGGTTATCGGGGGTAGGCGGGAATGTGGAGTAATCGGATGAGCCGTGATCTTATTGAATGGCGGAGCAGGCTGGAGGGGCCGAGTGGCCGACTCCTGCTCCTAATTCGTATGTTCGTATGTAAATGATAAGATGAAATTGGTCCATGATACAGGTCTCTGAAGGAAGGGAAGCACTGAAGTTGCAACAATGAAACACTATTTTCTTCAACAAAAAGTGTGAACAAAGTGACAATATTTTCTGTCTCATGAACGAGGAAGAGGGTTCATCCACAAAATCCTCTGATTCTGGTATTTATTTTAATTCCGCTTTAAATAATGTTGCTCTCTGCTTCCATATGTTGAGTCTAGAATAATGAGAGGTGATCTAATTGAAACATACAAAATTCTTACAGGGCTTGACAGGGCAGATGCAGGGAGGATGTTTCCCCTGGCTGGGGAGTCTAGAACCAGGGGTCACAGTCCCAGAATAAGGGGTCGGCCATTTAGGACTGAGATGAGGAGAAATTTCTTCACTCAGCAGTTGGTGAATCTTTGGAATTCTCTACCACAGAGAGCTGTGGAGGCTCAGTCGGTGAGTATATTCAAGACAGAAATCGATAGATTATTGAATATTAAGGGAATCAAGGGATATGGGGATAGTGCAGGAAAGTGGAGATGAAGGAGTTGGATATATTTCTTAAGGCTAAAGGGATCAAGGTCTTATGTTCATTAATAAATGGACATTCTTATTATGAACACAGCTAGCTTTTGCTAGTTACTTTATTGAGCACATGTGGACTAGGTACAGTATCTGTAGAATCTTCCATCTTGACTGTTGCCTTGTGGGTAGCCTATTGCCTCATGGGTAATGTAGTCTTAATATATATACAGCTAGGTAGTGTAGTCTTATATACAGCTATATACAGCTCTACACAGCTCTACGGCTCCACCTAGTGTCCACTATAGAATGACATGTTATTGATCATTACATCCCCCTTTCTTTGAGGTTTTACAAAAACAATATCAATCAACTTTCAAGAAAACAATAAAGATAATATCAGTAACACTTTTGTTAGTGCTCTATAAACATAAACATTTTCAAAACAGTCAACACATTTTCAAAGCTTTACATTGTGCTCAAATATTAAGTCTATCAGGCTCTTTTACTTCACGTGTGGATCATCTCAACACGGGTAAGTCTGATGTGTCTTCATGAGATTGTTCTGGCGGTGAATGACAAGATGCAGTTGCGGCATTGTCATCAATCTGCTCTTGTATAGATCGAGGTCTCCTTGCGATCTTTGCTTGGAGAGGGTTTCAGTGTTTCCTTCACTCTTCATGCCATAACTCTCAATGTAGTCAATGCACTCTCGAAAAACTGCTGGCAGCTGGATCCCATCATACAGCATAGTCCTCTCAGCAGCCTCGGCTAATGGAACACCAAAGATTGGCCTGAGGGAAGAAGGAGTATCCATCGGAACTGCTTCCTGCTCTGGTGCAGGCTTCTTCTTTTTCTTTTTCTCTTTCCACTGCTTAACAACATCTGCTGTGGTTATATCTTTGGACTTTTTCTCCTTGTGTTTTTCCTCTTTGTGCTTTTCTTCCTTTGGCTTCTCTTTGACCTTAAAGTCTTTTTCTTTCTTCTTGGAGAAACTAGGCGTTTTGAAGACACGGATACCCTTTGGCCTTTTCATCCTTGATGGGCTCTCTGCTTCATCACCTGAGTCATCTGGTCTGCTTATGAAACAGTTTATACGGTAGACTCTCTTGACCAGTTCTAAGTCCTCACAAGCTTTGTCTCCTAGTATCGAATCAAGTCTTTCAGCCACAACAGAAAACATGAGATGATGCACTTTGTCTTTGACTGTCACTTTAAGTCTGCGTACACCTAAGCTATCTATTTTCTGTCCATTATAGTCCTTCAGTAGTACTGACTTTTTCTGTATTTTGGGCTTTTCTTTCATATTTTTTATGTCACTCATACTGATTAAGTTTGCTTTTGCCCCAGTGTCCAGTTTCAATGTAACTAATGCTCCATTTATCTGCAGTGGGATCATCCATTTGCCCACTTTTACTGCATTGACTTTATGTTCAGCATTGTCCATTTCTGAGGGCTGCACATTTTCTGTATCTTTTTCGATATCGTCACATGACACCATTCCTACAAAAAATGTCTCACTTAAATCAGTGTCCTCAACTACATTAACTTGTTGCCCTTTCGTTGTTTTTACTTTTGAAAAGCATTGTTTGGCAAAGTGATTCTTTCCATTACACTTTGTGCACATTTTTCCAAATGCTGGGCATTGTCTTAACTGGTGTTTGTAACCATAGCGTTTACAATTAAAAATTTCATCCTCCGATTGCTTTTCATTTCTGTTCTGCCCACGTTTCTTCCCCTTGTAGGACACAGCACCGACAGCAGCATTATCACTCATTACAATCGCATCATTATTGATTTCACTGAAAGTCTTCGCGTGCTTTCAAGCTAGCTCGCTGGCTTGGCATATTTTCACCGCATTTTCCAAAATTAGTTCGGTTTCTCTCAACAGACGTTCCCTGACTTTTTATCATGAATACCAAACACAATCTGGTCACGAATCATGGATGCTTTGAGCTCAGAGAAATTACATGTCTGTGCTTTCAGTTTCAGATCAGTTATAAAGCTATCAAAAGTCTCATTTTGCTGCTGTGTCCGAGAACAGAAGATGTATCTTTCATAGGTCTCATTCTTTTTGGGAGCGCAATGTGCATCAAATTTTTTTAGCACATCTTCTAATTTTTCTCTGTTCTCCTCTGGATTAAATACAAATGTATTAAATACCTCTATCACCTGTGGGCCTGCAACCGTAAGCAGCAATGCTATCTTCCTTGCGTCTGGCTTCGTACCGAATCCGATGGCTGCAATGTAGAGTTCGAATTGTTGTTTAAGAGTCTGCCAATTGTAGTCGATTTTTCCTGTGAGTTTCAAACGCTCTGGTGGCTTCAAATTCTCCATTTCGCTTTTCACAATTTTCAGCAGATCTTCACCATCCTGGTACCATGTTATGTTCATTAATAAATAGACATTCTTATTATGAACACAGCTAGCTTTTGCTAGTTACTTTATTGAGCACATGTGGACTAGGTACAGTATCTGTAGAGGCTTCCATCTTGACTGTTGCCTTGTGGGTAGCCTAGTGCCTCATGGGTAATGTAGTCTTAATATATATACAGCTGGGTAGTGTAGTCTTATATACAGCTCTACACAGCTCTACGGCTCCACCTAGTGTCCACTATAGAATGACATGTTATTGATCATTACACAAGGGATATGGGGAGAAGGCAGGAATGGGGTACTGAGTTTGGATGATCAGCCATGATCTTATTCAATGGTGGAGCAGGCTCGAGGGGCCGAATGGCCTACTCCTGCTCCTATTTCTTATGTTCTTATGTTGGCCACATAGAATGAAAGAGCTATGCAGATGCCAAAAAACACAAAATTGTGAAAAAATACACACATATAAACTCATTATCCACATTCCATTACCTCCTTTTCAGCAAGCATATAACAAATATCTTGTGCTGCGGCTAAAAAAAAATCTACTCAGATGACGCACAGGGGCAAATTCATGTATATTCATGGGTTATTTATAAAAATATCATCTCAAACTGCAGCTGATTGCTCCAAAGAGCGGAACATAGTTGTAGGAAAAAAAAATATGAGAAAAATAAGCAGATGAGCCGGAGGGAGATGACACCAGTGTTACCATAGAATGCCATCCAGCGGCAGGAGGTATAACGCAGGTGAGAGCAGAGAAAGCCTGGCGGATGACAGGTCAATTTACTTACAAGAGCATCAGCTAAGCCAGCGCAGAAAAGCAGAAGTTGTTATTCATTACACCCGGACAACATGAAGAGATACAGCAGCCACGGGGATCTGCCACTGATCTCTCTTCTCCCCAATCCCATACTGCGAGACAGCAAAGGGCAGGGCGTGCCCCAAGGGTGAAGGGAAACAAAATTGTACTTGCTGCTGTACAGACATACTGCATTCAGCTTCATAGACATTTTCCATCAACATATGCAAGTTGCTTAGGCACAATTAGTTGAGCAGGTTAGCTCGCTCATTAATCCACTGACTACACCATCTGCTACCTTCCTCCACACTCTGGGCATGTCATCAGTTGAGTTCTTAGACAGTCAACTTGGTGGGATCAGCGGGAAGCCCTTGAATGCACAGTGGTTGATGTATTACTCTTCTCAGAAGCTGACCTTGTGAATGATACACGGACGATAACCGCTCTCAAAATCTGACCAAGCAGAGATTTTTTTCCACTACGGCAAATAGCAATGTTAAACACATGTCAAAAATAAGGGTCACAATTTCAAAATAAAATGGTAATGTTGGAAGAAATGCTAAGAGGTGACCCTGTACCCTATACTTTCACTGTTTCGAGTATTCTGGCAGAATCAAAGTGCATCTTGGTGGGGGTGGAAGCTGATGATCCAAATTCAGTACCCTGTCCCTGCTTTCTCCCCATGTCCCTTGATCCCTTTAGCCTCAAGAAATATATCTAACTCCTTCTTGAATATATTTAATGAATTGGCCTCCACCGCCCTCTGTGGCAGAGAATTCCACAGGTTCACCACTCTCTGGCTGAAGAAATTCCTCCTCATCTCAGTCCTAAATGGCTTACCCCTTATCAAATCAATCAAAATCAAATCAACTTTATTGTCATTGTTAGTGCACAAGTGCAGTACAACGAAATGTAGGCTTGCAGCTCCCGAGAGTGTACATTTAGATTAAGACATTTAAACATTCAACATTCATTTGGCTTGAATACATTAACATAACCATAATAAAGTGCATTGGCAGATGTGCAGGCTTTAGAGTTTATTTGTGGAGTTCAGTAGGATGACAGCCCTGGGAAAGAAGCTGTTCCTAAATCTGGTCGTACGGGTGCGAATGCATCTGTAGCATCTCCCAGATGGCAGGAGGGTGAACAGACTGTGGCTGGGGTGGGTAGGGTCTTTGATGATGGACCGTGACCTCCGTAGACAGCGTTTCTGGTATATGTGCTCTATGGTCGGTAGCCGGGTGCCAGTAATGCGTTGGGCAGTTTTGACTACCCGCTGCAGGGCTTTTCGGTCATAGTAGCTACAGCTGCCATACCATACTGTGATACAGTTTGTCAGGATGCTCTCTATTGTGCAGCGGTAAAAGTTAGAGAGGATCAGGGGTGACAGGTTACATCCCTTCAGCCTCCTTAAGAAATATAGGCGCTGCTGGGCCTTCTTCACCAGAGAGGAGGTATTGAGGGACCAGGAGAGGTCTTCCGTGATGTGGACTCCGAGGAACTTAAAGCTGTCCACCCTTTCCACCACAGCCCCATTGATGTGGATGGGGGTGTGACTACCGCCTTTAGACTTCCTGAAGTCCACAATGATTCCTTTGGTTTTCTTGATGTTAAGGGCCAGGTTGTTATCGGTGCACCACTTCACGAGATGCTGGACCTCCTCCCTGTAGGCTGACTCATCGTTGTTGGTGATCTGGCCTACTACCGTGGTATCATCCGCAAACTTGATGATGGTGTTGGAACCATTAACAGCCACACAGTCGTGGGTGAAGAGGGAGTAGAGGAGGGGGCTCAGCACACATCCTTGTGGGGTCCCTGTGTTCAGGGTCAGGGGGGGGGAGGTGTGGTTACCTAATTTGACAGACTGGGGTCTGTTTGTTAGGAAGTCCAGGGTCCAGTTGCAGAGGGAAGTGTTCAGGCCAAGAGTTTGGAGTTTGGTGGCCAGCTTGTTGGGGACGATAGTGTTGAATGCTGAGCTGTAGTCTATGAACAGCATTCTGATGTAGGTCTCCTTACCATCTAAGTGATTCAGTGCCGAGTGTATAGCAGTTGTGATTGCATCCTCCGTTGATCTGTTTGCACGATAGGCAAACTGGTGTTGGTCAAGAGAGGCGGGAACACTGGCTTTGATGTGAGCCAGGACTAGTCTCTCGAAACATTTCATTGTGATGGGTGTGAGTGCGACAGGTCGATAGTCGTTCAGGCACATCACAGCCGTTTGTTTTGGCACAGGAATAATAGTAGCGGTCTTGAAGCATGTAGGGACTACTGCCTGGGCCAATGACAGATTGAAGATGGCGGTGAAGACATCAGCCAGCTGATCAGCACATTCCTTGAGTACCCATCCAGGGATGCTATCAGGTCCAGCAGCCTTACGTGTGTTCACTCCACGTAGAACACCCCTTACGTCAGAGGTCGACAGAGTGAGCACCTCGTCTTCCGGGGGTGGCAAGGCTTTGGTAGCCGGCTCCCTGTTGTCCCTGTCGAAGCGAGCGTAGAAGTTGTTAAGCTCCTCCGGAAGGGAGGCATCGCTGACCGGGGGACTGGTGTTTTTGCCCTTGTAGTCAGTGATGGACTGGATGCCTTGCCACATGCGCCGGGGGTCCGAGTTGTTGCGGAAGTTATCCTCTATCCGCAGTGTCTGTTTCCTTTTGGCAGTCCTGATCCCCTTAGACTGTGACCCCTGGTTCTGGACTCCCCCGCCATCGGGAACAGCCTTCCTGCATCTAGTCTGTCTAGTCCTGTTAGAATTTGAGCTGAACTCAAGAGGTGAGGTGAGAGTGATGGCCCTTGACATCAAGGCAGCATTTGATCGAGTGTGGCATCAAGGAGCCCTAGCAAAACTGAAGTCAATGGGAATCAAGGGGAAAACTCTCCATTGGTTGGAATCATACCTAGCACAAAGGAAGTTGGCTGTGGTTGTTGGAGGTCATTCATCTCAATCACATGACATCACTGCAGGAGTTCCTCAGGGCAGTGTCCTAGGCCCAACCATCTTCAGCTGTTTCATCAATGACCTTCCCTCCATCATAAGGTCAGAAGTGGGGATGTTCGCTGATGATTGCACACTGTTCAGCACCATTCGAGACTCATCAGATACTGACGCAGTCCGTGTCCATATGCAGCAAGACCTGGACAACATTCAGACTTGGGCTGACAAATGGCAAGTAACATTCGCACCACACAAGTGCCAGGCAATGACCATCTCCAACAAGCGAGACTCTAACCATCTCCCCTTGACATTCAATGGCATTACCATCGCTGAATCCCCCACTATCAACATCCTGGGGGTTACCATTGATCAGAAACTGAACTGGACCAGCCATATAAATACTGTGGCTACAAGAGCAGGCCAGAGGCTGGGAATTCTGCGGCGAGTGTCTCACCTCCTGACTCCCCAAAGCCTTTCCACCATCTACAAGGCACAAGTCAGGAGTGTGATGGAATACTCTCCACTTGCCTGGATGAGTGCAGCTCCAACAACACTCAAGAAGCTCGACACCATTCAGGATAAAGCAGCCCGCTTGATTGGCACTCCATCCACCACCTTCAACATTCACTCCCTCCACCACCGGCGCACTGTGGCTGCAGTGTGTACCATCTACAAGATGCACTGCAGCAACTCGCCAAAGCTCCTTCAACAGCACCTTCCAAACCCGCGACCTCTACCACTTAGAAGGACAAGGGCAGCAGACGCATGGGAACATCACCACTTACAAGTTCCCCTCCAAGCCACACACCATCCTGACTTGGACCTGTATCGCCATTCCTTCACTGTCGCTGGGCCAAAATCCTGGAACTCCCTTCCTAACAGCATTGTGGGTGTACCTACACCATATGGACTGCAGCGGTTCAAGAAGGTGGCTCACCACCATCTTCTCAAGGGCAATTAGGGATGGGCACTAAATGCAGGCCTAGCCAGCGACGCCCACATCCCATCAATGAATAAAATTTTTTTAAATGTTATGCGTTTCAATGAGATCCCCTCTCATTCTTCTAAATGGTCTGCTGGCAGTTCTTTGGTATCTGAAAGCAGAAAGGCACAAGGGCCGGGTTGTGGTGAGGGGAGGGGCAGAAAGCAAGATATCCATGCAGCTTTTAATTGAGAAGAGATTGTGGGATGAGGGGGATGTGGGATGTGAGAAGAGGATTAGGAATGAGCAGACTGTCGTAATCAGCGAGGGCTTCAACTTCACCCGTTGACACGGTCTCGGCCACTGTCCCGCCAATGATGTCGAGCACGCTCTCCTCCAGTTGGCTGAGGGTCTGTACAGCGGCTTGGCCGCCTCCCGTCTGCTGTTGTTCCCGGCGGACATGAGCCACCTTTGCCTGCAAGGGAAAGGCAAGTGTGTCAGTGAGTGTAGTGCAAGGTGTTTGGGTGACGTGCCTGCCATAGCTGAATTACTGTTAGTGTGAGATGTGGGTGTGGGTGTTGCAGCAGTGGTAAGGTTGTGAGGGTGAAGTGAAGCCATGATTCTGAGGTGTGAGTGGTAATAAGTAGAGATTGTTGGTCGGTGATGCTGGGGGTGCGGTGCATTGAGCAGTGTGAGGCTTGTGGTGCAGATGGTGAGATATGACATTTTCTGATGCCTTCACTCACCTTGACTTGCTGTGTGAGGTCATTAAACTTATTTGACATTGGATTCATGTCCTTGGAACTACACTGGTAGCCATGAGGTAGCTATCTCCCGCCGGAGCCTTCTACTAGTAGACTTGGATGGGTTCCTGCCACCCTTTTTTTTTTCGTTCCGGGATGTGGGAGTCTCTGGCAAGGCCGTCTTTATTGCCCATCCCCAATTGCCCTTGAAAAGGTGGTGGTGAGCCGCCTTCTTGAACTGCTGCAGTCCGTGTGGTGAAGGTACTCCCACAGTGCTGTTAGGGAGGGAGTTCCAGGATTTTGACCCAACGACGATGAAGGAACGGCCGATATATTTCCAAGTCAGGATGGTGTGTGACTTGGAGGGGAACTTGGAGGTGGTGGTGTTCCCATGCGCCTGCTGCCTTTATCCTTCTAGGTGGAAGAGGTCGCGGGTTTGGGAGGTGCTGCCGAAGAAGCTTGGTGAGTTGCTGCAGTGCATATTGTAGATGGTACACACTGCAACCACGGTGCGCCAGTGGTGGAGGGAGTGAATGTCCAAGGTGCCATTCAAACGGGCTGCTTTTTCCTGGATGGTGTCGAGCTTTTTGAGTGTTGTTGGAGCTGCACTCATCCAGGCAAGTGAAGAGTATTCCATCACATTCCTTACTTATGCCTTGTACATTATATGGTGGAAACGCTTTGGGGAGTCAGGAGGTGAGATACTTGCCATATAATTACCCAGCCTCTGACCCACTCTTGTTGCCACAGTATTTAAGTGGCTGGTCCAGTTAAGTTGCTGGTCAATGGTGACCCCCCAGGATGTTGATGGTGGGGGATTCGGCGATGGTAATGCCACTGAATGTCAAGGGGCGGTGGTTAAACTCTCGCTTGCTGGAGATGGTCAATGCCTGGCACTTGTGTGGCGCGAATGTTACCTGCCACTTATCAGCCCAAGCCTGAATGTCATCCAGGTCTTGCTGCATGAGGGCATGGATTGCTTAATTTCCTGAGGAGTTGCGAATGGCACTGAACACTGTGCAATCATCAGTGAACATCCCTACTTCTGACATTATGATGGAGAGGTCATTGATGAAGCAGCTGAAGATGGTTGGGCCTAGGACACTGCCCTGAGGAACTCCTGCAGCAATGTCCTGGGGCTGTGATGATTGACCTCCAACAACCACAACCATCTTCCTTTGTGCTAGGTATGACTCCAACCAGTGGAGCATTTCCCCCCAATTCCCATTGACTTCAGTTTTACTAGGGCTCCTTGATGCCAGACTCGGTCAAATGCTGCCTTGATGTCAAGGGCAGTCACTCTCACCTCACCTCTGGAATTCAGCTCCTTTGTCCATGTTTGGACCAAGACTGTAATGAGGTCGGGAGCCCAGTGGTCTTGGCGGTACCCAAAATGAGCATCAGTGAGCAGGTTATTGGTGAGTAAGTGCTGCTTGATAGCACTGTCGATGACACCTTCCATCACTTTGTTGCTGATTGAGAGAAGACTGATGGGGCAGTAATTGGCCAGATTGGATTTGTCCTGCTGTTTGTGGACAGGACATACCTGGGCAGTTTTCCACATTGTCGGGTAGATGCCAGTGTTGTAGCTGTACTGGAACAACTTGGCTAGAGGCGGGGCTAGTTCTGGAGCACAAGTCTTCAGCACGACAGCCGGGATGTTGTCAGGGTCCATAGCTTTTACTCTATCCAGTGCACTCAGCCGTTTCTTGATATCACGTGGAGTGAATTGAAATCAAATCAAATCAAATCAAAATCAAATCAAATCAACTTTAATTGTCATTGTTAGTGCACAAGTGCAGTACAACGAAATGTAGGCTTGCAGCTCCCGAGAGTGTACAATTTGGATTAGGGCACTTAAACATTTCAACATACATTTGTACATATATATTAGCATAAATATGACCATAATAAAGTGCATCGGCAGATGTGCAGGCTTTAGTGTTTATTTGTGGAGTTCAGTAGGATGACAGCCCTGGGAAAGAAGCTGTTCCTAAATCTGGTTGTACGGGTGCGAATGCATCTGTAGCGTCTTCCAGATGGTAGGAGGGCGAACAGACTGTGGCTGGGGTGGGTAAGGTCTTTGATGATGGACCGTGCCCTCCGTAGGCAGCGTTTCTGATATATATGTTCTATGGTCGGTAGCCGGGTGCCGGTAATGCGTTGGGCAGTTTTGACTACCCGCTGCAGGGCTTTCCGGTCATGGGAGCTACAGCTGCCATACCATACCGTGATACAGTTTGTCAGGATGCTCTCTATAGTGCAGCGGTAGAAGTTAGAGAGGATCGGGGGTGACAGATTACATCCCTTCAGCCTCCTCAAGAAATATAGTCGCTGCTGGGCCTTCTTCACCAGAGAGGAGGTGTTGAGGGACCAGGAGAGGTCTTCCGTGATGTAGGATGACATCACAAAATGGCTGAAGACTGGCTTCTGTGATGGTGGGAGCCTCAGGAGGAGGCCGATATGGATCATCCACTTGGCACTTCTGGCTGAAGATGGTTGCAAACGCTTTGCAGAGCTTTGATCTGATCCGTTGATTGTGGGATCGCTTAGCTCTGACAATAGCATGCTGCTTCCGCTGTTTAGCATGCATGTAGTCCTGTGTTGCAGCTTCCCCAGGTTGGCACCACGAGTGTGGTTGTTACTGCTACCAATGCTGTAATGGACAGATGCATCAGGTAGGTTGGTGAGGGCGAGGTCAATAGGTTTGTCCCTCATGTTGGTTGCAGGAACAGTACAGCCTGTCTTCTTTGAACTACTATGACCAAGGCCTCCAGTGCAGCATCCGAAAACCTTCGTGCTCTCTCTCTAGATTGCTCGGCTATGTCATCAGCCTGACTGACAACGAGGTGCTGCTGCATCAAAGCACCTCCCCTTTAAGTAGTGGCGAGAGCCCGGGCCAAACATTACTGGCCATTAGATGGCACCCGATATTGGCCGAACTGTTCAGCGCTAAGCCAATCAGCAGTGAGTTTAGTGCTGAAATCATTATAATGAGCAGGCAGCACGAATTTTGCGTGCTGCCTGGACCACTTTCAACGGGCGCAGGTAAATAGCGTTGGCCCTTGACACCGCCTGCTTGCAGGCCTAGTCCCATTTCTAGGCCAAGGAGTCAACCGGGTGAAGCAGGATTTGGAGGGAATCGAGCTCCACGGGAAGGTGAGAGAAAGGGGAGCAGCTTAGGGAGAAGGAAGGGGGGAGAGGGTGGGAGAGTGGCGAATTGGCACATAGAGTGATCGAGAAAGAAGAACAGGGGCAGGCTGAAGGAAAGAAAGACTTGCATTTTATAGCGTCTTTCATGACCTCAGGACATCTCGGAGCACTTTACAACCAGTGAAGTACGTTTGAAGGGTAATCACTGTTCTAATGTAGGGAAACCACGTTACGCACAACAAGGTCTTACCATCAACAATGAGATAAATAACTGGATAATCAGTTTTTAATGATGTTGATTGAGGGATAAATATTGGCCAGGACACTAGGGAGAACTCCCCTGCTCTTTTTCAAAATAGTGCCCTGGGATCTTTTATGTCCACCTGAGAGAGCAGACGGGGCCTCGGTTTAGCGACTCATCCAAAAGACGGCACCTCCAACAGTGCAGCACTCCCTCAGCACTGCACTGGGAGTGTCAACCTAGCTTCATGTGCTCAAGTCTCTGGAGTGGAACTTGAACCCACAACCTTCTGAGGCAGAGGCGAGGGCGCCACTCACTGAGCCACGGCTGAGGGGGCGAGAAGATTGCTCCTTGAACTCACTGTGAGCAATGACACAGACCCACTAGGTAGCTTGAATTTCTGCAACGGTTTGTGATGCATCCACTTGTGACACTGCGAGGAAAACAACCAAGCATTAAACTCCACTCAAAAAACGGAGTTAAGAATCTGGTGAGTAAAATTGTTTCCTCTCTAAATCACTGTTCCTAATTGTAAGATTCGCAAAATTAATATTGTCAGATAAGGGTCCTTTGGCAGAAGAGGCCTCTACTTTTAAAAGACTGTTTTAAAAGAAGCCCAGGAAAAGGGACACGTAAAATGGCCACCAGACCCCGTGACTAGCTTTTTGGACACTTTAAAATGGTTCCTGCAGTCCCCAGACAGCCTTTGTGGATTCAGCCCACAGTAAGTTCTGGAAGGCCGTTTCGGAGAAAACGAAACCAGACAGAACCACATACATATGGATTGGATGCAGATCCAGTCAGATCGGCCTGTAAATAAAGGCCATCTAAATGTTTACCCAGACAAAGGGAAACAGTTTTATATTCATAAGGGGAGCATCAAAGACCCATTAAAGACATCAAGAAGGCATTCAAAACAATACAAGGTCATTCCAGGCCAGAGATGGCCATCACCGGCCATCCCGAAAGCAGTTTAAATATAATAACTACCCCATTGTGATACAAGCCCGCCAAAAGTTAAACAAAGACTAACCTTGATTTGGCGGGAGATAAAGGCTTCTTTGAGAAGTATAACTGGAGTCCCGGGGTAGCCATCGGGGGCTTTTGCAGCTTTTGCTTTTGCTGTGTGCAGCTTTTTGGAGCTTGGAGCTTTTACAGCTTTTGGTAGCCAGCGTGTTCTTTTAAGAGCCGTGGCGGAACGTCGATGCGGAGACCAAGAAGGTGATTCGAGTCTGCGTCCCGCCCCAGGGTAACCATCGGAAGATCATCGACAAACCCCGGGCCGTTGACGAGACAAAGGACAGCAGCCCTACAGAAGAGACCTAGCTGAAAATGGTAATCAGCTAGGCTCTGCGAAGAGACCTCTTTAACCATGGTCAAACAGGTGGTCGCCGTCCCCGCCGACGTCCAGGCTTGCCAGTGTCCAGCCCGTCCGTGACCTTCACCTCGAGGAAGAAGAGAGAGTGTGGCAGCCCGCAGCATTGACCACGTGGAGACAGGACGCCTGAAAGGATCAAAACGCAGACCTGTTTCAAAACTCTATACTTTCCAACTGGATTGGTGAGCATGTTTCTGGCCCCTCACAATCTGATCTAGCTAGGCTTAGGGGGTGGACATTTAAGGGGTAATTTTAACAATGAGTTGTTGTCCCTCGATGTTCCGTGTGTTTCCCCATTTCATGATGACTTTTGTAAAGTATAATATGCCTGTATCTATCTCAGTTAGTAATGTATTATGAATTTGTTTTTCCCTCCCGTGTACCTTTTATTGACTTGCATTTGATTTGTCTTTCTCTATGCAATAAAATTTCATTCCGTTTCCATTAAACCTGGCCTATCGAGTATTCTCTACATTGTAGTTCCTGCATCAAAGTCCAGTGTCTAGAACCTAAGGGGCGAGTGGGTCGAACCACTCAAGGTTTAACTGTGCAAGAGAGAGAGGCCTCTAGAGAGAGAAACCTCTGCGATCGAAAACCCGTTACATAATTCCTCTGAATGCTGTCTAACAACAACAACAGCTTGCATTTATATAGCACCTTTAACACAGTAAAAGTCCCAAGGCGCTTTACAGGAGCGTTCGCAACACAGAATTTGACACCGAGCCATATAAGGAGATGATTGGGCAGGTGACCAGAAGCTCGGTCAAAGAGCTGGGTTTTAAGAAGCGTCTTAAAGGAGGAGAGAGAGGTAGCGAGAGGCGGAGAGGCTTTGTGACTTTTAATGACAACACCTGTAGTAACTATGCCAATGTCATTCTACAGTCAATCCCTGAGATGCAGACAACTATTAAACAATCACTTTGCAAATCAACATGCACCATTACATCAAATTGAAATTTCCATGCTACAATTTATTAATCAAGCTGGCCTTTGTATGCCGCTCGGGAAGGTTAAGCAATGTTGAATAGTGAATTGTTGAATACATATTCAATATTTCTGCATTTACCAGTTTTGGATAATTTTGTTTTCCTTTAAATGAAGTTACAAATAATAACCCACAGAATTTAATCTCAAACTCAAGGATTTCCAGAAGCAATTTTGTGACAGATATCACTTCACACAAGAAAAGCGGAATGAATAGAAGTTCTGCTGACCCCCCATAACACCATGGGGACTGGAGGCAGAACACGGAAGAGTTTGTTGAAGAGCTGTGTTCAATGCTAAGGCGGAGGGAAAGATGACAGAAGGATTACTTGTGGCTACTTGTGAAGTTATTTGTGAATGTAACAAGATCACAAGATAGGTGTGGACGAGGAAAGCTAATCAGCCTATCCAAGCTCAATCATTCAGAAAGAGTCTACATTCTCTCCAATCCCGAGATCTAATTGTTTCTTACGTGACTCCAGGGTTTCTGCCTGCACCACTCTTCCAAGAATCCTGCTCCATGTGATGATCATTCTTTGTGTGAAGAGGGATTTCCTGACAGTAATCCTAAATTTGCTGTTCACTACTTTGAACCTGTGCACTTTGACCTATTGCCATAGCTTAACTTGAAGTAATGCATTTACTTTTTCTATCCCATTTACTGTCTTTAATTATCTCTACAAGGTCCTCTCCTAGTTATGTCCTTTTGAGGTTGAGGAGCCCAGGTTGTACCTGTCTTTCTGCACAATTCGGTCTTCTGATGCTGGGGATCAGCCTCAAGACACTTTCCTGTACTGCCTTAGGGACTAAAGATTAGTACTGTGCCTCAGTGACCAAAACTGGGTGTATCTTTCAAGGCAAGGTCTAATCAGAGAATTGTACAACGGTCGCATGATATCCTCGGACTTGCAGTCTACTGTTTTAGCTGTAGAATTCAGCATTCTATTTGCTTTGTTAACTGTTGCTGGAAATGTTATGTGCCATGTCTATTAATACCCCAGATTTCCTTTAAGCTCACCATTAGTTATTTCAGTACTATTGATAGCATTGCATATGCTGCCCAAGATTTGTTCTTAAGAATACTTTACACTTTTGTGTCATTTTGGGGGAGAATTTTCACAGGGTTTTCCTGTTTCCCCACTGGATCCCTGAAGAGGGTCAAGATATATTTTTTTAAATGCAGCCCCCTAACAAAGAGAGCCGCTGGGGGCATTGGGGAGTGGTGACAGCCAACACCCCCTGGACAAGGTGACCATCTATGGATGTTCCTATATGTTTTCTATGGTGGGTACCCCTTGTGATGCGGGTGTCCGCCATTAACAGGCACAACAAGAAACTTTCCCTCTGACCCTGCAAAGAGTTCCAGGGTCAGCGGCGGATGTTCCTTAGCAGGCACATCTTGGCACTCACACTCAGGTTGTGCTTCAACTTGGATTTTCGGGGTCATTGAGTTATTACTGCCACCTATTAATCATGATTTCATGGATCTCTCCCACATAGTGCAACACGCCATAGGGTAAATTTTACAAGACTGGTACTGTGTGGCAAAGGAAGTTCAGGCTGTGTGAGATAGGGGGAAAAGTTTAGTATCGCCCCGTTTGTGGCGCCATTATCGGCCGTGCGCAAAGTTTAGCGCCTGGCGCTAATTATCGCCTCCGACAGCAAACTTGGCTTTTATCGCCCCGGAGGTGATTGGAGCGCTAAATCAGGCGCTTCACACCTGTCTTAAGGCGCAAAGGCCGAGGAGTGAGGCGCTACCTCAGAGCGCTGGCGAAGCAAGGAAGGGCAAATCGAAATGAACCTGCAAAGTGCTGCTCAGTACCCAAAACTCCTTCACACAGCGTTGAATCTCTCCAGAAGTCTCTCTCTCGCTCTCTCAGAATGCATGGTGCAAAAATGTGACCGACAAAAAAAGGCAGGAAGCGGTCGCCTTTAAATAGCGCTCCCCCAGTCCCTTTCTGACAGCATAACGCTCCCCTCAACCTGTCGTTACTAGCGGCAGGCGGTAAGGCAGGGGGCGCCACTCAATATCTGGTCCCGGGCGCTAACGGGGCGTTGCGCACTCGACTGACGTCACAATCTGCCAGCGCAGGAGATCGTGGCGGTAGTGTTTAGCGCCGCCACAAAATGTCTAGTTAATTTTGCGAGCGGCGCAAACATCGCCGCGCCCGGGCGCTAGTTGCTTTGCGCCCCATTAGCGCCCTCTTAAGACGCTAATGGGAGGCGCAAACAACTGAATTTTTCCCCCATGGCTTATTGCAGATCTGAAATAGTCTAAATAGAGGAACTTATGTAAATCATGGGCTCGCTTGATTTTACATGTTTTCGGGCCCTCTGTCCCCAGTGCTGAGCTGATCCGTATAAAATGGGTACATCAGTCATCCTGCAACAAGGCTTGGTCACATCAGTTTCTTAAAGGGAGAAAGTGAGAACACTTTGCTTTGTAACTTTGGTGATATTTGTTTGGGTGGGGGTTCCTTTGCAATTACATTTTGCATCTTTAAGCGTCGCGCCTTACTAGGTTTGACTGTGCTTTTTTTGCTTTTCTTTGTTACACTTTGTTGTTCCTGCCACCTAAATCATGAGGAAGTGAATTCCTTTGGGAGTTCCGTCAGGTGACGAAGGTGAGTTCATGAGGGGGACACAACTGCAACAACAATTAAACTGTTTTGTCCCCACCTGTCACCATTTTTATAGGCCCACCCTGTCCATACCTCAACAGAGCAGAGGAGACCTGTCTTTACCATCTCCACTTCATAAGAGAGATTATCAATAATTGGTCTTCCAACCAAAGCCAATTAGTTAGGGTGCGATGTAGTCTCAGATAATCAACTCATGACCTTCTGCCTTGGAGTTCCTCACTTTTACTGATTGAACTCCTGGACTGTCCAGACCCAGGAGCAAAACACCAATCACTCGACTCCTTTTTCTCACCCGCTCCCTCTCCTCGGTTCCCCTCTTTTCCTGAAGGCACAGATTCCTTGCTGCGGTACAGTTCCACAAGAGCCAGTCACACAAGTGGCCACTATTCACATGTGAGCCTCGACAGTCAGTGTCTGCAAGCTATTCTACCTCTGGGATCATCGCCGCCTAGACCAACTCTGTCCCCATCCCATATCCGCACACGAGCACTTCCTGCTGGGGTCGCTGGACAGTGATCAGGAGTGGGGACTCTGGCCAATTTCCTCCCCCTAACCCAGGGTTACTGAGGCCAGTTGTAGTGACCCTATTGACACCCCGGCTGAAATCAACAAACCCATCGTAGGCCTGAGATCAAACTTTGGACATTTTCTGGTCTGTGCACTCAGCTTCTTACTGGATAAACCCAATGATCCAAGACTTTCAACATTTTAATAGCACATATACCCCAAATAAATATTCTCACCTGTTCTTGTTCCTAAAACTGACAGCTACAGTCCTTACACCACCAAACCTCTCAGGTATCAGCCTATCACAACTTTGTGCAGCTTGAGTCCTAGGTCCTGCGCGCATTGCAAGCTTCATTGATGTGAATTATAAAACGGAATCCTTTGGGAGATTGTCTCCATTTCCAATATAATAGTAGAAGAACAAACTGTGCATGACACAGGCCTTTTTCTTGCAACAGCCTATGGCCTTGGCCAAACAGTAAACACTAATTTAAATAAAAAAGGATTTTTTAAATTAATAAGCAGTCAGTCCTCTGTCTAAGAAACAACAATTTGCCAATTAAGTTCTAGTTATATGGGGAGAAATGTAAAATATATATATACTGAGGCAGCAACATCAACCGCAGCAGCTCCCAGCTGTCCAATGCTACACCACAGCACATTAAGGAAGACAATTCCTGACTGTAGCTGAGTTAAAGTTGCTTTTAAAAACATAGACACCAAGTAAGTTTCCAGATAAACAGCCTTCGACATCTTTCTCCTCGCCACACAGAAGCAGGAGTCGGCCATTCAGCCCCTCGAGCCTGTTCCACATCACCACAGCTGTGTAAAATACCCAAGCCAGGCTGCCATTAAAGTTTCACCTTGCCAACAACTGCAGCATCAGCCCATGTACCTCCGTCCATGATTGTAGCCTTCTATCACCACCCGGCCCATCGGAGCACTGCCACCTGCTTCACAAAATCACAATGAACAGGAAGTAAATGTAAATATCTGCCACCTCCAGTGCTGAACACTTGTAGCTACCAGTTACTCAATGCTCATCCACTTCCGCTTGATCCCTCGCAGTTACAGTTGAATGTGTACACTTCAAAGAGAAACCATTTCCACTGGCAGGAGGGTCAGTAACCAAAGGACACAGATTTAAAATAGGTGGCAAAAGAACCAGAGGGAAGATAAGAAGAATTTTCTGTACGCAGCGAGTTGTTGTGATCTGGAACGCGCTGCCTGAAAGGGCGGTGGAAGCAGATTCAATCGTAACTTTCAAATGGGAATTGGATAAATACTTGAAAAAGAAAAGTTTGTCAGGCTATGGGGAAAGAGCAGGGGGAGTGGGACTAATTAGAGAGCTCTTTCAAAGAGCCGGCACAGGGATGAGGGGCTGAATGGTCTCCTTCTGTGTTGTATAAGAACATAAGACGTAGGAGCAGGAGTCGGTCATTCGGCCCCTCGAGCCTGCTCCGCCATTCAATAAGATCATGGCTGGTCTGATCCTGGCCTCAGCTCCACTTCCCTGCCCGCTTCCCATAACCCTCGACTCCCTTATCGTTCAAAAATCTGTCCATCTCCACCTTAAATATATTCAATGACCCAGCCTCCACAGCTCACTGGGGAAGAGAATTCCAAAGATTCACGACCCTCTGGGAGAAGAAATTCCTCCTCATTTCCGATTTAAAAGGGTGCCCCCTTATTCTGAAATTATGCCCCCTAGTTCTAGATTTCCCCATGATTCTATGAATATCAGCCTTGTGAGGAGCTCAGTACGTAAGTGAAAGCAAGATGAGAAGGAATGTTCAAACAATGTAAGTGACCTGAATTATATGGTGCTACCACAAGCACAAAGCAGTGCAAAAGTGTCATTCGCTTGTTATGCGTGAACAGTATTATCACAGAGCTACACTGGATTGAATTATTGGCACATTTGAAAAGCGCTCACCTCAGTTGAAGGTTCATTGAGAATGTAGATAGAGATAATAAGCAGGGTCGACTGCTCTTCATTGTAACAAAAAGACAAACAAGAGGAACCAAACAGGAAGCACTCACGCTCGACCCACCTGGATCAAGTAGCTACTGGTAAAATAAAAGAATGATTTCTGTACCAGGGCATAGCACAAAGAATAAATGGGCTACAAAGGAAATTGATGCTGATAGAAAATGAAGTGGCTGAAAGGGGCTGAATGAGATAAATAGCTATTTTGTGAACTTTAAAAAAGCCTGGAATAAAATGGAAGAGTAGCAGAGATATGACTGATACATACAAAAGAAAATGAAAAGTGTATTAACCAAAAAAGAATAGAGATCATTGTTCCACTAACTAAAACAATCGGCATCTTGAAAATTTCAAACTGCCAACTATAAATCAGGCCCTTAGTTCTATTTCAAATGTGCAGAACATTTTTTCACAATGTCACTCTAGATATAACTTTGCCACAAATCAAAATTACTGTTAACTCTTTAAAGATTGCAGTAACATATTGCACCAAAATAATTAAACACTTTCAAAAATATAATATTTTGTTTTTGTTCCCCCAACCTGAATTTTAAAGGAAGAAGAAATAGATGACTGATGACGAAAGGTCAGCTTGACTTAGTTGGGAGCACTCTCACCTCTGGAGTTGGCCGCAGAATGACCAATTTTGCAACAGGGGCAGAGGTTCAAGTTTCAAGGGGCAGGATCGTTAAATTGATTCACGGAAACGAGACTTTTCAGCTTATCATAGAGCCAGAGAATCTTACAGCACAGGAGGAGGCCATTCAGCCCAACGTGCCTGTGCCGGCTCTTTGAAAGAGTTCTCCAATTAGTCCCACTCCCCCCTGCTCTTTCCCCAGAGCCCTGGAAATTTTCCTTTGGGGTGAGAAATTAAGCCTGCCCTACTGGCAAGCACAAGGCCTATCAAAGACTCCCTTTCACTCAAATCAGGTCCCATGCCAAATTTGGACGAGGCTCCACGTGCAGTACGCACCTTGGCCATCTGATGTGGGCACATCAAAGATTCTGGGGCCTGGCTTGTTCAAGTGGGTTTCTTAAAAGTAGATTAGTGATGCACAGTTGTTATAAAGAATGTATGTTTTTTCCGCAGGTGTAGGGCATTTTGAATGCCATCCGTGCAGGCTTTAGGAATAAGAACATAAGAACATAAGGATTAGGAGCAGGAGTCGGCCATTCAGCCCCTTGAGCCTGCTCCACCATTCAATAAGATCATGGCTGATCATCGGCCTCAACTCCACTTTCCCGCCCAATCTCCATATTCTTTGATTCCCCTGGAGTCCAAAAATCTATCTATCCCAGCCTTGAATATACTCAAAGACTCAGCATTCACAGCCCTTTGGGGCACAGAATTCCAAAGATTCACAACCATCTGAGTGAAGAAATTCCTCCTCATCTTGGTCTTAAATGGCCGACCCCTTATCCTGAAACTATGCCCCCTAGTTCTAGACACTCCAGCCAGGGGAAACAACCTCTCAGCATCCCCTTCAGAATCTTGTATGTTTCAATGAGATCACCTCTCATTCTTCTAAACTCCAGAGAGTATAAGCCCATTTGTTAAGTCCGTGAATGATTGAGACACGGACTAGCAGGAGAGAAAACAAACATAGAACTTTACTGGTGAAAGGCATAAACGAAACTAAACAACAGAGGCTCTCTAGCGCCTTTTATACAGGGGTGGTCACTGCCGGTACTGCAGTCTGAGACCAGTTATTCTCTTAAAGGTACATACACAACAATTCCTCCCCTTTTAGATAAACAGTACATAACATTCATTTAACAACTAATGATAATGAATTACAATCACAATTACTGTTGCTAGATACATTGGTTAAGTTGAAGCAATTATAAGTTCAGTCTTTGAGGAGGCTTCCTGATTCTGTCTGGATAACGCCTCTTTGGGGTATTAGGTTCTTCTGGCAATGTTGAGTCGGAATCAATGTCGTTGTTTGCTTCATCTGCTTCCAATATTACCGGTTCTGCGGCAGCTGCAATTGGAACGTCGATTTTATTACCAGGTGTATCAGATCGTGGTGTGGAGTTGACGTTTTCCAGTGACTCTAGAATCTGGTCAGCATGGCGTCTTACAATGCTCTCCCCAACGTCCACGGTATACATGAGAGGTCCTTGTCGTGTACAAATCGTTCCTGGCTGCCATTTCTCAGTGCGGTAGTCCTGGGCCAAAACTGGTTGACCTATCTTAAAACTCCTGGTCGGCCTTTCATTCATATTCTGAAACTGCCTGTTCTCCACATCTCTTCGGACGTTTGGCTTAACCAAATCCAAGCGGCATCGTAGTCTTCGATTGAAGAACATCATGGCTGGAGTTTGGTTGGTAACCGCATGTGTCGCATTCCGGTAGGCAAACAAGAAGTTGTCCACCTTGTGTTGTAGGGGTATATCTTCATTACACATTGCCTTGCTAGCCTTCTTGAATGTTTGGACAAACCTCTCGGCCAATCCATTAGTGGCTGGATGATATGGGGCAGATGTGTAATGCTTAACACCATTGTTCTTTAAGAACCTCCGGAACTCTTCAGACACAAACTGTGGTCCATTGTCAGAGCAAATCTGTTCAGGCAGCCCATTCCTGGCGAATATGGTTTGTAAAACTGTGATAGTTTTTTCCGTGGTGGTTGAGGACATTTTTATTACCTCTGGCCACTTTGAATGTGCATCCACCGCAATTAAAAACATCGAGTCCATGAAGGGACCAGCAAAATCAATGTGCACCCTTTGCCATGGAGGTGAGGGCCACTCCCATGGATGCAGAGGAGCTTGTGGTGGGGCGTTTTGGACCTTCTGGCATCCTGCACAGCTCTTGGTCATCTCTTCGATTTCTCTATCGATTCCCGGCCACCACACAAACGCTCTGGCTAAGCTCTTCATTTTTACCCCACCCAGATGACCCTCATGAAGCTCATTGAGCACTCTATCCGTCAACTTAGGTGGAATTACTACTCTGGATCCACACATCAAGGTTCCTCTGCACACTGACAGCTGTTCTCTTCTCGGCGAGAATGCTGGCAGCAGTGGTTCGCCATGTGCTGGCCATCCCTTCACCGTTAAATCATAGACCCGGGATAGTGTCGGGTCATTCCGTGTTTCCTTTTCTATGTTTGCATTCGTCACAGGGAGACATTCGACTATGGTCGAGTGGAATAACTCCATTGGATCCACTGCAAGGTTTTCTTCTTCCACCGTCGGCAATGGTAGACGTGACAATCCATCAGCATTTCCATGCTGTTTAGTTCCTTTGTACTCGATGTCATATTGGTGTGCCCCTAGGAAAAGGGACCCTCTCTGCAGCCGTTGTGCTGTCATTATCGGTACGCTCTTCTGAGGGTTGAAAATGGAGACAAGAGGTTGATGATCGGTTAGTAGAGTAAATTTTTGACCGTGCAGATAGTGATTGAACTTCTTCACCCCCCACACTAGGCTGAGGGCCTCTCTGTCAATCTGGGCGTAGTTACGCTCGGCAGAAGTTAACGAGCATGACGCAAAAGCTATCGGCCTCTCCGAACCATCAAGGAATTTATGTGACAGTACCGCCCCAATGCCGTAGGGAGATGCATCGCACGCCAGCCTGATTGGCAGTGCTGGGTTGTAGTGAGCCAATACTTCCTTTGAAGTGATTAAGTCCTTACTCTTCTGAAAAGCACGCTTACAATCATCACTCCATTTCCATGCTACCCCCGTTCGTAGCAGGGCGTTCAGTGGGTGCAGGATTGTCGACAAATTCGGCAAAAACTTATGATAATAATTCACCAACCCGAGGAATGACCTCAGTTGCAACACATTTTCAGGCGCTGGGGCCTTAACAACCGCTTCAATTTTGTCAGGGGACTTATGTAACCCCTCTTCATCAATCACGTGGCCACAATACGATATCTGTTTCTTTAAAAATTCGCACTTGGGGCGGTTGGCTCGCAGCCCATGTTCCCGTAGTCTAGTGAGCACCTGTTCTAGGTTGTTAAGGTGTTCACTGTCATCTTCACCTGTTACAAGGATGTCGTCCAAGTAACACTGAGTCCCCGGAATCCCTTGCAGGACTTGTTCCATCACTCTTTGCCATATCGCCGGAGCCGATGCTACTCCGAATACCAATCGATGATACTGGTAAAGACCTTTATGAGTGTTTATCGTGAGATACTTCCTAGAGGACTCTTCAACCTCCATCTGCAAATATGCTTGTGCTAGGTCAATTTTTGTAAAACGCTTCCCTCCAGACAGCGAGGCGAAGATGTCTTCTATCCTTGGAAGAGGATATTGCACTGTGCGAAGGACAGGGTTCACCGTCACCTTGAAATCCCCACAGATGCAAATCTTCCTTGGCTCTCCGGACTTATTGGTTAACGTTTTCTTCATGACAGGAACGATGGGTGTCGCCCACTCGCTCCAGTCGACCTTAGGCAACACGCCCGCCTTCTCCAGATTCTCCAGCTCTGCCTCGACGGCTGGGCGAATTGCATATGGTACCGGTCTCGCTTTGAAAAACTTGGGAACTGCATTCTCTTCTATTTTTATCGAGGCGGTTACGCCTTTAAGCGTGCCCAGTTCTTGTTGAAATACCTCTTTGGCGTTAGCTAAGTTTGTTGACAATCGTCCAGGAGTGACGTCTTCATCTTTTTTACCATCCACCGTCATTGCATGAATGGAATGCCAATCTAAGTTTATCTTCCTGATCCATTCCTGTCCCAATAACGGTGGTCCACCATTTGGCAGTATGTAGAGATACAATTTCCGTATTTTCTTGCCATTGTATTTCGACAGGCACCCTTATTTTTCCTCTGGGGTATACTTTTTGCCCCGTATACGTCGTCAAGACGATGGATGTCTCTCTCAAGGGTATGTGTGAAAATAGCCACTCGTAGTCTCGTCGATTCATGACGGTTAGCGCTGATCCTGTATCCAAATCCATTTTAACTTGGGACCCTGCTATCGTGAGAGTGACCCAAATGGTTCGGTGATCCTCTTTTGCGATTATATTGTGAAGTTTGAGACAGCTTAGTCTCCTGTTTCCGGATTCACTATCGCTCATCTGGTCTTCGGAACTACTGTCCGTCATCTTTGCCTCACAGCGCCAGAGACCCGGGTTCGAATCCAGCCTCGGGCGACTGTCTGTGTGGAGTTTGCACATTCTCCCCGTGTTTGCGTGGGTTTTCTCCGGGTGCTCCGGTTTCCTCCCACAGTCCAAAGATGTGCGGGTTAGGTTGATTGGCTATGATAAATTGACCCTTAGTGTTAGGGGGATTAAATACGTGGGGTTACAGGGATAGGGTGGGATATGTGTTGGCGTAGGGGTTACGGGGATCGGGTGGGATATGTGTCGGTGCAGGCTCGATGGGCCAAAATGGCCTCTATCTGCACTGTGTGGTTTCTGTGAATGTTTCTGTGAATCTTTTGTACTTTCTTGTACGGTTCCTTAGTAGCCTTTTTGTTGTCGCTAGTCTTCTTCCCAGACCTACAAACTCGTGCAATGTGTCCAATCTTCCCGCATTGTCTGCATATTTTGTCTTTGGACCAGCAGTCCTTCTGGTCATGGTTAGTTCTGCCGCAGCGATAACATTTTGCAAATCCCCGTGTCATTTCGTGGGTGCCGTATTCCTGTGGTTTTTGTTGAATTTCTGCAGCTCCCCTGGCTGCTGCTTCATACGATACTGCCACGCTGAAAGCCTTATCTAGCGTCAGCTCTTTTTCTGCGAGCAGCTTCTTCTGTGTTCCTTCACTCAGGAGTCCACAGACAAATTTGTCCCGTAGGGTATCTGCCAGTCCTGCTCTGAACTGGCAGTGCTTTGATAGCTTGTGTCGTTCCGTAAGATACTCAGCATTGCTCTCATCTTTATGCTGAGTTCTCCTGTGGAATTTAAATCTTTCTGCTATCAACAGCGGTGCAGGGTTTAAGTGCTCCTGTAGAACAGCAACAATTTCGTTAAAACTCTTCGCCTTCGGTTTGGCTGGAGTAATCAGGTCCCGCAATAGGCCGTACGTTCTAGCGCCCATTAAGTTTAACAATATCGATGCCTTTTTCCCCTCCGCTATATCGTTTGCCTCGAAATATACCTCGACTCTTTCCACATACGTGGTCCAGTCCTCTAATGTATTATCAAAAGCAGTGATACAGCCAGTCTTCGGCATCTTGCAAATCTAAAATGGCGCCTCCCGTGCTTTGCCTTCTTCTCCGATTTAACAAAATGTTGCCTCCCGCGCTTTTCCTTCTTCCCCGCTGTTGTTAGCACTGCTTTCCACGGTTTCTTGCGCGTATTCTTTTTCTTTTATTATTTTCCCGTCGTGGAGCGGACCCTCTGGGACACTTCCCTCCCTCTTCTGAGGTCCGAACGCTGCCCAGCTTCGAAACACCGGCCGCGCCCTGTATGCTCCACCCTCTCTCTCTCTCCTTGCTTCCCGACTCGCTGCCTGGCCCTGTTGAAAAGCCACCCGATCGAGCTTCAGCCCGCCGCAGCCCAGGAAGGATCAGAGCACTACCTGCCACCAGCCCGACTAGCTGGGAAACCACGGACCGAGGAACCCAGCCTGGCTCTGGACAGTCTCTCCTGCAAGTTTTGAAATCGATGATTGACGGTCGACGCCCGTTTCTCGAGTTTCAATGGCCTATTTTTTTTTTTTTTTCTTCTTTCTTCTGGCTCCGACCTTCAACAACGCCGTCGGAGCTGCTGCTGAGTTGCAGGTAAGTTCGTTTCTAACTCGTCGCCAGTGTTAAGTCCATGAATGATTGAGACACGGACTAGCAGGAGAGAAAACAAACATAGGACTTTACTGGTGAAAGGCATAAACGAAACTAAACAACAGAGGCTCTCTAGCGCCCTTTATTCAGGGGTGGTCATTGCCGGTACTGCAGTCTGAGACCAGTTATTCTCTTAAAGGTACATACACAACACCATTCTACACAATCTCTCATCATAGGACAGCCCGCTCATCCCAGGAATCAATCTAGTGAACCTTTGTTGCACCGCCTCCAAGGCAAGTATATCCTTCCTTAGATAAGGAGACCAAAACTGTGCACAGTACTCCAGGTGTGGTCTCACCAAGGCCCTGTACAATTGTAGTAAGACTTCCTTACTCTTATACTCCAACCCCCTTGCAATAAAGGCCAACATGCCATTTGCCTTCCTTATTGCTTGCTGTACCTGCATGCTAGCTTTCTGTGTTTCTTGCACGAGGACACCCAAATCTCTCTGAACACCAACATTTGAAAGTTTCTCACCATTTAAAAAATATTCTGTTTTACTATTCTTCCTACCAAAGTGAATAACCTCACATTTCCATACATTATACTCCATCTGCCACCTTACTGCCCACTCACTTAGTCTATCTATATCGCTTTGCAGTCTCTTTGGCCTTGATTTTAACTGAGCCGTGGAGGCGGGCATGGAGGCATGTGGGGGGTTAAAGTCCCGAATTTGGGGGTCCCGACACCATCCCGCCCCCAAGCTGCCTCCATGTAATTTTCAAAGGAGGCGGGTACCCGCCCCGCACTGGGACCCGCCTCCCCGAGGCGGGAAGGGATTAGTGCCAATTAACTGCCTGTTCACAGGTAGTCAACAGGCAGTGTTCAGCCTAATCCCTATTTTAAAGCTTGAACTGTGGGATTCCCGACGGCTCCAAACCACGCCAAGTTGGAGGAGTCGGACCGTCGGATTGAAGGACTTGGAGGGGTCGAGATGTCGGTGTTCAGGTGAGTGATGTGTGCATGAGTGCAAAGGTAAGTGTGTTTGGTGTGTCTAAAGTGTGTAAAGAAGTTTAAATTACCTGTACTTAGCTTTTCAGCCTTCCTTCCTCTAGGCTGCGGGAGTCCATCATCTAACCGGCACAGAAAGCAGAATGGTCGCGAGCTGTCAAAAGTGACAGCCTGCAGCTTTCTGTGCCAGTGAGATTTCTAACTGAGTCTGTGGAGAAGGACTCAGGTTAGAAGTAAGGCTGTCAGTGTTTGACAGCTTCAAACAGCAAAAAAGCTCTTGACAGATGAAATTTCAGTCTGTGACGTCACCTGTTGCTGGTGGCCCTTAATTGGCCTGCTGAGCCCGCTGGGTGGGCTCAACAAGGTCAATCAAGTTAAAATCGCGTGGATTGGTCGCATCTCGATGGAGGCGGGACTACAACCCTGAAAGTTGTAGTCCCGCCTCCTACCCGATTCCTCAATGACAATCACCCCCATTGATTTGTGTGATAGTGTAAAATGTGCGATAGCAAATTGGCAGCTCATTTCACAAAAATACCCGGTTCTTATTTTCACTGAAAAATCAGGAGAGATGTAGAACGGGCTGCCAGTCCGCTGACACTTTGCTTTACACTATCGCACAAAGTCAGGATCTAACCCAAAGAGCCCATGATGATGATTTTATTTGTATTTGTTTATGTAATCAAGTGAGCTGTAAAAAAAGAAAGACAATATTGTGACTGGCAGCATGAATCATTATTGTATAGTGCAGAAATGTCAATTAAAGCTCCTCAACTCCATAATGATTACCTTTCAATAATAATGGGCTGCAACAGTGTTTATCCATTAGAATGCATGTGGGGAAATCACTGGGAAATCATTAACATGGAAAATTAATGTACGCTTTTGAATTCCTTATATCGAGCATTTCAGAAGGAGCAATTAAATATCCGAGTAAGAAGAATCAACTCCAACGCGTCCGTCAATCACAATCATCATCACCACCAGTTTATTTTTTTTAATGGATCCAATTAGTAATACTGACTAAGCACGGCAAATCCAATTTTCCCACTTAATGAGTTGATACGGCGGGCACTAAAGAACCCAACTTCTGTCCAGCCACTAAATCGGAATCTTGCACTTATGAGCGATGCAGGGAAATAATGACATGCAAATAACATGTTAATTTGTGAGCAGTTCACCCTTAATGCTTCAGAGGCTTGAATGCCCTTAGCCAAATCCAGTAGATAGAAAGACCGTGCCTGAGTAAATGCTATTAATTCTCCCTACCTTCAGGACGGTTTCTGAAATATTCCAACTAAATATTGTTATTGCCGTTGCTATATCCAGGTAGCTGTTTCTCTCATGAATTGGGCAGGGAATCACCAAGAGGTGGTTTAGAAAGCAATAGCAAAACAATACTTCTCTCCACCCCTCCCTGTTCAAATTTGGTAAACTCAAGGGGCGGGAAGGGAAATTTCTGCATTAATCCGTTCTCAGTCGTTAGTGTGCAAATTTGGTGTGCATCAATATATATTAATGATGATCTAGACGAGGGAACTAGATGTAATATCTCCTAGTTTGCAGACGACACAAAGCTGGGTGGGTGTGTGTGCTGCGAGGAGGATGCCGAGAAACTCCAGTATGATTTGGACAGGTTGGGTGATTGGGCAGATACATGGCAGATGCAGTATAATGTGGATAAATGCGAGGTTATCTACTTTGGTGGCAAAAACAGGAAGGCAGGTTATTATCTGAATGGCAATAGATTGGGAGAAGGGGAAGTGCAACAAGACCTGGGTGTCCTTGTGCACCAATCGCTGAAGGTAAGCATGCAGGTGCAGCAGGCAGTTGAGAAGGCAAATGGTATGTTGGCCTTCGTAGCGAGAGGGTTCAAGTACAGGAACAAGGATGTCTTGCTGCAGTTGTACAGATCCTTGGTGAGACCACACCTTGAGTATTGTGTGCAGTTTTGGTCACCTTATCTGAGGAAGGATGTTCTTGCCATGGAGCGAGTGCAGCGAAGATTCACCAGACTGATACCTGGGATGGCAGGACTGACGTATGAGGAGAGATTGGGTCGATTGGGCTTGTACTCGCTGGAGTTTAGAAGAATGAGAGGGGATCTCATTGAAACTTATAAAATTCTAACAGGACTAGACAGACTAGATGCAGGAAGGATGTTCCTGATGGCAGGCGAGTCCAGAACCAGGGGTCACAGTCTAAGGATAAGGGGTAAGCCATTTAGGACTGAGATGAGGAGGAATTTCTTCACCCAGAGAGTGGTGAACCTGTGGAATTCTCTACCACAGAAGGCAGTAGAGGCCAATTCATTAAATATATTCAAGAAGGCGTTAGCTATATTTCTTAAGGCTAAAGGGGTCAAGGGATATGGGGAGAAAGTAGGGACAGGGTACTGAGTTTGGATGATCAGCCATGATCGCATTGAATGGCGGAGCAGGCTCGAGGGGCCGAATGGCCAACTCCTGCTCCTATCTTCTATGTTTCTTTGACAGATCCCAAAATCCTTCGCTGATGATGCTGACGTCATATGGTCGATCCGACAAAGGTAGGTCGAGAGCTCTGCGAATTTCAGCACAGCATAACTGTTCTGTATTGAATTCAGTTCAGGGATGTTTCATCAAAAACTGTCACACCCACTTTGCTCCTGTGGGGAGCTCATTATCGTACCGGTAGGACCCATCACACCGGTTAAGTAGGGCTATGGTGAGAGGGTTCAATGTCAAGAGTGTCACACCCTGCCTGTCACAGATTCACACGCCTCTGGGACCGAGTGTAATGCAGCCAAGTTTGCGGATGATACAAAGATGGGTGGGAAAGCAAAGTGTGCAGAGGACTCAAAGAACCTGCAAAGGGATATAGACAGGCTAAGTGAGTTGGCAAACATTTGGCAGATGGAGTATAATGTGGGAAAGTGCGAGGTTATCCACTTTGGCAGGAAGAATAAAAAAGCAAATTATTATTAAATGGAGAGAGATTACACAATGCTACAGTTCAGAGGGACCTGGGGGTCCTTGTGCATGAAACACAAAAAGTTAGCATGCAGGTACAGCAAGTAATCAAAAAGGCAAATGGAATGTTGGCCTTTATTGCAAGAGGATTGGAGTATAAAAGCAGGGAAGTCCTGCTACAACTGTATAGGGTATTAGTGAGACCACACCTTGAGTATTGCGTACAGTTTTGGTCTCCTTATTTAAGGAAGGATATACTTGCATTGGAGGCAGTTCAGAGACGATTCACACGGTTGATTCCTGAGATGAAGGAGTTGACTTATGAAGAAAGGTTGAGCAGGTTGGGCCTATACTCATTGGAATTTAGAAGAATGAGAGGTGATCTTATTGAAACATATAAGATACTGAGGGGGTTCAACAAGGTAGATGCAGAGAGGATGTTTCCCCTCGTGGGGAAATCTTGAACTCGGGGGCATAGTTTCAGAATAAAGGGTCGCCCTTTTAGAACTGAGATGAGGAGGAATTTCTTCTCTCAGAGGGTCGTAAATCTGTGGAATTCTCTGCCCCAGAGAGCCATGGAAGCTGGGTCATTAAATACATTTAAGGTGGAGTTAGACAGATTTTTGCAAGATAAGGGAGTGAAGGGTTATGGGGAGTGGGCAGGGAAGTGGTTTTGAGCCCAAGATGGCTTTGAGCCCAAGATGTCTGCGCTCACTCAGAGGTCAAAATCCAAACCATCGTCAACACCTTCACTGAAGCGTACGAGAGCATGGGCCTTACACTAAACATCCGTAAGACAAAGGTCCTCTACCAACCTGCCCCCGCCACAGTTATTCCCCCCGATTATCAAAATCCACGACAAGGCCTTGGACAACATGAACCACTTTCCATACCTTGGGAGCCTACTGTCAACAAGGGCAGACATCAATGACGAAGTCCAACACTGCCTTCAGTGTGCCAGTGCAGCCTTCGGTCGCCTGAGGAAGAGAGTGTTTGAAGACCAGGACCTCAAACTCGGCACCAAGCTCATGGTCTACAGAGCAGCAGTGATACCCGCCCTCCTGTATGCCTCAGAGACATGGACCATGTACAGCAGGCACCTCAAAGCACTGGAGAGGTACCACCAATGCTGCCTCTGCAAAATCCTGCAAATTCATTGGTAGGATAGGCGCACCAACGTCAGTGTTCTCGCTCAGGCCAACATCCCCAGCATCGAAGCTTTGACCACGCTCGATCAGCTCCGATGGATGGGTCATATCGTCCACATGCCCGATACGAGACTCCCAAAACAAGTGCTCTACTCGGAGCTCCGACATGGCAGGAGAGCCCCAGATGGGCAGAGGAAACACTTCAAGGACACCCTCAAAGCCTCCTTGAAAAAGTGCAACATCCCCACCGACACCTGGGAATCCCTGGCCCAAGACCGCACAAAGTGGAGGAGAAGTATCCGGGAAGGCACCGAACACCTCGAGTCTCTTCGCCGGAAGCAAGCGGAAGCCAAGCGCAAACAGCGCAAGGAGCGCACGTCAACCCAAGCACCCCACCCACCCGTCCCTTCAACCACCGTCTGCCCCACCTGTGACAGAGACTGTAGGTCCCGCATTGGACTCATCAGTCACCTGAGAACTCATTTTAATGTGGAAGCAAGTCATCCTCGGTTCCGAGCAACTGCCTAAGAGAGAAGAGGCTTTGAGCCCAAGATCAACTTTGATCTTATTGAATGGCGGAGCAGGCTCGAGGGACCAAGTGGCCTATTCCTGCTCCTATTTCTTATGTTCACACACAGTGGGTGCTGTTGAACATTTATGTGGTTTGCTTTTTTTTAAAAGTTTTTCCTTTAAAGTATTCATTTAAAGACTTTTGGGATAGAAATTGAACGTAAAACAGGGGCAACGAGGGCCAATTTCAGGGAGCAACGTCCCGTGCCACAAGCGCTCCTGAAAGACATCAGACCTGATACCAGTTCGAGCCATTTTTCAAGTGTCCCTAGTGGCTGCCTAAGATGGGTGCTAGGCTGCCTATATATGTATGTAAATATGGAGCCTAATGCCACTCCCGCTCCCCTCCTGGGGCTTACCTGCGGGGGGCCGCTGGCGATACATGCGATTCGACATTGATCTTCTTCAAATGAGCGAGCTACCAGTGGGTGCATGAGGGACACCGACAGCTTGCTGAGATAATATTAACGTGAGGCGAAGTCCAATTTCGTGTCGGCCTTGGCCTCCTGGTTAGGGCATGTGCTTCCTGCGCGACACCCATTTCATGCCCTATGAAAAATATATTTACTGAACTGAACTTTTTGTCCGAGCTCTGTAGCCATTTGATTTTTTTTTTCCCAAATTGATGTGCTTCCTCATAGCTAAGTCATTCAAATATATCTTTCAGTTTAGCAATATTAATATACTTCTTTGTATGTTTTACTCTCCCTTGTATTGTTTAACTGCGTTAGTGAGGCTCCAATCTGCCCCTCCCTCCCTACCTCTACTGCGGCTCCTGCTCTGACTCCACCCCGACTTCTTGGTGATCCCAGCCGGCTCGTCCCCGAGCTCACCGTGCTCTTCAGTGTAGGTGCTGTGGTAAATTTGCCCTCAAAATAGTATTAGTAGTAATTCTGCTGAACTCTGAGAAGACAGAAAGAACTAATGTTAAGAAAGCTGGGTACCTCAAGAGTGCACTGTACACAGCATCTGCATCCAAATTATGGCTGGGCACGGTGGAGTCAGGTTTATCAAGGTTGAATGAAAGGACATGTTGTTTTGACAAGATAAGATGGGAGTGAACTAATCCTTATCTGGATTGTTTTAAAACTGTTATTGAAAGCCAGGGACAGGCTTTCATCAAGTAATTGAAAATCACTCATTATAAGTTCTGGACATGTGTCTGTCTAAAGTTCGACACCAAAAAAAGAAATCCTTGCAATAAGATATCACTCAGATTGGCTCAAGGATTGTATCAAAGGAAATTTACATGAAAATCAAAGGTATGAAAGATTGGGAGAGAAGTCAAATAGAGATTAGAGATTTGAGACTGAGAGAAGGCTCTTCATAGAGATGGAGTTTACGGGAGTTCGAGGAGATCTAAAATGCAAGAACTCTACTAGCCAGAGATAGGCAAATAATTCAGTGCATCACTTCCTATGTAAGAGTTAAGTTCCTGAGAACAAAGTGAGGTTAGTTCGACTGAGAGAGAACAGATATTGAAGAGTCGGCCTAGGTTATGTGCTCAAGTCTCTGGAGTAGGAATTGAATCTACAACCTTCTGATTCAAAGGTGAGTGGTACCCTTATTCAATGCCATTAAAATTAAATCAGAATTATTTGCATCTTTCTCTTTCCTCATCTCCTACCAAGTGGGAAAAGTTGCCATTTTAAATAATATTTTTAGACTTTAATTATATTAAATTAACAATTATTAGGTGTTTATTGCCGCTAGTTTGTGACTCGTTATCTCTGCGATACCTGGCCAAGGGGCAATAGCTCCTGACCCACTGACTCCGCTCGGCTCTGGACCCTGGTGTGTTCTCCAGTAGAATATCTTTCGCCTCGCTGGCTGTATTGGTCTTGGTTCTGAGCCTATAGTAAGAGACCATGTCAAGAATTTGTACCCTGCTACCATTGCCCGGCCTGGCCGCCACCCAAAATTTCCCACCCCGCTGACTATGCTTGGTCCCGGCCCCCAGTGCAACCCCCCTTCCAGTTTCCAGATTCGCTGCCTCTAGCAGCTCTGGGCTCAGGCTAAAGAGCTCTGCCTTTTCTCTCAGTTTACCAAGGGAAGGCAGAGATATGATCACAGCTCCTCACATCGTGGCTCTAACCCCCAAAGATGACTGTTCAGAGCAGCACAGAGTTGCCTTTCTAATTCTAACACACAAAGCCCGAGTCCAAGAACTCCATGGCTAAATTCAAGAGGGATTTGATGCTGATTTCAGTCAGATTTTAGGCCTTTGTGAAAAATTTAACACAATGGGAAATAATTAATAAAAGAATTAATAAAAGTTTTATAAAAGTTTTATAAAAAGTATTATATGTTAAAAATGTTGACTGGTCTTAACATTCCAAAGGTATTATGCCTGTAGATGGCACTGTGAGTGTAATGTTACATAACATAATGTTATGTGACAGGGCTAACTATAGGAAAAGAAAAAACCTATCTTTGGATCCAGCAAGCAGGGAAAAAAAGCATTAAAATATGTTACTTAGGAACTGCAAGATCCTTTATGAAAAACAACAAATTGGAACCAACATCAAAAATCAAAAATTGAACAGGATAACAGAATCCAATGGCCGCATGGGGTCTGCACAAAGACAGCCTTGTGAACTCTACGCTTCAAAGGAGAGCAAGTTGGTAAAGTCATCAAAAAAATCAAAGTCAGTCTGTAGTAAATATTAGATGCACCCTAAGAAAACCAGAAGAGAGAAAGAGAAATTGCAGCACCCAACAGCTATTCTGACAGTCCATCCAAAGTGCAATGAGCTAGGTATCTGCCGCTCGCCTGTCTCAAGGTCCAATATAGGGTGAGCCTACCTGTTCCGGCTCAGAGATTGTTCCCCGTGCCCAATTTATGCCAGCAGGCCACGCAAACCAATTTCTAGGCCCTTGTGTCATATATTTGCAACGTGTTCATTTTGTTCACTTAGCACAATATCCTTTACTCCTCTCAAACTAGCAAGTAAACTGTCCATCCTGTGTGTGTGTGTGACATTCCCTGATTGTTCATGTTTCAGGCAACTTCATTTAAACATAGAAACATAGAAGATAGGAGCAGGAGTAGGCCATTCGGCCCCTCGAGCCTGCTCCGCCATTCAATGCGATCATGGCTGATCATCCAAATTCAGTACCCTGTCCCTGCTTTCTCCCCATATCCCTTGATCCCTTTAGCCTTAAGAAATATATCCAACTCCTTCTTGAATATACTTAATGAATTGGCCTCAACTGCCTTCTGTGGTAGAGAATTCCACAGGTTCACCGCTCTCTGGGTGAAGAAATTCCTCCTCATCTCTGTCCTAAATGGCTTACCCCTTATCTTTAGACTGTGACCCCTGGTTCTGGACTCCCTGAACATTGGGAACATCCTTCTTGCATCTAGTCTGTCTAGTCCTGTTAGAATTTTATAAGTTTCAATGAGATCCCCTCTCATTCTTCTAAACTCCAGCGAGTATAAGCCCAATCGTCCCAATCTCTCCTCATAAGTCATTCCTGCCATCCCAGGTATCAGTCTGGTGAATCTTCGCTGCACTCCTTCCATGGCAAGGACATCCTGCCTCAGATAAGGTGACCAAAACTGCACACAATACTCAAGATGTGGTCTCACAAAGGCCCTGTACAACTGCAGCAAGACATCCTTGTTCCTGTACTCAAACCCTCTCGCTACGAAGGCCAACATACCATTTGCCTTCTTAACTGCCTGCTGCACCTGCATGCTTACCTTCAGCGACTGGTGCACAAGGACACCCAGGTCTCATTACACTTCCCCTTCTCCCAATCTATTGCCATTCAGATAATAATCTGCCTTCTTGTTTTTGACACCAAAGTGGATAACCTCGCATTAATCCACGTTATATTGAACCTGCCATGCTTCTGCCCAATCACCCAACTTGTCCAAGTCATACTGGAGTTTCTCGGCATCCTCCTCACAGCACACACGCCCACCCAGCTTTGTGTCATCTGCAAACTTGGAGATATTACATCTAGTTCCCTCGCCCAGATCATTAATATATATTTGCAAAATACTGCGGATGCTGGAAATCTGAAATAACAACAGAAAATGCTGGAAATACTCAGCAGGCCAGGCAGCATCCGTGGAGAGAGAAACAGAGGTAACGTTTCAGGTCTGGGACCCTTCATCAGAACTGGAAAAAGCTGGAGATGTAACAGATATTAAGCAGGTGCAGAGACAGGGGGTGGGGGGGGGCGTTAGGAGGGGAGGAAGGAATTGAAAGAACATCCTGTACTTTTGTAAGAGGCAGGAAAGATAAAATGTTGCAAATGGGAATGGCAAAAATCATACTGCATGAAAAATGGGGGCAGGGATAATTATCTGAAATTGTTGAACTCAATGTTGAGTCCGGCAGACTGCAAAGTGCCCAATCGAAAGATGAGGTGCTGTTCCTCGAGCTTACGTTGAGCTTCATTGGAACAATGCAATAGCCCGAGGACAGAGAGATCAGAGTGGGAGTGAAGCGGTGAATTAAAGTGACAGGCGACCGGAAGCTCAGGGTCACCCGTACGGACTGAACGGAGGTGTTCCGCAAAGCGGTCGCCCAATCTGCGTTTGGTCTCCCCAATGTAGAGGAGACCGCATCGTGAGCAGCGAATACAGTATATTAAATTGCAAGCAGTACAAGTCGCTGTTTCACCTGGAAGGGGTGTTTGGGGCCCTGGACAGTGGGAAGGGAGGAGGTAAAAGGACATGTGTTGCATCTCCTGCGCTTGCACGGGAAGGTGCCAGGTGAAGGAGCAGGGCTGTTGGGGGTGATTGAGGAGTGGACCAGGGTGTCGTGGAGGGAGTGGTCCCTTCGGAATGCTGGCCTTCTACCCTCTCTAGATCTTTTCATTGCTAACTGCCGACGTGACATTGGCCGTCTCCATTTCTCTGCTCCCCTCACTCACTCCAACCTAACTCCCTCTGAACTTGCAGCACTCCATTCTCTCCGATCCAACCCTAACATTATCATTAAACCTGCTGATAAGGGTGGTGCTGTTGTTGTTTGGCGAACCGTCCTCTACTGTGCGGAAGCTGAACACCAACTCGCCAACACCTCCTCCTACCTCCGCCTGGACCATGACCCCACTAGCAAACATCAAGCCATTGTTTCCAAGTGTGTCACCGACCTCATCTCCTCTGGAGATCTTCCCTCCATGGCAGCCAACCTCATAGTCCCCGAACCTCGCACAGCCCGCTTCTACCTCCTTCCCAAGATCCACAAACAGGACTGCTCTGGTAGACCCATCGTTTCAGCCTGTTCTTGCCCCACGGAACTTATCTCTTCCTATCTCGACTCTATTTTTTCTCCCCTTGTCCAGTCTCTTCCCACCTACATTCGCGACTCTTCCGACGCCCTCCGTCACTTTAACAGTTTCCAGTTTCCTGGCCCCAACCGTCTCCTTTTCACTATGGACGTCCAATCCCTCTACACCTCCATCCCCCACCAGGACGGCCTTCGGGCGCTCTGTTTCTTCCTTGAACAGAGGCCCAACCAGTCCCCATCCACCACCACCCTCCTCCGCCTGGCTGAACTTGTTCTCACATTGAACAACTTCTCCTTTGACTCCACTCACTTCCTCCGAATTAAAGGTGTTGCTATGGGAACCCGCATGGGCCCTAGCTATGCCTGCCTGTTCATGGGACATGTGGAACATTCTTTGTACCAGTCCTACTCAGGTCCCCTCCCTCACCTCTTTTTCCGGTACATCGATGACTGTATTGGTGCCGTTTCCTGCTCTCGCCCTGAACTGGATAAGTTCATTCACTTTACTTCCACTTTCCACCCTGCCCTCACCTTCACATGGTCCATCTCTGACTCTTCCCTTCCCGTCCTTGACTTCTCCATCTCCATTTCTGGCGATCGGCTTTCAACAACTCCCACAGTTACCTGGACTACACTTCCTCCCACCCCGCTTCCTGTAAGGACTCTATTCCATTCTCCCAGTTTCTCCGTCTCCGCCGCGTCTGTTCTGACGATGCCACCTTCCATACTAGTGCTTCCGACATGTCTTCCCTTTTCCTCAACCGAGGATTCCCCTCTACCGTGGTTGACACGGCCCTTGACCGTGTCCGTTCTATTTCCCGCACTTCTGCTCTCACCCCTGCCCCTCCCTCCCAGAACCACGATAGGGTTCCCCTTGTCCTCACCTTTCACCCCACCAGCCTCCACATTCAACGGATCATCCTCCGCCATTTCCGCCACCTCCAACGTGATCCCACCACCAAACACATCTTCCCCTCACCTCCCCTTTCAGCATTCCGAAGGGACCACTCCCTCCACGACACCCTGGTCCACTCCTCAATCACCCCCAACAGCCCTGCTCCTTCACCTGGCACCTTCCCGTGCAAGCGCAGGAGATGCAACACATGCCCTTTTACCTCCTCCCTTCCCACTGTCCAGGGCCCCAAACACCCCTTCCAGGTGAAACAGCGATTTACTTGTACTTCTTGCAATTTAATATACTGTATTCGCTGCTCACGATGCGGTCTCCTCTACATTGGGGAGACCAAACGCAGAGTGGGCGACCGCTTTGCGGAACACCTCCGTTCAGTCCGTACGGGTGACCCTGAGCTTCCGGTCGCCTGTCACTTTAATTCACCGCTTCACTCCCACTCTGATCTCTCTGTCCTCGGGCTATTGCATTGTTCCAATGAAGCTCAACGTAAGCTCGAGGAACAGCACCTCATCTTTCGATTGGGCACTTTACAGCCTGCCGGACTCAACATTGAGTTCAACAATTTCAGATAATTATCCCTGCCCCCATTTTTCATGCAGTATGATTTTTGCCATTCCCATTTGCAACATTTTGGCCTCGAAATTCGGTGGGGTTAGCGCCCAATTAGAGGCGTTAGAGGACCTTGCGCCGGAATTATAGCCGCGATCGAAATTGCGTTGGGCCCTACCATCGGCGTTAGCCGGTAGCGCTGCGCCGGTACCGATGACGTCATCGGTGTGCGCAGCGTCCCGGTTGCCGTGGTAACGCGGCCGGACGCCCAAATTCAGTTGCGGCCGCCTCGCCCGTGGCAGCCGCAACCAACGATTGTTCAACGGGATGTTGCAGCACGTGGCGCCGGCGCATTAAGGTGGAGCGGCGGCCGGCCGCTTTCCCGGCGGCCGCCTGCCCGCACCTCCCTCCCCGGACTCCTCCACCACCCCCCCGCGGCACTGATGTGTGTGGCCCGCGAGCCCGGCACTTCTGCGAGGTGCCGGGCTCATTTGTCGGGTGAATCGACCGGTCAGCGGTCGGCTGCAGGCAGCTCCTCCTTAACAGAAGGAGGAGGCCTGCAGTACCCCAGCCTGCCGCACCGCATCGGGTGCCGCAGCGGGGGATTAGCGCCGCAAACCTGCATTCAGCGCCCATAGCGAGGCGCTGAAACCCTCCATTAGCGCCCGCAGCCGTCTGGGCGCGGGGCAGCTGAATTTTTGGCGGGCGCAGCGGCAATTATCGCGGGCGCAAAATTTCGGGCGCAAAAGCCCTGGCGGAGGCAAACCTAATTTCTAGGCCTTTATCTTTCCTGCCTCTTACAAAAGTACAGGATGTTCTTTCTATTTCTTCCTCCCCTCCTAACCCCCCCCCCCCCCCCCGTCTCTGCACCTGCTTAATATCTGTTACATCTCCAGCTTTTTCCAGTTCTGATGAAGGGTCCCAGACCTGAAACGTTAACTCTGTTTCTCTCTCCACGGATGCTGCCTGGCCTGCTGAGTGTTTCCAGCATTTTCTGTTGTTATTTCATTAATATATATATTGTGAATAGCTGGGGTCCAAGGACCAATCCCTGCGTTACACCACTAGTCACTGCCTGCCACTCGGAAAAAGAGCTGTTTATTCCAGCTCTTTGCTTTCTGTTTTCTGCTTGTTCAAATTAATGTTAAATATTCCTTCGTACTGTTCCAAGAAAAGCAGGGAGGTCTCTCCATGTTCAGACCAACTTTCCTTGTGCAATCAATTCCACCAAAAGAAAACTACCAAAAAAAGCAACTTCACTGATCCTTTATCTCATTGCTATTTGTGAGGCATTGCGGGTACAGAATGGTTGTCAAACTTACCAACATAACACGACAATCTAAATAGTAATTGATTGTATGAATTCTTTTGAAAGGTTTCACAAATGTGCTAGAGCCTTACATAAATTCAAATATTTCTTTCCTTTCTTTCTTCAGTTTAAGAAGCCATAGGGCTAGATTTTCAGTTTAGGCAGTTTTGGGGCGCTAGCTTTAGCGCCCGCCCGAAGTTAGCGCCCGCCCCAAAGTAGCGCCCCGTTGCCGGGAATTCAGTGGCTTCGCCCTAAGAGGTTGGTGGAGCGCTAAAAGAGGCGTTCCACTACTCTCTTTAGGCGCTAAGCCGGCGGTCCAGAGGGATAGCGCCCAGGCGGGGCGCAGCACGGGTGCGGTCATTTTTGCACTGACAGCAGACCCCGTGGTGCCGACCAGCTCTTAAAGGGGGAAGGGACGAATTAGTCTGCTGCCACGCCCTGCACACTGCAGCCTTGCAAAGAGGCCTCAACACTACTGCTCAGCCCCAGGGAGTCATGGCAACGCCAGAGAAGGCCCGTCAGCGTGCCCTGCGCTTCTCAGAGGGTGATCTGGACATCATGCTCACAGCTCTGGAGGTGAGGCGCAAGATCTTGTTTCCAGACAGTGGGAGGAATCCAACCCACCACGACTACACCAAAGCCTGGAAGCAGATCGCCCAGAGGGTGACATTCACCGGCGAGGCCCCCAGGACCCACACACAATGCCGTAAGAAGTACAACGATCTGACCAGGATTGTGAGGGTGAGTAGCCTTTCCAGTCTCCTCCTCATTCTTGCATGTACACCTGACATGATGGGCAAAGGGACCTGAAAGTCCTTTTGGCCAGCCCTCAGCCAGCAGCATTGGGACAGTCATGAGCATCAAATGGCCATTCGGCACTCTACACTTTGGCCAAGCTATTCCACCATGGGAGGCAGTGCACACTACATCAGGGCTTCACTCTGTCCAAGCTATTCCACCATGGGAGGCAGTGCACACTACATCAGGGCTTCACTCTGTCCAAGCTATTCCACCATGGGAGGCAGTGCACACTACATCAGGGCTTCACTCTGTCCAAGCTATTCCACCATGGGAGGCAGTGCACACTACATCAGGGCTTCACTGCGCCCTTACAGCCCGTCCTTTCTCTTGCAGGCTAAAGTAGCGTTTAATCGCCAGGCCCGTGCCAGGGGTGGCCGCGCCAAGCTGCAGAAGCTCACTCGGCTGGAGGAGCGCGTGTGTGTGCTCATGGGAGCACGTGTGATTGTCCCCACAGCGTGCGGTGTATCCGACCCTCCACTGCCCGGCAATGGTAAGGACCTCGCCTTTTGGCCCTCTCGCGTCGCACTGGCCCATCCGAGCTACCTCCTTTGCCACTGTCCCACCAATGCGCTGAATCCCACCAGTCCTAACTCCCTCGCTGACGCCGTCTCCTCACTCTGAAGCTACTCTTGTGCATTCCTGCTTTCAGCTGGTGACGACCAGGACCCTGAGGCTGCCAGTGACAGCACCTCCAACCAGGAGGAGGAGGAGGAGCAAGCCGGACCTTCGGGGGAACAGTCACGTCCCGCAGGAGAGGAGGAAATGCTCGACACCTCCTCACTGGACGAGTGCCTGGAGGAACTGTCGCAGGGCAATGCAGCTTCTGGGACCAGTGGCGTCCAGCCACCCAGCAGCCGTGCGCGTGGCCCGCGGCCTTCCCCCCAAAGGGGGGAAGGATCAGAGGGGAGTGCTGCTGCTCGGCACACTCGCCGTCACCAACGCGGCAAGGGTCCCCTAGTTCGGCCCCCTCCTCCCCAGCGGGAGAGTCGCGACTCCAGTCCGGACACCTTCACTTCGGAGGAGGTGCGGAAGCTCGATCAGATGGCCGACGACTCGGACCGGCGCCACACGGAGCTCATGAGCGTGGTGGGGCGCATACCTGAGGCCATCGAGTCGCTGGCGACCAGTGTGCGCGAGTTCGGGGCAGCAACTGCCGCGACTGGCCGCATGCTAACTGATGCCGTCAAGACCCTGGCGGATGTGATGCGCGCGCACACCAGGACCAGAGGGCCACTCACTGCTGCCACACGCGCTGTCTCAGGCAGGCATCGCCAGGGCAGGCGCCGCGCTGGACCATCCCAGCAAGCCGGCCGTCGGCTGATTGCTGCGGATCCTGCAGTGCGGGCCCGGCCGAGTGCCACCGCGCCACAGCACCAGCCAGCGCATCCCAGACGCCAGCTGGCCCACATTGCACCATCCGTCGCCGCCATTCCCCCTCTGGGGCGTCAAGGGCAAGCGGCTGCAGCTGATGGTGGCCAGGCTCAGGCGCGCCACTCAGGAGACGGCCCCTCGAGGCCCAAACGCCGTGTAGGCCGCCCCCCAGCGGCATCTGGCGGAAGGGCATCTGAGCCTCAGGCGCCTTCCCCCAGCCTCGCAGCAGCCACTGGGCAGAGCTTGCGAAGGAGCAGCAGGCAGGGCAGGGGAGGCAAAATGCTGGCCAAGGTCTCGCCCTCGCGGGCCACTCAGTAGAGGGTGTGGCCAGCTTTCCTTTAATATGGCGGTGGCCATCTTTATTTTGCCCATGGTTGTGCTTTTGGAGGGCTTTTTTTTTGCGTTAGGCCGACGTTGAGGCCCGGTTTCAATAAAGGTGGAGTGGCTCCTCCCCAGTTTGTGGGAGTGAGTCGTTTGTTGGGCTTTTTGTGGGGCCCGTTTATTGTTTTTGGGGATTCATGTGGGAAGGGCTTTTCATTTTTGTTTAATAAAAAATTATCTTTATTCATGCAGTCTCCATGGTTGTTCTTCTTAGTGTTTGTTGGCTTCGCCGGCTGAGGGCTTGCGGAGCGGCTGCATTCATCTTCCCTCATGGCCCCTGGCCATTCCCTGACAGGGGGCTTAGAAGTACCGTGTAATAAGGTGGCGTCGTGCGGCCCTTGGCCCTGGTCGCTCCCTCCTGGGAACGTACTCCTGCTCCTCCTCCTCCTCCTCCTCCTCCTCCTCATGCTCCTCCTGCTCCTCCTCCTGAGGTGCTGGTCCAACGTCAGGTGGCAGTGCCTGAGTCCTGCGGATAGCCAGGTTGTGTAGCATGCAGCAAACCACCACAAATTGGGAGACCCGGTCCGGCGAATACTGGAGAGCTCCTCCGGAGCGATCAAGGCAGCGGAACCGCTGCTTGAGGACCCCAATAGTTAGCTCGATGATGTTGCGGGTGGTTTGATGGCTCTCGTTGTAGGCCTCTTCAGCAGCGGTCCTGGGCGCGCGGAGCGGGGTCATGAGCCAGGTGCACAAAGGATAGCCTTTGTCCCCGAGTAGCCATCCTCTTGGGGGAGGCTGTGCCTGGAACATGTCATGCACAGTACTCTGCCGCAGGATAAAGGCATCGTGGCTGCTGCCTGGGAAGCTGGCATTGACTGCCATGATGCGCTGCTTGTGGTCACAGACCAGCTGCACATTCAGAGAATGGTAGCCCTTCCTGTTGCGATACTGCTCGCCATGCTCCAGAGGGGCCCGCAAAGCCACATGCGTACAGTCAATGGCGCCCTGCACCAAGGGGAATTCCCCGAGTCTGGAAAATCCCAATGCGCGCTGATGCTGGCTCTCCAGGGCCATGGGGAAGGAGATGAATTGGCTTCTCCTTCTGAACAGTGCTTCGGTAACCTGGCGGATGCAGCGATGCGCGCCGTACTGGGAGATGTTTGCTATGTCCCCAGCAGCGTATTGGAAGGAGCCGGTGGCATAGAAGTTCAATGCCACTGTCACCTTCACTTCCACCGACAGAGACGTCCTGCACCTGAGCTTTGGCCGCAGATCTCGGCGAAGCAGGTGGCAGATCTCTGCAATCACCCCCTTCCGGAATCGGAGCCTTTTAACACATCGCGCGGCACTCATGTTTAGGTAGGAGCGCTGCTGGCGGTATAGCCTGACTGGGTAAGGCCTACGTGGCCGACGCCTGTAGCCCCCTCTGCCTCTAGCCAGGGCTGCCCCTCTCACAATACGTCTGCGAGCCCTACGGACATGGAGCTGCAGCTCCGCGTTGGCACCCCATGCAACCCCCATCAAATCCTGGCAAACACTCTAATTTCCAAATGGCCACTTGCAGCGCTGTTGCCTGAGTCCAAAAATACCTGGCTCTTGCTGCTTGAAACCAGTTAGCTATCCTCCTTGTTGTGTCTCCAGAAATGCGTTGCACAAGACTGTTTTCTGAAATAATGGATGGCCTTTATACTGGAGAGGACGTTCCCTTTAATTAGCGCCCCCCGGGGCCCGCGCTGGTTGTGTTGCGTTCCTTTTTCCAAACGCTCCGGCCGCCCGCCGCACAATGGGGCGGTCCGACTGAAGTTTGCAATCGGGGCGGCCAAAGGGCGTTGCACGAGGATGTGACGTCATTTTCTGCGCGCGCATCCGGGCGGGCGCTAAACTTTGCGCCGGCGCTAACGGGCAACTTAATTTGGGGCGGGGCGCAAACTGCGCTGCGCCCGGGCGCTACACGCATAGCGCCCGGAAATCACTTCTCTTAAGGCGCTAACTGCTGGCGCAAGCAACTGAAAATCTAGCCCATAATATTTTAGAATTTGCAAAGATCAAAACTCAACATCCAAAAAACTCTAGTCTCCTGAGCAGGCCTCTCTTGAGAGCCAGCGATTAAATACATGCTCACTAGATCACCGTGCTGGAAATGCTTTTTTGAACAGCTAATCTTTTTGATTGTTGTGAGGAATAGTGTTACCAAAAGGGGAAACATATAATGGCCTCTCCCTCTCCCGCACTGCTGAGTTACTGAAGATCAATTGGTCATTTTAGGAAGGCAATATATCTCTTGACATTATTTTGATACAGTTTATGTGTGATTCTCATAGAAACTGACAAAGGTTCCGCAATACATTTGTCATGTAACTTTGCCAGTAATGGCAAAATGCAGAAACAATTTCCTTAAACGCTTCCTGTTGTTTTGGGAAATAGTCTGTGTAAAATCAGAACTGTGAGCCAAGAAATTACTGTTTGCAATATTAGCAGATGAACGCTTAATGGTTTAATTTGACATTCCCCTGTCTGCAATTTTATCCAAGTTGTTAACTTATTTAAAGTAAATGAGCTAATACCTTTGTTTATATCAAATTAGCATTACAGCCTAGAAATTAATACTGACAATATTAACATATGGAAACTTGACCTGTTTGCATAGGTTAAGTTTCCATATGTTAATATTGTCAATATTAATTTTGAGGCTGTAATGCTAATATGATATAGAGCAGATTAAAATAAAATAAATAACCCTATAAATGTGACATAATGTGATTTTATACCTTTAATGAAAAACTTGGCTTTGAATTTGAATTTATAGTATAAAGGGTATTAACGCTCAGTTCATATCTTAGAAAAGCAAGCTCATTAGGGCAACATTTTAAATTGAAGCCACAAAAGGGATTGTCTGTAACCACTGAGGCTAAAACTGTCCTTGGCTCTGTATCGGTTGACACCTTATATTCCTTACACGATACTAACCGTATCACGTTTAGTGATTTTCACACTGTCCAATCAATAAGCAATCCATGCGCAGAAAACATTGCAGATGACAGATTTCCTTCCAAAGGACTTACATATTTACAGAGCAGAGTACTCCCATAAGATGAACAACTAACCATATATTATAAAAAATATTTGCATAGCTGTGTGTATCCCATACATTTCAGTTCAGGAAAGAATCCGTATAGATTCTGTTGCACCCTCTGTTGGTGCCGGTGTGATCAAGTAAATGAATGGAGGGTGAATCCTGTATCCGTTGTCATTTACATCCAAGTCAGATATGCAGTTATTGATTTTAATTTGTTTTGAATCTAAAAAGATGTGAAACAATAATTTATGTTAAATGAAATGTCCACATGTAAATTATACGCAGTAATCTATGCGATATATGAGGCAAAAATAAAATAGCTAAAAACTTCAATTTACACTCGGTGTTAATGAAATTTCTGTTTGGACATCCATTGAAATATGAGGAAAATGCGTTCTCGATTCTAATTAATCTTTTTCTTCACCTTTTTCATTTTTCTCTTTTGTCACCTACCATTCACCTTTCCATTGCCTGTTTTTAAATGTTTTTATTCATTCACAGATGTGGGCATCACTGGCAAGGCCAGCATTTATTGCCCATCTCTAGTTGCCCTTGAGGAGGTGGTGGTGAGCTGCCTTCCTGAACCGCTGCAGTCCGTGTGGTGAAGGTGCTCCCACAGTGCTGTTAGGGAGGGAGTTCCAGGATTTTGACCCAGTGACAATGAAGGAACGGCCGATATATTTCTAAGTCAGGGTGGTGTGTGACTTGAAGGGGAACTTGGAGGTGGTGGTGTTTCCATGCGCCTGCTGCCCTTGTCCTTCTAGGTGGTAGAGCTTGTGTGTTTGGGAGGTGCTGCCGAAGAAGCCTTGGTGAGTTGCTGCAGTGCATCTTGTAGATGGTACACACTGCAGACACGGTACGCCGATGGTGGAGGGAGTGAATGTTTGAGGTGGTGGATGGGGTGCCAATCAAGAGGGCTGCTTTGTCCTGGATGGTGTCGAGCTTCTTGAGTGTTGTTGGAGCTGCACTCATCCAGGCAAGTGGAGAGTATTCCATCACACTCCTGACTTGTGTCTTGTAGATTGTGGAAAGGCTTTGGGGAGTCAGGAGGTGAGACACTTCCCTGTTTCCTGTAGGCACAGTATTTATGTGGCTGGTCCAGTTAAGTTTCTGGTCAATGGTGATCCCCAGGGTGTTGATGGTGGGGGATTCAGCGATGCTGATGCCATTGAATGTCCAGGGGAGGAGGTTAGACTCTCGCTTGGTCATTGTCTGGCACTTGTGTGGCGCGAATGTTACCTGCCACTTATCAGCCCAAGCCTGAACGTCGTCCAGGTCTTGCTGCATGCGGGCATGGATTGCTTTAATTTTCTGAGGAGTTGTGAATGGCGCTGAACACTGTGCAGTCATCAGCGAAGATCCCCATTTCTGACCTTATGTTGGAGGGAAGGCCATTGATGAAGCAGCTGAAGATGGTTGGGCCTAGGACACTGCCCTGAGGAACTCCTGCAGCGATGTCCTAGGTCTGGGATGATTGGCCTCCAACAACTACAACCATCTTCCTTTGTGCTAGGTGTGACTCCAGTCAGTGGAGAGATTTCCCCCTGATCCCCATTGACCTCAATTTTAAATTTTATTAGGGCTCCTTGGTGCCACAATTGGTCAAATGTTGCCTTGATGTCAAGGGCAGTCACTCTCCCCTCACCTCTGGAATTATCTCTTTTGTCCCTGTTTGAACCAAGGCTGTAATGAGTTCTGGAGCCGAACCCAAACTGGCAGAATCCAAACTGAGCATCGGTGAGCAGGTTATTGGTGAGTAAGTGCTGTTTGATAGCACTGACAACGACATCTTCCATCACTTTGCTGATGATTGAGAGTAGACTGATGGGGCAGTAATTGGCTTGATTAGATTTGTCCTGCTTTTTATGGACAGGACGTACCTGGGCAGTTTTCCACTTTGTCGGGTAGATGCCAGTGTTGTAGCTGTATTGGAACAGCTTGGCTAGAGGCACAGCTAGTTCTGGAGCACAAGTCTTCATCACGACAGCCGGGATATTGTCGGGGTCCATAGCTTTTGCTATATCCAGTGCACTCAGCCATTTCTTGATATCACTTGGAGTGAATTGAATTTGTTGAAGATTGGCATTTGTGATGGAGGGGACATCTGGAGCAGGCTGAGATGGATCATCCACTCTGCACTTTTGGCTGAAGATGGCTGCGAACACTTCTGCCTTGTCTTTGCACTCACGTACTGGGCTCCATATTATTGAGGATAAGGATATTCATGAAGCCTCCTCCTCCCGTTAGTTGTTTAATTGTCCACCAATGTTCACGACTGGATGTGGCAGAACTGCAGAGCTTTGATCTGATCCGTTGATTGTGGGATCACTTAGTTCTGCCTATATCATGCTGCTTCCTCTGTTTAGCATGCATGTAGTCCTGTGTTGTAGCTTCACCAGGTTGGCACCTCATTTTCAGGTATGCCTGGTGCTGCTCCTGGCATGCTCATCTACACTCCTCATTGAACCAGAGTTGGTCCCCTGGCTTGATGGTAATGGTAGAGTGAGGGATATGCCGGGCCATGAGGTTACAGATTGTGGTGGAATACAATTCTGCTGCTGCTGATGGCCCACAGCGCCTCATGGATGCCCAGTTTTGAGCTGTTAGATCTGTTCTGAAACCATCCCATTTAGCACGGTGATAGTGTCATACAACACGGTGGAGGGTGTCCCCAGTGTGAAGATGGGATTCGTCTCCACAAGGGCTGTACGGTGGTCACTGCTAGTGTAGGGTTCTCAAAATTCCCACATTCCCCAAAAGTTATCAATAAAAGGGACCCTGAATGGACAAGTTATTAAAAAGGGTACCCAAAAGAAAATGGCTTCTGAAACCTCGTGACAGAAGCCTGCAGGATTTTAAAAGCAAGGCCCTGCAAAAAAAAAGCAGGCCCATTCAAATCTTGAAATGAAACCTAACATGCATGAATCTGTGTGGAAGACTTTGGGGGAGAAATTGGGTGAGTAGCACCACCTGTTAGCGCCTAAAGAGGCAGTCAGTGCTGTAGCGCCGCTGGCTGCGTCTCCCACGATATTCAGTAGGGGCGCTAATGGTGGCATTAGGCTTTTGCGCTGCGCCGCCACCGATGACGTCATTGGTGTGCGCAGCGCCCCATTCATGCCTCGTTCGCGATATTTGGTAGCGAACGCCGCAGTTGCGCCGCTCGATACCCGCGCCCGGTTCACGGGGCCTTACTGTGCTGGCAGCGGCGCAAGTTAAGGTGGAGGTGCGGGGCGGCCGCTTTTTCGGCGGCCGCCTGCCAGCATCTCCGTCCCCGGCCTCCTAACCCATCCCCCACACCCCCCCCCCGCGGCATTGCCGGCTGTTTCCCGAGAGCCCGGCACTTCTCCTTGGTGGTGGGCTCATTTGCCGGCACTCGCGATCGGGGATCGCGCTGTTGCAGGCACCTCCCCCTTAACAGTGGGAGGAAGGCCTGCAGTACCGCAGCGTGCCGTGCCACAGCGTGTGGCGCTGCGATAATCAGTTTCAGCACCCTAAGAGGGACGTGGAGCCCCTCGAGCCTCACCCCATCTCCCTCGAGCGGCACTGAAACTGAATTTCTAGCAATCGGTATCACTCCGATCGCTGCGCTAAATCCTGCGCTCAGGCGACTTTTGCGCCACTTTGGCGCCCCAACCCAATTTCTAGGCCTTTTTGTCTTTTCTAAAGCCAGACAGCTAGATAAACACAGAATATGCATCCTTCATCTTGAAACAGTTTAACTCAGGATAGACGTAATCTTGAGGCCATTAACTTTCTGCATAGATAATCGGTAACAGCTCAAAGGAGCCACCAAGCCAAGAAAAGACGATTAAACTTCATAAATGACAAACAGTCAGGATATTGAAGCCCTTAAGCAAGGAGACAACCACCCCAAAAGCTGTAAGGTGAATGACTGTAAGCACTTTAGACGAGCCCGCCAAAATTAAACAAAGAACTGACCTGATTTGGCGCGCAGATAAGGGAATGGAGAACCTGTATAATGGCAAGGCCCACCGGTAGCCAAGGGCTCTTCTCTTCTCTTCTCTTCCCGCTCTAACACCGAGGACACCCATTACAACACCGGGGGCCATACGCGGGAGGAGAACGGGACCCGACTCAACACACACAGGACACACGGGGCCACAAGCGGGCAGACGAGACGAGACGAACGGCAAGGCCGATAAGCAGAGAAGGGCAGCATAAAGAAGCATTGGGGATGAGCGGGCACACACCCCGGGCCAGGTATAAGCTGGTATTCGAAGCACGGGTAGAAGGAGCAGCTGACGACCACGAGCACCGCGGTAACAAACTCAAGCCAACACCATAGACCGCCAACCGAACCCCAACCATAACAAAACCTTCAACGACCAGACCACCACCAGAAGAACAACCATTCTACAAGGTAAAGTACCCAACAAAGACTTTACTCTCTAAATGGAGGAAAAGGGGGTACTTTACTCGGATGACTCCACCGCCGCGCCCTGGGACCACGTGACGACGGCAGGCCCCAAAGGACACAAAGAGCGAACCCCAAAACCCGAACCGGCTTAATCGACAGGTTTCGAACTGTCAAGGAAACCCCATTGGTGAACATAAATCCATGGCTCTTCTTAGCTCAATCTAGTTAGGTATTGGGAGTGGGACAAGGGTAGGGGGATTATTAATGTGATTGTTCCCTCAGTGTGCCGTGTGTTCCCCATTCCCAACTAAGTGTACTTTTATATGCCTGTAATTATTCTAGTGATTTTCCCAGTGTTGTAATATTGTTGTGCCTTTAAATAAAATTACGGTTTTCTTGTACCAAACCAGTTGTCTACTCTATTTCTGTATCGCCGCCTGTACCTAAGTCCGGTGTGGGAGCGATTCGAACCGCTGAGAGACAGTCAGGGGCAGAGCTGACTGGGCACACGCCACCCCCTACATTACCAATACTGTCATGGACAGATGCATCTGCAACAGGTAGATTGGTGAGAACGAGGTCAGGTAAGTTTTTCCCTTGTGTTGGTTCTCTCACCACCAGTTTGGCAGCTATGTCCTTCAGGACTTGGCCAGCTCGGTCAGTCGTGGTGCTACCAATCCACTCTTGGTGATGGACATTGATATCCCAGGGTACATTCTGTGCCCTTGCTACCCCCGGTGCTTCTTCCAAGTGGTGTTCAACATAGAGGGGTACTGATTCATCAGCTGAGGGAGGGCGGAGAGTGGTGATCAGCAGGAGGTTTCCTTGCCCATGTTTGACCTGATGCCATGAGACTTGATGGGGTTCAGAGTCAATGTTGAGGACTCCCTGATCCACTCCCTCCCAACTGTGCACCACTGTGCTGCCATCTCTGGTGGGTCTGTCCTGCCAGTGGGACAGGACATACCCAGGGTTGGTGATAGAGGAGTCCGGGAAGTTGGCTGATCGGTATGATTCTGTGGGCTAGATTTTCAGTCGCTTGCGCCAGCAGTTAGCGCCTTAAGAGAAGTGATTTTCGGGCGCTATGCGTGTAGCGCCCGGGCGCAGCGCAGTTTGCGCCCCGCCCCAAATTAAGTTGCCCGTTAGCGCCGGCGCAAAGTTTAGCGCCCGCCCGGATGCGCGCGCAGAAAATGACGTCACATCCTCGTGCAACGCCCTTTGTGCGCCCCGATTCCAAACTTCAGTCGGACCGCCCCATTGTGCGGCTGGCGGCCGGAGCGTTTGGAAAAAGGAACGCAACACAACCAGCGCGGGCCCCGGGGGGCACAAATTAAAGGGGACGTACTCTCCAGTATAAAGGCCAGCCTTTTTTCAGAAAACACTCTTGTGCAACGCATTTCTGGAGACACAACAAGGAGGATAGCTAACTGGTTTCAAGCAGCAAGAGCCAGGTATTTTTGGACTCAGGTCAGAGCGCTGCAAGTGGCCTTTTGGAAATTAGCGTGTTTGCCAGGATTTGATGGGGGTTGCATGGGGTGCCAACGCGGAGCTGCAGCTCCATGTCCATAGGGCTCGCAGACGCATTGTGAGAGGGGCAGCCCTGGCTAGAGGCAGAGGGGGCTACAGGCGTCGGCCACGTAGGCCTTACCCAGTCAGGCTATACCGCCAGCAGCGCTCCTACCTAAACATGAGTGCCGCGCGATGTGTTAGAAGGCTCCGATTCCGAAAGGAGGTGATTGCAGAGATCTGCCACCTGCTTCGCCGAGATCTGCGGCCAAAGCTCAGGTGCAGGACGTCTCTGTCGGTGGAAGTGAAGGTGACGGTGGCATTGAACTTCTATGCCACCGGCTCCTTCCAATACGCTGCTGGGGACATAGCAAACATCTCCCAGTACGGCGCGCATCGCTGCATCCGCCAGGTGACCGAAGCACAGTTCAGAAGGAGAAGCCAATTCATCTCCTTCCCCATGGCCCTGGAGAGCCAGCATCAGCGCGCATTGGGATTTTCCAGACTCGGGGAATTTCCCTTGGTGCAGGGCGCCATTGACTGTACGCATGTGGCTTTGCGGGCCCCTCTGGAGCATGGCGAGCAGTATCGCAACAGGAAGGGCTACCATTCTCTGAATGTGCAGCTGGTCTGTGACCACAAGCAGCGCATCATGGCAGTCAATGCCAGCTTCCCAGGCAGCAGCCACGATGCCTTTATCCTGCGGCAGAGTACTGTGCATGACATGTTCCAGGCACAGCCTCCCCCAAGAGGATGGCTACTCGGGGACAAAGGCTATCCTTTGTGCACCTGGCTCATGACCCCGCTCCGCGCGCCCAGGACCGCTGCTGAAGAGGCCTACAACGAGAGCCATCAAACCACCCGCAACATCATCGAGCTAACTATTGGGGTCCTCAAGCAGCGGTTCCGCTGCCTTGATCGCTCCGGAGGAGCTCTCCAGTATTCGCCGGACCGGGTCTCCCAATTTGTGGTGGTTTGCTGCATGCTACACAACCTGGCTATCCGCAGGACTCAGGCACTGCCACCTGACGTTGGACCAGCACCTCAGGAGGAGGAGCAGGAGGAGCATGAGGAGGAGGAGGAGGAGGAGCAGGAGTACGTTCCCAGGAGGGAGCGACCAGGGCCAAGGGCCGCACAATGCCACCTTATTACACGGTACTTCTAAGCCCCCTGTCAGGGAATGGCCAGGGGCCATGAGGGAAGATGAATGCAGCCGCTCCGCAACCCCTCAGCCGGCGAAGCCAACAAACACTAAGAAGAACAACCATGGAGACTGCATGAATAAAGATAATTTTTTATTACACAACAATGAAAAGCCCTTCCCACATGAATCCCCAAAAACAATAAACGGGCCCCACAAAAAGCCCAACAAACGACTCACTCCCACAAACTGGGGAGGAGTCACTCCACCTTTCTTCAAACCGGGCCTCAACGTCGGCCTAACGCAAAAAATAAGCCCTCCAACAACACAACCATGGGCAAAATAAAGATGGCCACCGCCATATAAAAGGAAAGCTGCCCACACCCTCTACTGAGTGGCCCGCGAGGGCGAGACCTTGCCCAGCCTTTTGCCTCCCCTGCCCGGCCTGCTGCTCCTTCGCAAGCTCTGCCCAGTGGCTGCTGCGAGGCTGGGGGAAGGCGCCTGAGGCTCAGATGCCCTTCCGCCAGATGCCGCTGGGGGGCGGCCTACACGGCGTTTGGGCCTCGAGGGGCCGTCTGCTGAGTGGCGCACCTGAGCCTGGCCACCATCAGCTGCAGCCGCTTGCCCTTGATGCCCCAGTGGGGGAATGGCGGCGACGGATGGCGCAATGTGGGCCAGCTGGCGTCTGGGGTGTGCTGGCTGGTGCTGTGGCGCGGTGGCACTCGGCCGGGCCCGCACTGCAGGATCCGCAAAAATCAGCCGAGGGGCGGCTTGCTGGGATGGTCCAGCGCGGCGGCTGCCCTGGCGATGCCTGCCTGAGACAGCGCGTGTGGCAGCAGTGAGTGCCCCTGTGGTCCTACTGTGCGCGCGCATCACAGCCACCAGGGTCTTGATGGCATCAGTCAGCATGCGGCCACTCGCGGCAGTTGCTGCCCCGAACTCGCGCACACTGGTCGCCAGCGACTCGATGGCCTCAGGCATGTGCCCCACCATGCTCATGAGCTCCGTGTGGCGCCGGTCCGAATCCTCGGCCATCTTATCCAGCTTCCGCACCTCCTCCGAGGTGAAGGTGTCCGGACTGGAGTCGCGACTCTCCCGCTGGGGAGGAGGGGGCCGAACTAGGGGACCCTTGCCGCGTTGATGGCAGCGAGTGTGCCGAACAGCAGCACTCCCCTCTGATCCTTCCCCCCTTTGGGGGGAAGGCCGCGGGCCACGCGCACGGCTCCTGGGTGGCTGGACGCCACTGGTCCCAGAAGCTGCATTGCCCTGCGACAGTTCCTCCAGGCACTCGTCCAGTGAGGAGGTGTCAAGCATTTCCTCCTCTCCTGCGGGACGTGACTGTTCCCCCGAAGGTCCGGCTTGCTCCTCCTCCTCCTCCTCGTCGGAGGTGCTGTCACTGGCAGCTTCAGGGTCCTGGTCGTCACCAGCTGAAAGCAGGAATGCACAAGAGTAGCTTCAGAGTGAGGAGACAGCGTCAGCGAGGGAGTTAGGACTGGTGGCATTCAGCGCATTGGTGGGACAGTGGCAAAGGAGGTAGCTCGGATGGGCCAGTGCGACGCGAGAGGGCCAAAAGGCGAGGTCCTTACCATTGCCGGGCAGTGGAGGGTCGGATACTCCGCACGCTGTGGGGACAATCACACGGGCTCCCATGAGCACACACACGCGCTCCTCCAGCCGAGTGAGCTTCTGCAGCTTGGCGCGGCCACCCCTGGCATGCGCCTGGCGATTAAACGCTACTTTAGCCTGCAAGAGAAAGGACGGGCTGTAAGTGCGCAGTGAAGCCCTGATGTAGTGTGCACTGCCTCCCATGGTGGAATAGCGTGGACAGAGTGAAGCCCTGATGTAGTGTGCACTGCCTCCCATGGTGGAATAGCTTGGACAAAGTGTAGAGTGCCGAATGGCCATGTGATGCTCATGACTGTCCCAATGCTGCTGGCTGAGGGCTGGCCAATAGGACTTTCAGCTCCCTTTGCCCATCATGTCAGGTGTACATGCAAGAATGAGGAGGAGACTGGAAAGGCTACTCACCTTCACAATCCTGGTCAGATCGTTGTATTTTTTACGACATTGTTTGTGGGTCCTGGGGGCATCGCCGGTGAACGTCACCCTCTGGGCGATCTGCTTCCAGGCTTTGGTGTAGTCGTGGTGGGTTGGATTCCTCCCACTCTCTGGGAACAAGATCTTGCGCCTCACCTCCAGAGCTGTGACCATTATGTCCAGATCACCCTCTGAGAAGCGCAGGGCACGCTGACGGGCCTTCTCTGGCGTTGCCATGACTCCCTGGGGCTGAGCAGCAGTGTTGAGGCCTCTTTGCAAGGCTGCAGTGTGCAGGGCGTGGCAGCAGACCAATTCGTCCCTTCCCCCTTTAAGAGCTGGTCGGCGCCACGGGGTCTGCTGTCAATCCAAAAATGACCGCACCCGCGCTGCGCCCCGCCTGGGCGCTATCCCTCTGGACCGCCGGCTTAGCGCCTAAAGATAGGAGTGGAACGTCTCTTTTAGCGCTCCACCAATCTCTTAGGGCGAAGCCACTGAATTTCCGGCAACGGGGCGCTACTTTGGGGCGGGCGCTAACTTCGGGCGGGCGCTAAGGTTAGTGCCCCAAAACTGTCTATACTGAAAATCTAGCCCTGTGAGTCTATTGCTTGACTAGTCTTTGGAACTAGGCTGTTGCTTGACTCGTCTGTGAGACAGCTCTCCCAATTTTGGCATCTCCAGCTGTTAGTGAGGAGGACTTTGCAGTGTCAACTGGGCTGGGTGTGCCTTCATCATTCCCAAATCCGATGCCTAGGTCGATGCCAGGTGGCCTGTCCATTTTTATACTTCTTTGTAGTGGTTTGATACACTGAGCAACTTGCTCGGCCATTTTAGAGGGCAGTTATAAATCAACCTCAAGAGTCCCGGGTAAGGATGGCAGGTTTCCTTCCCTAAAGGACATTAGTGAACCAACTGATGTACACAGGATCCCAATCAATTTTGGACTTCCTCTGGCCGGAATGTGCAGTGCACATGCCCAATCCAGTCGAACTGGCCGTAAAGAGACCGCTGGAGGACACTCCGAAATTGTAAAAGTTAAGCTTTTTTGAATGATTTATATAAGGTCAGGAGGAGCATGAATATTGTCTCGCTCTGTGCCCTTCCGCCCCGCCCCGCCCTCCACACCAAACCCCCTCCCCCAACTCCATGCTGCCCCCCCACCCCACCACACTCCACCACCCCAACCCCTCCCCCAACCCTACCCCACCCCAAACCCCCTCCCCCACCACACGCTCCCCACACCCCACCACCCCCCTCCACCCCTCCCCCCTCACCACTCCCCCCACCCTACCCCACCAAACCCCCCACCCCACCACCCCCCCTCCACCCCACCCCACCCTGCCCTCCTCCCCACCACCCCTTCCACCCTCCTCCACCCCTCCCCCTCACCACTCCCCCCACCCTACCCAACCACACCCCCCCACCCCACCAGCCCCCCTCCACAACCCCCGCCCCACCCTCCACCCCACCACCCCCACCCCACCACATCGCCACCCCACCACACCCCCTCCCCCCCACCGCGCCCCGCCACCCCCACCAGCCACCCTCCACCCCCCCGCCCCACCATACACCCCGCCACCCCCACCCCACCACACCACCCCCCCACCCCACCACACCCCCTCCACCCCACCGCGCCCCACCCGCCACCCCCACCCCCCGCAAACCACACCCCCACCCCAACACACCCCCTCCACCCCACCACGCCCCACCCTCCACCCCGCCACCCCCACCCCACCACACCGCCCCCCCACTCCACCCCATCTTATTTTTCTTTCTTTCTTTTTAATATTTTCTCTTCCTGTATTTATTTTCATTGATTTCTCTTTTTTTTCCATTTCCATCTGAATTATTTTCTTCTTGTTATCTCAGCAATATCCAGGGGAAAATGTGTTGGATTAAGTTAGCCCTGCTGTGATAAAACTAGTTGAGGGGGGGCGGAAATCAATGGTGTGTAAGGGCCTAGAAGAGAACAATTGAAATAGATAAGAAACACAAACGATTTTCGTGCATCGAGCAGGAACCATTGAGCCTGAGTAAAATAACAAAGAGCAGGAACAGGTCCATATGTCTGAGAATCTTAACAGGAAGTGTGCAATCTGGGTAAAGAGATCAACAGGAAGTGTGCAAACTAAGTAAAGAGCTTAGCAGGAACTGGCCAGGCCAGGTGTGAGAGAGTAGCACTTCACTAGGATCTCATAGCATAGGATAGAATGCAATACAAGGTCATCGATATCTTAATATTTTTATGAGATTCATTTCTATGGCAAGGTACTGACCCATCATAACCTAGACACGGTACAATGACAAAAAGGGAACGAACCAGAGATGCATAAATTCTGAAATTTAAAAAACCCAGAAATGCACAGCAAGTTACTCAGCATCTGAAAGGGAGAGAAAGATTAATGGCGAATTATCCAATGGTGTTCTTGATACAATGAGCCTTGCCAGAAGCACGCACGGGGTTGGAATATCGGGCCTCCCAGCTTCTGCACTACATATTTCCCCAGCCCAAATAGCCACTGGCCCTTTTTACCTGGAAAAGGTGGGTCTCACCTTTTTTGTGCAGAACCTTTCTTTAAATACTTAAAATAATTGAGGTCATCCAAAACTCGGCTGCCCGTGTCCTAACTCGCGCCAAGTCCCGTTCACCCAGCACCCCTGTGCTCGCTGACCTACATTGGCTCTCAGTTAAGCAGCGCCTCGATTTCAAAATTCTCATCCTTGTTTTCAAATCTCTCCATGGCCTCGCCCCTCCCTATCTCTGTAATCTCCTCCAGCCCCACAACCCCCGCCCCCCGAGATATCTATGCTCCTCTAACTCTGCCCTCTTGAGCATCCCTGATTATAATCGCTCAACCTTTGGTGGCCGTGCCTTCTGTTGCCTGGGCCCTAAGCTCTGGAATTCCCTGCCTAAACCTTCCCGCCTCGCTACCTCTCTTTCCTCCTTTTAAGACGCTCCTTAAAACCTACCTCTTTGACCAAGCTTTTGGTCACCTGCCCTAATTTATCCTTATGAGGCTCGGTGTCAAATTTGTTTTCTTAAAATTCTCCTGTGAAGCGCCTTGGGACGTTTGTAGGGGGGCATCTTTTAACTGGTTTATGGTAATTTACCTGGCCAGCAGCCTTTGCCTACGCTCTGACCAATTCCAACCTTTTACCTGGTTTACGTTCATTCACCTGGTCAGGCAGCCTTTTGCTGCTACACTGTAAACCAATTTAAACAGCGGTTTCGAATCACTACCCCACCTTCCAGTTCTGACTGGCGGAACATATAATTAATGATATACTAAAAACGGACAACTGATCTGGATGTGAGAAAGTCAACTTTTATTGAACTAAAGAAACTATAATCAAATTTTAAACAATACCACATGAACACAGTAATTACAGTAAAATTGCTTAAATGGGGGAAGGCAGACGGTGAAAATGAGGGATTAATGGCTACAATGTTAATTAAGCAATCTTAGCAATTTCCCCTCAATTACCACCCCCTGACTCCTTACTAGGCTGCCTTGCTGAGGAGTCAGAAAACCTGCTCACCTGGGGTCCAGCGAAGTAAGAGAGAGATAGCTTCTCGGGAGCTATCTTTTATATCCTGCCAACTCCTGTTTGGCGCTGAAAAAGTCTGTGTGCAAAACTCGCGCCCAAATGTTCCAATATACAAGAGAAGGACTGTGATTGGCTGATTCAAAGTGGTTGGAGTGGTTTAATGTGTCTGCACTCTGGGGCCAAAGTGTACCCACCCACATCCGGAGTTCACCTGGGCTAAAACAAAAGGGAATCCAACTGCCCTATTGTTAAGAATTGGGTGATTCAAAACCCAGTCATTCCTAAACTGTTGCATATCAAAAGTCCTTTCCACAGTTTCAATGTGCCTCATTGTGTGTGTAGGGGGTTTGAATGGGTTGAAACTACTGTGTAAACAGAAGCCGATTGTTCTGCGGTTAGTCTCAAGTGGTTGTAATCCCTTATGTCAATAAACAACTTCTGAGAAGGGAAAACTCCCTTTGATTGGCAGGTCTGACTGCCACTGTATCCTCCCACTTACACAGACATCCACAAGCTGCAAGCTGCTTTGTCTTTTGGCCATGCTTTTTCCTGACGGCCATTTTCAAACCTCTTTGAAATTACCAAACACCAGGGAACAATTTTATTAAAATGTACTGTCTTAAAGTGTGCGAATTTTTCCACAGAGCTCCTCGATTCCGGTGTTGTCCACGTGCTGCAACACAGCCTTTTGCGGTTCTGGGCACATTTTAAAACATTGTCCTACCCAGAGACAATTCAAAACACATAATTCTTCATCACGATGTGGACCAATATTTCCCGATCTTCAGGGGAAATAGGGGAATTTTGCAAACCCCTACATTCCCTCCTTTTGATACTTCCAACTTGATTGTAGTATCCATTCGAAGGAGTGAGCAAAATTTCTGACCCCCTGACAAACAACCATCCCCTGTAATTACCTAACAGCTACCTACCACTGATCCCCATCCTGTCTATTCCCCTCAAATTCAAGAAAAAACTGTGCTACGGAAGGCATCTTACAGATACATCAATTTACAATAAGGGGTCTCATACCCCTGCATCACTTGTTACATTGCAACTTATTACAAAATGTTGCAATCTTAGTCATACAATGTTAATCAAAATGATCCCAAGCATGGAGAGGGTCCTACGCCTCTGCTCAACTTGGAGTTGTCACAAAATGATCCCAAGCACGGAGAGGATCCTACGCCTCTTCTCAACTTGGGGCTGTAACACAAAATACAAAAAAACTTGAACAACATGCTTAAACAAACCCCGACCATCACGTGCCAATGATGGGTCGCGAAATTCGAGTGGGTAATGCTCCTCCCACCCGGGCAGTAAATGTTCCTTCCACCCTCCTTGAAAGGTCTTGGACTTTTAAAACATGCAGAATGGATTTACAGACCAGCCTGCTCCGCCAGCCCCAAGCCGTTACCTTGTCCCTATGTGGAGGCGGGGTACCCCTCATGTTTAAAATTACCTTAGCACAGACCGAGACCGGGGAGTATGGGATCGCGACTCCCAGTCCCTCCTCCTCCCGTCTTCCCTCGACTGGCTGCAGAAAATGATGAGTGCCTGTGTGGCGGCTCTCGCTGGCCCCACACTCAAACTTGGATCCCAGATCAAATCAATCAAATCAAATCAACTTTTATTGTCATTGTTAGTGCACAAGTGCAGTACAACGAAATGTAGGCTTACGGCTCCCGAGAGTGTACATTTAGATTAAGACATTTAAACATTCAACATACATTTGGCTTGTAATACATTAACATAAACATAACCATAATAAAGTGCATTGGCAGATGTGCAGGCTTTAGAGTTTATTTGTGGAGTTCAGTAGGATGACAGCCCTGGGAAAGAAGCTGTTCCTAAATCTGGTCATACGGGTGCGAATGCATCTGTAGCGTCTCCCAGATGGCAGGAGGGTGAACAGACTGTGGCTGGGGTGGGTAGGGTCTTTGATGATGGACCGTGACCTCCGTAAACAGCGTTTCTGGTATATGTGCTCTATGGTTGGTAGCTGGGTGCCGGTAATGCGTTGGGCAGTTTTGACTACCCGCTGCAGGGCTTTCCGGTCATCGTAGCTACAGCTGCCATACCATACTGTGATACAGTTTGTCAGGATGCTCTCTATTGTGCAGCGGTAAAAGTTAGAGAGGATCAGGGGTGACAGGTTACATCCCTTCAGCCTCCTTAGGAAATATAGGCGCTGCTGGGCCTTCTTCACCAGAGAGGAGGTATTGAGGGACCAGGAGAGGTCTTCCGTGATGTGGACTCCGAGGAACTTAAAGCTGTCCACCCTTTCCACCACAGCCCCATTGATGTGGATGGGGGTGTGACTTCCGCCTTTAGACTTCCTGAAGTCCACAATGATTTCTTTGGTTTTCTTGATGTTAAGGGCCAGGTTGTTATCGGCGCACCACTTCACGAGATGCTGGACCTCCTCCCTGTAGGCTGACTCATCGTTGTTGGTGATCTGGCCTACTACCGTGGTATCATCCGCAAACTTGATGATGGTGTTGGAACCATGAACAGCCACACAGTCATGGGTAAAGAGGGCCACCCACTCATTCTCCCCAGCCACACTTACACTCTAACTTTGCCCGTGGGCCCCCGGGTGAGTTCCTCCCTTCCCCAAACACACCCACATGACTCTTGGGTCTCCCCCTCCCCTTTACAATCTTTCCCGGGCCATCACCACCCATTCCCGGGGAACGCGTCCCTATCTGACAAGGCGCCCGTGCTTCCCCACCATGACTCCTCAACAGTGAGTTCTCCCGCAAGTGAACTTCGGTCAGGATAGTGCTGGGTTGGGGGCCATGCCCCACCCAGCTGGGGCCATCTCTTCCACGTAGGAGGAGTAGGCAAGTTCCTCCGGACCCTGTCCAGTTTCTCCCGAAGGTCGCTGCGGGGTTTCCCTCTGGATTTGTCCAGTGGCGAGGTGATCCCCAACATTCTGTATCCTTATCTTCATTCGATGCCCAGCTCAGGCTTGGCGAACAGGGCTGCTTCTTCGTCCAATCTCCTGCAAAACTTAAAAGGACATGCAGCCAGGTCTCTCACTGACCTGCTGCCTTTGGTGGAGACATGGTCGGGTCCCTCGACCTCGGAGCAAAATGCAAACATTTGGCACACTTTTAAACTTAAACTTAAACAGTTAATTCTAAACTTACAATTTACACCTTAAAACAAGCTATATACACACATAGCTATAATACAAATGCTGCCCGTCTCCGGACGGTCAGGCTAATCTCTGGCACTGTCGCAGATTACTGCTGGCTGCAGCGAAGCTGGACTGCCTCCTGCCTCTGGTCCCTCGCAGCTTATGGCTACTACATAAGAACATAAGAACATAAGAAGTAGGAGCAGGAGTAGGCCAATCGGCCCCTCGAGCCTGCTCCGCCATTCAATAAGATCATGGATAATCTGATCCTAACCGCCAATCTACTATCACAGAACCATCTCCTGAATCTAACAGAATTAGACACACAAAATAGGAGCAGGATCAGGCTACACGGCCCCTGGGCCCGCTCCGCTACCCACAGGGCCATGTCCGATCCGAACCAAGACTCATGTCCAAATTCCAGCCCGCTCCCCGTAACCCTTAATTCCCTTTACTTCTAGGAAACTGTCTATTTCTGTTTTAAATTTATGTAATGATGTAGCTTCTACAGCTTTTTGGGGCAGCATATTCCATGGACCTACCACCCTCTGAGTGAAGTAGCTCCTCCTCATCTCAGTTTTGAAAGAGCAGCCCCTTATTCTAAGACTATGCCCCCTAGTTCTAGTTTCACCCATCATCGGGAACATCCTCCCGGCATCCACCCGATCCAACCCCTTCACAATCTTATATGTTTCAATAAGATCGCCTCTCATTCTTCTGAATTCCAATGAGTAGAGTCCCAATCTACTCAACCTCTCCTCATATGTCCATCGCCTCATCCCCGAGATTAACCGAGTGAACCTTCTTTGTACTGACTTGAGAGCAAGTATGTCTTTTCTTAAGTATGGACACCAAAACTGTATGCAGTATTCCAGGTGCGGTCTCACCAATACCTTGTACAACTGAAGCAATACCTCGCTATTTTTATATTCTATCCCCCAGCAATGAAAGCCAACATTCCATTGGCCTTCTTAATCACTTGCTGCACCTGCATACTAACCTTTTGAGTTTCGTGCACCAGGATTCCCAGATCCCTTTGTACTTCAGTACTTTCAAGTTTCTTGCCATTAAGATAATAACTTGCTCTACGATTTTTCCTGCCAAAGTGCATAACCTCACACTTCCCAGTATTGTATTCCATCTGCCAAATCTCTGCCCACTTACTTAGCCTGTCTATGTCCCCTTGCAGGTTTTTTATGTCCTCCTCACTCATTACTTTCCCTCCCATCTTAGTATCATCTGGAAACTTTGATATGTTACACTCGGTCCCCTCTTCCAAATCGTTAAAATAAATTGTAAAGAGTTGGGGACCCAGCACTGACCCCTGCGGAACACCACTAGTTACTGATTGCCAGTCTGAGAATGAACCATTTATCCCAACTCTCTGCCTTCTGTTAGATAGCCAATCCTCTATCCATGCCAGAATATTACCCCCAATCCCATGATTTTTTATCTTAAGCTATAATCTTTTGTGTGGCACCTTGTCAAATGCCTTTTGGAAGTCTAAATACACTACGTCCACTGGTTCCCCTTTATCCACCCTATATGTTACTTCCTCAAAGAACTCCAGCAAATTTGTCAAACATGACTTCCCCTTCATAAAACCATGCTGACTTTGTGCTATTAAATTATGATTATCCAAATGTCCTGTTACTGCCTCCTTAATAATGGACTCCAAAATTTTACCTACCACAGATGTTAGGCTAACCGGTCTATAGTTTCCAGCCTTCTGTCTACTGCCCTTTTTAAATAAGGATGTTACATTAGCAGTTTTCCAGTCAGCCGGGACCTTTGCTGAGTCCAGGGAGCTTTGGAAAATTATTACCAATGCATCCACAATCCCTACCGCCACTTCCCTCAAGACCCTAGGATGTAAGCCATCAGGTCCAGGTGATTTATCTGCCTTGAGTCCCATTATTCTACCGAGTACCATTTCCTTAGTGATTTTGATCATGTTTAGCTCCTCCCCCCCTATAGCCCCCTGTTTGTCCAGTGTTGGGATATTCTTAGAGTCCTCTGCTGTAAAGACTGATACAAAATATTCATTCAGTGTTTTTGCCATCTCCATATTTCCTACCATTAATTTCCTGGTCTCATACTCTAAGGGGCCAACATTTACTTTAGCCACCCTTTTTCTTTTTATATAACTATAAAAACTCTTACTATCTGTTTTTATATTTTTTGCTAATTTACTTTCATAATCTATCTTCCCTTTCTTAATCAATCTTTTTGTTATTTTTTGCTGTCTTTTAAAGTTTTCCCAATCCTCTATCCTCCCACTAGATTTGGCTACCTTATATGCCCTTGTTTTTAGTCGAATACTATCCTTAATTTCTTTACTTAGCCACGGATGGCTCTCTTTTCTTTAACACCCTTTTCTTCCCAGTGGAATATATTTTTTTTGGAAGTTGTAAAATAAATCCTTGAATGTACACCACTGATCATGTATCGTCTTACCCTTTAATCTATTTTCCCAATCCACTCTACTCAATTCCGCTCTCATACCTTCATAGTCTCCTTTATTCAAGCTTAGCACGCTTGTTTGAGATCCAACCTTCTCACCCTCTAATTGAATATGGAATTCAACCATGTTATGGTCACTCATTCCAAGGGGATCCTTTACTGGGACATTTTTAATTAATCCTGTCTCGTTACACAGGACCAGATCTAAGGTTGCTTGCCCCCTGGTCGGTTCAGTTACATACTGCTCAAGAAACCCATCCCTAATACACTCAATGAACTCATCCTCAAGGCAGCCCTGCCCAATTTGCTTTGTCCAATTAATATGATAGTTAAAATCCCCCATAATTATAGATGTTCCCTTATTACAAGCCTCAACTATTTCCTGATTGATACTCCGTCCAACAGAGTTGCATCTGTTCGGAGGCCTATAGACTACGCCCACTAGTGTTTTTTTCCCCTTATTATTCCTTATCTCCACCCAAACTGTTTCGTTATCCTGATCTTTTGACCCAATATCATTTCTCTGTATTACAGTGATTCCTTCCTTTATTAATATAGCCACCCCACCTCCCCTTCCTTCCTGCCTGTCCTTCCTGATCGTTAAATAACCTGGTATGTTTAATTCCCAGGCATTGTCACCCTGCAGCCATGTTTCTGTAATGTCCACAAGATCATACCCATATGTAGTTATTTGTGCCATTAACTCATCCATTTTGTTATGAATGCTACGTGCGTTCAGATAGAGAACTTTCAAATATGTTTTGTGACACTTAGTTCCTGCTTTTGCCCTTTTTATTACTTTACCTTTTACTCCATACCTTCTGCCCCTTCCTGACACGCTCTGGTTTTTAATTTCCCCACTGCTACCTAAGCCTATGACCTTCTCTGTTGTCATTTTTATTATTAGCTCTCTAGGAACCTCCCCCCCACTAGTTAGTTTAAAGCCTTCTCTACAGCCCTAGTTATATGATCCACCAGGACTCTAGTCCCACCACTGGCCAAGTGAAGCCCGTCCCAATGGAACAGCTCCCTCCTGCCCCAGTACTGGTGCCAGTGTCCCAGGAAGCAAAACCCATTTCTCCCACACCAGTCTTTGAGCCATGCATTTAACTCTCTAATTTTATTTGTCCTAGCCAAATTTGCTCGTGGCTCAGGTAATAATCCCTTGAGGTTCTGTTATTTAATTTGACCCCTAGCTGCTCATACTCCTTTAACAGAACCGGCTTCCTAGTCCTATCTATGTCATTTGTACCAACATGGACCACGACAACTGGATCCGCCCCCTCCCACTGCAAGTTTCTTTCCAGCCCAGAGGAGATGTCCTTAACCCTGGCACCGGGTAGGCAACACAGCCTTTGGGACTCTCGCTCTCGGCTGCAGAGAACTCTATCTATCCCCCTAATAATACTTTCCCCTACCACTACAACATTTCTATTTACTCCCCCCTCTTCAATGGCCCCCGTTCCACGGTGCTGTGGCCAGGTTACTCATCCTCCCTGCAGTCCCTGCTCCTGTCCCCACAGGGAGTAATAACTTCGAACCTGTTGGACAGGAGCAAGGGCTGTGGCTCCTCCAGCTCTACCTCCTGGATCCCCGTACCTGCCTCACTTGTAGTCACACCGTCCTGGCCCTGACCATGGGCTACATCTGAATTAATTAACTTCATAGGTGTGACCACCTCCTGATACACAGAGTCCAGGTACTTCTCCCCCTCCCTGATGTGTCGCAGTGTCTGAAGCTCAGACTCCAGCTCATCAACACGGAGCTGGAGTTCCTGTAGCAGCAGACACTTGTCACAGACGTAATCACCGTGAGCCTCAATGGGGTCCACCAGCTCGCACATCTCGCAACAGTAACACCTCACCTGCTCCATTCTATGTAATTAATTTAATTTTTTATTGTTAGTTATGGACACCCTCTGCCCGATTTTTGATGCTAGTGTCCCCTTTAATTAATTGGATTTAAATTAAATCAATCCATCTAATTACACCAGTTAAATGGTTTACCAACAGTCACTCTGCACCAGAAAGGCCTTATTAACTACAACCCACAGAGTTAAAGTTTGGAAAGAGCACCTAACACCCCACTTACCCTAACTCACACTTACCCAAACTCACAGCACTCTCTGCTGACTCGCACTCAGTGCTTGCTCGCACTAGGACTGGTCTTTTTATACTCTTTGTTTGTTTACAGCCAAATGAGTCACCCCTGCTGATTGGTTAGAAAACTGGTTTCCACTGCCTGCTGTGCCAATTTACTTCTACTGCAGTGTAACCTTGTTTTACTCTTCTTAAACCAACAGAATCCCAAATATTTAACTTTTCCCCTTTACTTAAACTGCTTAAGTAATCTTATCAAGAATGATTTAAAGAGAAATAACAATTAAAGAACTCTCACACTTACCCAAACTCACAGCACTCTCTGCTGACTCGCACTCAGTGCTTGCTCGCATTAGGTTGGGGACCTCTGTTCTTTGGCATCTCCCTTGTTTGGGAGATTGCTCTTTGTGGCAGGTACCCTGGTGACCACCTTTTCTTGGGCTTGCGGGCCCGCTGAGACCTTCTGAGGGGCGTCTCTGCGGGGGAAACTTTGGCTGGCGGAACCTGAGCCTGGGTCGCAGCCCTAGCTGGCTGGGAACCTTTTCCCCTGATGCAAACAGCCTGCACTGTATAAAATACCTGGCAGCCTGCTGGTACAAATCTCCCTCTCTCGATCCAAAACCTGGTGTCAGCTCCCTCCCTATGTCTCCTGCAAGAGGGATTGCTATCCCTGCCTCCCCAGGGTCCCACATCATGGGGGGACCACTCTGGAAGCGGGCTGGGAAGCTGGTCCCTTTAAATAGGCCACTGCACCTATGCGGATCTCCTCCCTGGAGTCCCGCGGCAGAGGCTGTGAAATTTCTGCCTTTAAACAAGCAGGTGCGCCTGCGTGAAAAAGCTGAGGAAGAGTCGCTGTGGCCCCACAGGCAACTGCACCTGCGCGAACAATCTCTTCACAGTGCTGGGGAACCTCTACACTCTCACAGGCAACCACGCCTGTGTGTTCGATTTCTCTAAAAATGGTTGGAAGAACCGCTGAGTCTTCCAAGCAGGCCGCTGTGCCTGCGCGTATAGTTTGGGAAGCGGGGATCTTTAAACGGCCGACTGCGCCAGCGCGCTTGGCCTCAAACTGAGCAAGAGCTGCTGGGGGTTCCGGGTCTGTGACTGTGCCTGCACGAACCCGGTGTTGGGGAACCTTTTCCCTGGGGCGCGCGGCTGCGCCTGCGCGGGAAAACTGAAGATGATCCACTGGGGGTACCAAGCTCACAACTGCGCCTGCGCGAGCCCTGTGTTGGGGAACCTCTCTCCTCAGCTGCGCGGCTGCGCCTGCGTGGGAAAACTGAGGAAGAGCCGCTTGGGGTACGGGCTGGGGAACCGCGCTTGCGCAAACAGTTTCTGTGAATGGATGGGCAGTAGCCTGCTGATTTCTAATCCCAGGCTGCTGTTTCTCTGTTTCTGAGCCACCTAACTTTTTCAAATTTGAACTTTGGGCAAAACTAGGGTCCCACTGGGGCGGGGAAGTGTCCCAATTTGTGGGCTGGACAGCTTTTCCCTGGGAACAAACCACAGTGCCTGTCTTTACAGGCGGTGAACTTGAACTTGACTTGTCAGATTTGTACAATTTTCCTAAATTTCTCTGTGTCCCATCTCTGCCTGTAATCACTGCCACTGGCCCGGACCCATATGGGTCCCAGAAAGTGCCTGCACGTGCACCCTCCTTGACCAGCATATTGGCCAGTCATTGTGGGGAGGCAGAGGTGGGTGAGGGGCTGCAGCACCATTGATGGCTGCTACCTTTCCCTGGTTGGTCAGGAGAGACCGCATTGCCTCCAGTAGCGACTCGACTGAGGCGGGGACATTCCTGTCTCTACCCTCTGAGCTGGGGCTGTGGGGGTCCTGGCTTTATCCTCTCTCTCAGGCCTTTTACAATCCCTGCGCCAGTGGCCCTCCTCCCCGCACGTGTAACAAGTGACCTTGTTCTGGGAGGGACGGCTCCCCTCCTGGGGCCACTCTTTCCGATATTGAGCCCCAGGTTTAACCTTGTGGACTTTACCCTTTTGCTGGGGGGTCTCACTATTCCTCCCGTTCCTATATGCTACCGTGAGCTGCCGGATTACAGTCTCTTCGGTTACTAGGGGGTCTCGGGAGTCAAACCAGGTATCAGCTTTTACCTTTATCTGGGGCAGGCAATTGGACACCAGGCAACGAAGCCATTGGGTCCGCTGCTGCTGGTTCAGGTGTGCCCTATTTTGTCCCCCTGCACAGGCACGGTTGTAGACTGGCCACAGCCTGTCTGCAAATGCCTGTGGGGTCTCCCCTTCCTTCTGCAGGGATTTCCCTACGCGATCGAATGGATTGCCGTCGTTCGCACCCATGGCTTCCAGTATTTCCTCCTTCAGGTCCTCAAAACCCTTCTGCCCTCTCTTAGCCTCATCTGAAAGGGTCTGATAGAGCTTGCTATCCACAGAGAAAAGCAACATTCTGGCTTTCTCTTCATCATCACAGCCGTTAACACCGGCTGCCTGGTCTACTTGTTGGAAGTGCATTGAGGGGTCTCCCTTTTCAGAGAGCATGGGAATATGTTTCACCATGCCTCTGAGCTGTTGGGTATCATGGGGTACCAGATAGGTATTCTGAACAGCCCCTGGGCTATTATTGTTCACGGGCAGACCATACCTCCATTGTCGGAGGGGGTACACTGGTCCTGGTCCCCGCCTGCCTAGTGGGACCTGCTGGCGTTCTCCTACCACCCCATTGTTCACCCCTCCTTGCTGCCAGAGCACCTCAAAACCCAGAGCTGTGGGCTGCTGCCTTGGGATCTCTAATTCCCTAGCCAGCCTTTCCCTGGGTGTTGCCTGTGGGGCGGTTTGATTTGGGCGGCTGGTCAAATCCGGCTGACCTGCCTTCGGCCCAATCATGCAAATCATCCCCTTTGTTCCCTTTAAAGCCAGGTTAAGGCTTTCTATCTCTGCCCTACAGGGGCCATGATCTGCTTCACTAAACCTTTGATTGCAGGCCAGCTTATAAGCTGCCTTTACTTCCCTGACCCTTATCTCCTGCTCTGTAACCTTTGAGATGAGGCGGACATTCTCTTCCCGCAGTCTCATCTCGCTATCTCTGGCCTCAGTAACTTCCTGCATAAGGCGCTCTATCTCTGCCTGGCATTTTTCAAGCTGGGACTCCCGATTCTTGGCCTCTGTCACCTGCACCTGCTTCCTCTTAACCCAGCCACCTATGCTATAATAGGTCAGCTCACATGCTGCCGCTAACATCTGCAGGGCTACCCACAGACTGAAAGCGAGAAAAGCAAAAGCTGATGCTTTCTCCAGATCCAGACCACTTATCATATCAAGAACTGCCTCCAGTCCTGCCGCGGTCGCCATTTTGTAGGGGGGCATCTTTTAACTGGTTTATGGTAATTTACCTGGCCAGCAGCCTTTGCCTACTCTCTGACCAATTCCAACCTTTTACCTGGTTTACGGTAATTAACCTGGTCAGGCAGCCTTTTGCTGCTACACTGTAAACTAATTTAAACAGTGGTTTCGAATCGCTACCCCACCTTCCAGTTCTGACTGGCGGAACGTATAATTAATGATATATTAAAAACGGACAACTGATCTGGATGTGAGAAAGTCAACTTTTATTGAACTAAAGAAACTATAAACAAATTTCAAACTATACCACACGAACACAGTAATTACAGTAACATTGCTTAAATGGGGGAAGGCAGATGGCAAAAATGAGGGATTAATGGCTACAATGTTGATTAAACAATCTTAGCAATTTCCCCTCAATTACCACCCCCTAACTCCTTACTAGGCTGCCTTGCTGAGGAGTCAGAAAACCTGCTCACCTGTGGCCCAGCGAAGTGAGAGAGAGATAGCTTCTCGGGAGCTATCTTTTATATCCTGCCAACTCCTGTTTGGCGCTGAAAAAGTCTGTGTGCAAAACTCGCGCCCAAAAGTTCTAATATACAAGAGAAGGACTGTGATTGGCTGATTCAAAGTGGTTGGAGTGGTTTAATGTGTCTGCACTCTGGGTCTGAAGTGTACCCGCCCACATCCGGAGTTCACCTGGGCTAAAACAAAAGGGAATCCAACTGCCCTATTGTTCAGAATTGGGTGATTCAAAACCCAGTCATTCCTAAACTGTTGCATATCAAAAGTCCTTTCCACAGTTTCAATGTGCCTCATTGTGTGTGTAGGGGGTTTGAATGGGTTGAAACTACTGTGTAAACAGAAGCCGATTGTTCTGCAGTTAGTCTCAAGTGGTTGTAATCCCTTATGTCAGTAAACAACTTCTGTGAAGGGAAAACTCCCTTTGATTGGCAGGTCAGACTGCCACTGTATCCTCCCACTTATACAGACATCCATGAGCTGTGAGCTGCTTTGTCTTTTGGCCATGCTTTTTCCTGACGGCCATTTTCAAACCTCTTTGAAATTACCAAACTCCAGGGAACAATTTTATTAAAATGCACTGTCTTAAAGTGTGTGAATTTTTCCACAGAGCTCCTCGATTCCGGTGTTGTCCACGTGCTGCAACGCAGCCTTTTTGCAATTCTGGGCACATTTTAAAACATTGTCCTACCCAGAGACAATTCAAAACACAAAATTCTTCATCCACGATGTGGACCAATATTTCCCGACCTTCAGGGAAAATAGTGGAATTTTGCAAACCCCTACACGTTTTACTACGTTAAAGGCGTTATATAAATACAGGTTGTTGTTGTTGTAAAATATGTAAATTGAGTGCCACGATGAATTTTCTGAGATCACACAAGGCTCTGCCCATAAAAGTCTGGGATTTCTCGGGCTTTTACCAGCAAGCCCTGCTGAGTGGGTCTTCTTAAAAGGAGAAGTTAAACAAGAGCCCATAGTGGCTGCATTTCTGACAGCATCAGTGCCCTCAGGCTAGAGCCTGACTATCTGTTTGTTGTCCCACATCCACCACCTCCACCTTCAACTGAAATGTGTCTTATAACTCTGACACAATGAAAGAGTCTGCACAACCGAGCAACTGTTGTGTACAGTGCTTGAAATGGAACCTCCCTGAGGGTTCGGGAGTTTTCAACTTCAGCTCATGGTATCCTTGATGGGCCACATCAGAAATGTATGCAACAGTGAGGAATGGCTGCAATGCTTGCTTCCCATAAATGCATCCTTTATATCCAGAATGTAGTTCATAACCTGCTGCTGCTGCTGCTAATTTTTCGAACCATTTGGAAGAGGACGTCACTGCTTTAGAATAAAACATGAAGGTAAATTCCCACGGTGGAGCCTGGGTCGGGAATTTGTCCTACTCTTCTGTCTTGACTACATTGCGAACTACCAAGACAGGCGCGCAACGCCAAGATCCAAATCTGCTTTATTCAGCTCAAGAACCTGCCCTAAACAGCAAACTCAAAAGAACACCCCTTATTGTTACAGTCTGAACTTGTTTTCTTTTTCCAATTCATTCTGAGCGAGCTTGGCATTCAATCACTGGAAAATTAAGAGCGCCACCAATCGGGTGAAGTAAGCTCTGTCACCAATTCTCCCCTTTGCAAAATTTAACCTAATCCCAAGTGTGTTGACTGACTTCACCACTCAGTCCATTGGTAAATGATTCTTTCATTCTTCTAGTTTTCTGGGACATGCTTTAATGAACAGAATATTATGGAGGGCAGTATGTTTGCAGTTCCCTGATATGCATGGTTGATCGGTGAGTCTCCCCCGTAACAGACTACCAAAGATGTAGTAAGTTGAAACAAACTTCTCTTTGTGTCCTTGGTTCAACACATTGCACGAGTATCAATGGCCCAGAAATTCGGGTTGGAGGCTTCCCGCGGGTGCAAGCCCCCAACCTGCACTTACCTAGCGCGCCGGCAGTTGAGCTGTGGGCCCGCGTGGAATTACAATCCTGGGCCTCCTCCAACTCCCGGCGCGCAGTGCTTGCGTATCCCAGGGGCGCAGTTAGTTCGATGCGTCCCCTGGGATCACGTGGGCCATGGGCAGCCAATGGTAGTAGGGAAGGCTTCATTCAGAAGTTTGACAAGAAGAGCTGTCAAACCTATAAATACCATGGGCCCCAAAACATCACTAAATCTTCAAATAAATGTTTTTAAAAATCACATTTTTTAAATAAACTATAAATTACATGAAATAACTATTTTAAACAATAATTTAATTTTTTGAAAAAAATAATTTTATTTCTAACGGGGCTAAAAATAAACTTACCTTGCTTTAAAGTATTTAAAAATAATAAACCTGTGGAAAAAATGTTTTAATTTTAATTAATTCACCACTTACCTTGTAAAAAGCAGGCCTTATGCCTGCTTTTTAAATGTGTAAATTCTGCAGACTTACCCTCCCAGGAAAACCTGTAAAAAAAACGTAAGTTCCATGCGCACGCGCTGCCTCTCCCACGCACGCGTTCGACCTCTGAACCCCTTCTTTCAGGGGAACGGAAGTGCCGGTTTCCCGCGCATGCGCAGTGCATGCAGGAAACCGGCACTTCCATCGGGCTCACGGGTGAGTACCCCATGCATATTCACCCGTGGAGACCCGAATTTCTGGGCCAATGTATATTCGTATCTGCATTTTGCCCCATGTTTGGGAATCTGATAGATTAAGGTGGTCTGATTTTCAATTCAATCCTGATTAGCTTCTGTAATAATGGCGAGTATCCTCAATCAGTACCGTCAATCACAAACATGAATAATAGCAGTTCATTATACTTTATTCATATATAATCACGATAGCCTCCATAATTTATACCACAACTCATTTCACTTTAGAAACTGGAGAGATGAAAAGAGGAGGCCATTCGGCCCCAAAAGCCTGTTCCGCCATCCAATTAGATCATGGCTGATCTGCACCTGAGCTCCATTGACCCGCCTGTGCTCCATATCACTTGATACTACTGTTACCCAAGCAACATCGTGCTGCTGTTAGTACCAAATGCATTAACACATTGATATTGTCTGCTAATTTAATAAAGGAATTGATCTGTTTAAAATGAACAGCTTAATGCCTTTGTTAAGAATGGATCGAGAAATGTTGCTATTAATATGGTACAGCACAATGTCAGCCCATGAACTTGTTCGCTCAGCTTTTCTCTCTGGTTCTAAATCTGCTTCACTCCCAACCACGCTCTGACAATTTATTTTATACTACAGATAATTGACTGTGTTGCCACAGTTACTAGAATCTAAAATGAACTGCTTTGATTACCTGCTTCTTTATAACAACAGGAAGATAAGGTGTGATTTTCCTCTACTGGTGCAATTTAGGCTTTTTTGGTCCCCAATTTTCCAAAGTCAGGTCATCTGAATGATTACCCAGAGTTGCCTTTGTAGCTTTGGCCTTGTGCAGAGAGCCAGTCTAATGGGGGCTGCAGAATATTGAGTCATTAAATCAAATTTAATGGGATGTGCACACTAAAAGGTAAGTGATGACATATGGAGACAAATTGGGGGTGAAATTAATGTTGGAAGTCAAGAAATCAGGTGGTGTATAAAACAGCTCAAGTTCTGTAAGCCAGGAAGTTAGTTTGCAAGTGCATTTGTAGGTGATCTCTAGATGCCTTGAGAAGAGGGTGGTGGGTCTTCTTGAACCACTGCATTTTTGTCTTTGAAGCAGGTTGATACAACTGATTGGGTTACTCAGCCAATTAAAAGTCAAACGCATTGGGCTGAATTTTCCGGGGTGGTGGCGGGCGCGATCGGTGGCGGGTCGGGTGGGAAAGTTGGTTTTTTTGACAGTGGGTCAGGAACCCGCTATCATCTCGCTCCCACGCACCTTTCCCCCCGGCACGTCTGTCATCGCGGAGCCGACCCGACCGGCAGTGGCGGGCGATCCAATTGAAATCGTTATCAGGTAGTTTACAGGCACTTAAGAGCCTTTTTTCACTTAATTTTTAAATTTCCCTGCATGGCCACGGGATTCACGTAACTCAGGAACCACGCCTGTCAACCTGAGGTGGGAGTTCAGTGACCATTGCTCCAGCTGATTACTTGACAGCATGGAAAACAAACCCAAATGAAAACATGTGGATTATATCAGCTAACAGATTGTTGGAGATTCTGTTCTACTTGAAAAGCCACTGGTAAATGATAAGTTTTCACTGGCCATTCTCGGCTGTTGCCTTTCAACTGAACAGTAATTGCAGTGAATTGATCTGCACTATAAAAAATGACATATACCATTTAAATAAATGTTTGTGTTGTTTCTGGTCAGGGTTTTCTCACAGTATACTGTGATTGTCCAGTTACACATTCAATCAAGTCATCAACCATAAGAATTTTATTCTCATCACTCATTCCATTGGTTCAATTTGCAGAAAAAGCAGCAAACCTGAGGATTGGGAGCAGTTTAGGATTCAGCAAAGGAGGACAAAGGGATTAATTAAGAGGGGGGAAATAGATTATGAGAGTAAGCTTGCAGGGAACATAAAACTGACTGTAAAAGCTTCGATAGATATGTGGAGAGAAAAAGTTTGGTGAAGTCAAGCGTAGGTCCCTTGCAGTCAGAATCAGGGGAATTTATAATGGCAGACCAATTAAATACATACTTTGGTTCTGTCTTCACAAAGGACACAAATAATCTCCCAGAGATGTCGGGAACATAGGGTCTAATGAGATGGAGGAATTGAATGAAATCAGTAATTGTAGGGAAATGGTGTTAGGGAAATTGATGGGATTGAATGCCGATAAATCCCCAGGGCCTGATAATCTATATCCTAGGGTACTTAAGGAAGTGGCCCTAGAAATAGTAGATGCATTGCTGGTCATCTTCCAAAATTCTATAGACTCTGGAACAGTTCCCATGGATTGGAGGGTAGCTAATGTAACCCCACTATTTAAAAAAGGCGGTAGAGAGAAAACGGGGAATTATAGACCGGTAAGTCTGACATCAGTAGTGGGGAAGATGCTAGAGTCCATTATAAAAGATGTAATAGCAGAGCACTTGGAATACAGTGACAGGATCGGACAAAGTCAACATGGATTTACAAAAGGTAAATCATGCTTGACTAATCTCCTCGAATTTTTTGAGGATGTAACTGGTAGAATAGATAAGGGAGAACCAGTGGATGTGGTGTATGTGGACTTTCAGCAGGCTTTCGATTAAGTCCCGCATAAGAGATTAGCGTGCAATGTTAAAGCACATGGGATTGGGGGTAAGGTACTGCCTTGGATAGAGAACTGGTTGGCAGACAGGAAGCAAAGAGTTGGAATAAACGGGTCTTTTTCCGAGTGGCAGGCAGTGACTAGTGGGGTACCGCAGGGATCGGTGCTAGGACCCCAGCTATTCACTATATATAAATGATTAAGACGATGGAACTTGATGTAATATCTCCAAGTTTGCTGATGACACAAAGCTGGGTGGGTGTGTGTGTTGTGAGGAGAATGCAGAGAAAGTCCAGTATGATTTGGACAGGTTGGGTGATTGGGCAGATGCATGGCAGATGCAGTATAATGTGGATAAATGCGAGGTTATCCACTTTGGCACTCCGTGGGGGGGCTGCATAGAAGGCCGGGGACGACAGAGGAGGCAGGTGCTGGCAGGCGTCTAGCAACAAAAATGGCCGCCCGGCACCTCCCCTTTAATTAGCGCCACCCAGGCCCCAGGTAGGCCCCCCTGACCCTGTCGGACATAATGTCTGGCGGTAAGACAGGGGGCGCTACCGAAGATCGTGACCGGGTCATGAGCGGGGCGCTGCGCACAGTGATGATGTCATCACCAGTGGCGCATCGCTGCAGGGTGCTAATGGTTACCGCCGCAGCTAACCTCCCGCTGAATTTCGCTGAAGGCGTTGGCGGCACTACGCCTCTTAGGGCGCTAACGGGAGGCGCAAAGCAACCAAATTTTAGACCTGTAGATTTGTGACTAAAGCACCAATAACTTCACAATTAATGTACTTCTTTAATTATGTTCTTGATCGTATTTGTAGATGGTCATATTGCTTAATGATAATATTATTTAAATATTTTTTTGTCACTTATATATAACTTTTATTATATTATTGTAGAGTAAAGTTTCAAGACCCACTATGTTAGATTAAACTTAAAATTTAATGTGACCAGGGTCCCTTTAAGGATCCCGGCTGAAAACGCATCATGAATGACATCACCAGACCCGCTCCATCTCATTGGGCCGGGTATCGCACTGGGCGGGGCTTAATAGGCCCCATTAAAGTAAATTCATCTTCTACAGAGGGATGGAGCCAGCGGTGGGGCCGGGACCCACCACGGACACCGGCCGCACCAGACCTGCCCAGGTAAGGAAAATTCCAGCCATTGGTGTGGGACTGGAGTTACGTGTGGACCAGGTTTCCTTCCCTAAATGACATCCATGAACCAGTTGGGTTTTAATGACAATCCAACAGATTCATGTTCAATTTTACTGATAACTTTTTTATTTCAAGATATGTTTTAAACTGAATTGAAATTCTCAAGCTGTCATGGCAGGATTTGAATGCATGTTCTAACTGGATTAGTAGGCCAGGATTCTGGATTACCAGCCCAGTAACGAAACCATCATACTACCGTACCACCTTGGTATAAAGGTGCACATTTATAACATTTCTTTTAGGGTACAAACATCAGAAATTAACATACTTTTCAGAATTTAATGAGGCTTGCACCTCCTGAGCTGCCAGTGTCACTCAGTCAGAAAATCTCAGGCAGAGAGCTCCTGGTGCATTTTCAGCACCCACGTTTAGAACTATCCACATCGCCTCTTCACGCCCCGCACGTGCCATCATTTGGACTCGAGGAGGAGGGTTATATCTTCAGAATGAAGCATCGAAGGCCCCCCAGACAAGCTGCTGAACAAGAATGTCAGGAGGTGGCAAACTGTGCCATGAAAGCCATGAACATTATGCAGTGTATCTGGAGATAATGTTGGAAAAAAGGTTTAATGACTTTATTAGGTCATCCAAATTAAAACAACAGACTCCCAGTTTCTTAATTAAATGTACTAAGCATCGACGACACGATCAATTACCTCCCTTCAAACTGTCTTAACTTAGCATGAAAGCTCAGTAAGTATAGGGTGCGCGTAGCATCATCACTCCTCCTTCACTCACACCCTTACATGCATTCAGTCCATAGTTATCATCCTAGCTAAAGTCGCTGCATGGTACATATCCATGTCATCACATCCACTGTGGGCTGCATGCTGATACTTGGGTATCACTGTATATCAACAAGGCAATTGCAGCCACTTGCCTTTTCAATAGAATTACATAGAAATTACAACACGGAAACAAGCCATTTGCCACAACCAGACTTTGTTGGCATTTATACTCCACACTAGCAGTTGTTTTACTCTCAAATTCCCACCCTGTTCCCATATCACTTTATTCCCCTCTCCATCAACCGCCTTTCTAACTTATTATTAAATGTTGACATGGTCACTGCTTCTATCACTAACTCTGGTGGTGCATCCCACAGCCTCCCAACCCTCTGTGTAAGAGCATTTCTCCTGCTCTCTGTTCTAAATCTCTTGCATTTACTCTTATATCTATGGTCCCTTATTCTGTATATGCAGATTGATGACCAGTATTCCACCAAAAGTCTCCCCCCCCATCACTATGCCCAGTATATGTGTCCGCAGTAAAAAGCAACAAAGGTAGATGCACATTTAAAATATATTTTCTTCTGTCCAGTGAGTGGTGGTTGAAGAAGGATGGTGGTCCACCTGATCCAGGTTAATGGCGCATCTACACCTGAGTCTTAGTTGTTACGGAAGGAATAGATACGCAATATCAAGCCAGCTGACAAGGGGTCTACATCTGAGTCTTGGTGGTTGGAGTTTGATGGAAGATATGAATCTGTCTCTGCTTAAAATCCCTGGTGATTTAGTAACCTGTCTCCTTACACATCAACCAGCATTTGTAATTTGCATTTGAAATCCAAAATTTTGGACTCTGAATGTGAAGTCCAACTATATCCAAATGATCACCTGTATTGTTTATGCCAAATTGTTGCAAATCATGATTGCAGAAAGAAGCTGTTAGACACGCACAGGGTATAACAAGCCTGGGAACTGTGTTATTGTATGAACACTTCACACATTCGCATTAAATTCCATGTAAAATAAACAGATTAATGACATAATTACTATAGTTGAGAGAGATATTTGACAAAGATCACAAAGAGAAGCACGGGTAAGGGAGCTCATTCGGCCCATCCAACACAGCTTTCCATAGAAACCAATGTTCCCATCACCACAGCAACCAACTGCCTCGCCATTGATTCCACAGTTTCTGCCTCCACTACCCTACTTCACAGAAATCACAGAAATCACAGAAACCCCACAGTGCAGATAGAGGCCATTTCGGCCCATCGAGCCTGCACCGACACATATCCCACCCGATCCCCGTAACCCCTACACCAACACATATCCCACCCTATCCCCGTAACCCCACGTATTTAAACCCCCTAACACTAAGGGTCAATTTATCATAGCCAATCAACCTAACCCGCACATCTTTGGACTGTGGGAGGAAACCGGAGCACCCGGAGGAAACCCACGCAAACACGGGGAGAATGTGCAAACTCCACACAGACAGTCGCCCGAGGCCGGATTCGAACCCGGGTCCCTGGCGCTGTGAGGCAACAGTGCTAACCACTATGCCACCGTGCTGCCATGGGTTCATTCCAGGAATTAACCATTCTTTGTGTGAAGCTGTGCTTCCTGGCGTGGTACTAGTTTGTGGCTACGTCCCTTTGTTTTATGGTCATAGTTTAACCTGAAATAGTGTTGCAAATTTCTCTTCCACTTAGTAACTTGTATAGCTCAGTAAAAGTCACCCCTCATTCACTTCCTTTCAAGGCGAAAGAGTCCAAGGGGGAAAAACTGGGTTGCTTTGTGCCTCCCATTAGTACAAAGCCCCTAGCGCCCGGGCACAGTGCCGCTAGCGCCTCGCGCAAAAGTTAGCGGGAGGTTAGCGGCGGTGGTAACCGGTAGCGCCCCACAGCGCTGTGCCTTCGCCGATGACATCATCACCACGCGCAGCGCCCCGCTCACGCCCCGGCCGCGAACTTCAGTTGCGTCCCCTGACCTATCACCGGACGATATGTCCAACAGGGTCAGGGCGGCATGTTTGCAGCCGCGACGGCGCAAATTAAAGGGCAGGTGCCAGGCGGCTATTTTCTTTTGGGCCGCCTGCCAGCACCTGCCCCCTTGCGCTTCCTCATGCGGGGTGCCGGCCGCGATCGCTCAGACGGGCACTCCACTTGAGTGCCGGGTTGTTTTACTGGCACCCTGCTCCCCAGTGGTCCAGCAGAGCCCCGGCGCGTGCTGCACAAGGCCACTCCCCTTTAATCAGAGGAGGGAGGCCTGCAGTACCGCGGCGTGACGTGCCGACACGTGTGGCGCTGTCGCATGTAGCGCCGCGATATTCAATGGGAGCGCCCCAAGAGGGAGGGGGAGCGCTTCCAGTAGCCCCTCCTCCTGCTTGGGGCGCTACCAGTCAATATATGGCACAGGGGTGCTAACTTTTTCAGGGTAGCACCCCAGCAAAGTTAGCGCGGAATTTTTCCCCCCAAATTTCTTTAACTTTTCCTCATAACTCAGAATCCGGTACTACAAAGATCACCTTTGTGGATTGTCTTTGCATTGTATCTAGGATTTGGACGTATCTCTTGTGCTTTGGTGACTAGAACAGAGCAGATTATTCAAGGTGCAGCACGACAGCCTCAGACTCACTTGACAATCTCACTCAGCAGCCTGTCCGCTTTATTAATCATTCAGATGTTAGCATTGTGCACAGTAATTTCCAGGCAATATAACACAAGTTCTGCAGTATTCTAATAATGTTTGCTATAAGACACTGCCATCTACTGATTATTATAAGCATTTTAAACCACAAAGCACAGTTGCATAATGATATGCTGTAATGCTTTTAGGATAGTTGAATACTTGTTTACTGACTTCTGACTAAACAAGGGATGCTGACTGTGAATGGTGCTCACAGTGCTATGATATGGTATAGTTAATGATTGATGTCAGATTGTTCCCAAAATACCTTCAGGTGATTTATTTGAACTTTTGTAGAGCAGTAAAGTCTCCACAATGTTCATGAAAAAAATAATCAGATGAGGCTTCAAACTAATCCCCATAGGAATGTGGAGGCTGAACGAGGTGTTGCAATCTATTTGTGACGTAACGAAGGTTAAGAATTGCAAGCATCTGCCAATCTGTTCTGATAGGAAACAGTAACAGTCCAGAAAATCCCTCTCAACCTCTTCTGATCTAAAATAGGGATTTTTTTCAACAACGATTCACAAATTAGCGGAGCACACGTTACACTACAGTGCCATTGTAATACAGACTCTGATTACATCAACAGTAGACCAGTTCATACATCGAAGCCAGCCATAATTTATTATGGCATTATGCTGGAACAAGCTATAAATTGTGTTCTCCTGGTTTCTGAATGTGTCAATATTTTTTGAGTACCATTTTCTGACTATCTTAGTATGTGAGATGAATTGGTAAAGTTGTTTGAATTTCACCTATTTGAGGAGTATTTATTTGGAGAAACTGGGTTTGTACGATTGTGATTTATGGTTTAGGTTGCCTTTTGGTTATCAATATCCATCAATTACTGTTGCCTCCCGATAAATCAAAACAAGATGTGACAGGCAACACAGTCTTTGTAGAAATAACAACAGAAAGTGCTGGAAAAACTCAGCAGGCCAGGCAACATCCGTGGAGAGAGAAACAGAGTCAACGCTTCAGGTCGAAACCCTTCGTCAGGACTGAGAAAAAACACAGGAAATGAAACAGATTAAAAGGCCAGTTTGGGGGCTGGGAAATGGGGATGAGAGAACAAAAGAGAAGTGAAGAGACATTAAGAGGTATTCAAAACCAGACGAGCTGGTGGTAGGACTAGTGGAGACAAAAGACGGCTCTAGATGTTTATTAAATGGATGCAGTGTGAAGTGTGAAATGAGAGACAGCTGCCATGTGGGAGAGAAAAAAAGGGGGAAGGGCACAAAACAAAGGTGTGGATAAAAAATATGTAAAAATGTAATAGGGGCCGAGGTTATGATCTGAAATTGTTGAACTCGATGTTGAGTCCGGAAGGCTGTAAAGTGCCTAATTGGAAGACGAGGTGCTGTTCCTCGAGCTTACGCTGGGTTTCCGTGGAACAATGCAAGAGGCCGAGTATGGTGAGGTTTGAGTGGGAATGGAGCGGTGAATTAAAATGACAGACGACCGGAAGTTTGGGGTCACCCTTACGGACGGAACGGAGGTGTTCCGCAAAGCGGTCTTTGTAGATCTATCTAGAGCTGCATTGTGATTTGGTTCAATGTGGTCTCGATGTTAAATCTTTAAAAAATGCTAAGATGTAGTCCATAACTGTCCTTTTGGTACATTGCAATTCAGCACAGCTCCAGACCTTCACTCCAGGGTTCAAACCTGAACCTGTGAACTACAAATTAATACCAAATCCTCCTGGTCCTTCCAAAGAATGACAGTTTTTAAAACACAGGCAGAGAAAACGGGCATTAGTGTCGCTAGAGTGATGTATTATTTAGCTAGTGACTCTCTGATAAGCAGTTTTCCTTGCGGAAACTTACTGCTTAGCCCAGCATTGAATCACAGGTTATGGAACCACAACACTAATGATATTCCTTACATCAGATATCAACTGCACGAGGAGTGGAAGATTTCCCTATGACAGTAAGATTGTTGCTGTAAGGTATTCTCTGCTGGATATGTGGATTTAATCAACAGAACTGAAGACATTGGGGAAAGTCAGCACTCGCAAGGAGTGTCTCTGCGACTTTTGTGCCACCAATACAAGCATTTCAGGAAGCAGATAGAGTGTGATGTCTTCCTGGGCAGAGCAATGGTAACTTGAGAAATAACAGGACATTAATGGGCTGATCCTCATCTGAAAATTGTCGGTAACCTAGAAGGAGAGTGACGTAAGAAAACTGCTCGGCACTTGGTCTAAGCGTTAAACAAAGCTTTAATCAACTGTTTTACAACATGGAGATCTAATTGTGTCCTTCACTAGTTCCTGTTAAAGAATGTCCTGAGCAAGCTGGGCCCATGCCCGAGTATTTATACTCTCCCTGGACAGCGCCACCAGCAGGCCGCCCAGTATTATTTCATAAGTCATTTCCACACGAATGACAAGATTCATGTCAGAGAGTACTTTGGGTGGCTGTGTGTAAGCGATTTGTAACCTCACACAATTATAAATCCTTTATTGACGTATGTGAGCCCTGTGGGGTGGCTCTCTCTCTAGAATACAAGCATGACTGGACCAGCAAGAATCGTCGGAAACTGGCAAAACAAATGTTCATATGTGCCCACGGCATCTAGTTACAATGGAACCTCCATTTTAAATATCATAGAAGGGACCCCCGTCCCCCCAGTAAATAATAGAGAATAGTGGGTAATGGAGAGTCACAAAACTTTCCAATAGGAACAGGAGTAGGCCATTTGGCCCTTCGAGCCTGTTCAATCATTCCACTAGATCACGGCTGATCTGCATCTTAACTCCATCTACCCGCCTCGGTTCCGTATCCTTTAATGCCTAACAAAAATCTATCAATCTCAATTTTGAAATTATCAATTGCCCTTTATGGGGGAGAGAGTTCAAGATTTCCAGCCCCCTTTGTGTGAAGAAGTGCTTCCTGACATCGCACCTGAACGGCCTGGCTCTAATTTTAAGATGATGCCCCCTTGTTCTGGACTCCCCCCCGCCCCCCCCCCGCCCACCAGAGGAAATGGTTTCTCTCGATCTACCCGATCGAATCCTTTAATCACCTTAAACACCTCGATTAGATCGGCTTAATCTTCTATACTCAAGGGAATACAAGACTCGTCTATGCAACCTGTCCTCATAATTTTTACCCTTTCAGCCTCGGTATCATTCTGGTGAATCTGGGCTGCACACCCTCCAAGGCCAATATATCCTTCCTGAGGTGCGGTGCCCAGGACTGAACGCAGTGCTCTAAATGGGGACGAACCAGAGCTTTATATAACCGGAACATAACTTCCGCCCCTTTGTATCCCAGGCCTCTTGAGATAAAGGCCAACGTTCCATTAGCATTTTTAATAATGTTTTGTACTTGCCCACTAGTTTTTAGTGATTTCTGTACTTGGCCCCCTCAATCCCTCTGCTCCTTCACAGTTCATAAGAACATAAGAACATAAGAAATAGGAGCAGGAATAGGCCACTTGGCCCCTCGAGCCTGCTCCGCCATTCAATAAGATCATGGCTGATCTTGGGCTCAAAGCCACTTCCCCGCCCACTCCCCATAACCCTTCACTCCCTTATCTTGCAAAAATCTGTCTATCTCCACCTTAAATGTATTTAATGACCCAGCCTCCACGGCTCTCTGGGGCAGAGAATTCCACAGATTCACGACCCTCTGAGAGAAGAAATTCCTCCTCATCTCAGTTCTAAAAGGGTGACCCTTTATTCTGAAACTATGCCCCCGAGTTCAAGGTTTCCCCACGAGGGGAAACATCCTCTCTGCATCTACCTTGTCGAGCCCCCTCAGTATCTTATATGTTTCAATAAGATCACCTCTCATTCTTCTAAATTCCAATGAGTATAGGCCCAACCTGCTGAATCTTTCTTCATAAGTCAACCCCCTCATCTCTGGAATTAACCAAGTGAATCGTCTCTGAACTGCCTCCAATGCAAGTACAGGAAACTTTGGTTTATCTGGAGGTTGTATGTCCGGAAACCTCGATCTACCGGCAGAAATCAGGAGCCGTTTTGTTAGGTTTTTTTTCTTCTCGTGGCTTTGTTTTCAACAGTCGGGCTCTGGAAAGTCTCTCTGAAGCTGTTGCTAAGCTACAGAGATGCTTCCAAGGTACGGGCCAACTGTTTACAAGCTGTTGCTAAGCAACAGTGTTTGTTGTCAGATACGGAGATGAAAACCTCCGTATGCTTCAGCATTAACTTTGTATGTCCGGCAGTTTTGATAGATCGGCAACAGCTCGGTCCCGTCGGTGCCAGATATAACAAAGTTTCCTGTATATCCTTCCATAAATAAGGAGACCAAAACTGTACGCAGTACTCAAGATGCAATCTCACTAATACCCTGTACAGTTGTAGCACGACTTCCCTGCTTTTATACTCCAACCTCCTTGCAATAAAGACCAACATTCCATTTGCCTTTTTGATTACTTTGTGTTTCATGCACAAGGACCCCCAGGTCCCTCTGAACTGTAGCATTTTGTAATCTCTCTCTATTTAAATAATAATTTGATTTTTAATTTTTCCTGCCAAAGTGGATAACCTCACACTTTCCCACATTATACTCCATCTGCCAAATGTTTGCCCACTCGCTTAGCCTGTCTATATTCCTTTGCAGAGTCTTTGAGTCCTCTGCACAACTTGCTTTCCCACCCATCTTTGTATCATCCACAAACTTGGCTATATTACACTCGGTCCCTTCATCCAAGTCATTAATGTAGATTGTAACTAGTTGAGGCTCCAGCACCGACCTCTGCGGCACCCCACTAGTTACCGTTTGCCAACCGGAAAATGACTCATTTATCCCGACTCTCTGCTTTCTGTTAGTTAGCCAATTCTCTATCCGTGCTAATATATTACCCCCAACTCCGTGAGCTCTTATCTTATGCAGTAACCTTTTATGTGGCACCTTATCGAATGCCTTCTGGAAATCCAAATACATAACATCAACTGGTTCCCCTTTGTCCACCCTGCTCATTACTGTGGTGTATGTGCCTTTAAGAGCAATTATGGTGTATGTGCCTTTAAGAGCCCCAGGTGTGCGTAATGCCGCTAATTGCCACTTGGGCTATATAAGCCTGTGTATTGTGTATATCCTTTAGAAACCCCCCCCCCAGACTTGCTTAGTAAATACCTATGAACCAACTCCTGTCTTCAGTGTCTTTATCTACACACGGACACTACAGTGGCGATGAAGTGGAAACGGACTTACCTGCAATTCGGCAGCACCTCAAGGACATTGATTCCTCCAGCGTCCAGAAGACTCAAGGAAGTAAGAGAAACTGTGGTTTCACCAGCTGGCCAAGCTGGTGACAGGTACTGCGCTAATCCTTCCTGGCGTCAGGCTGGAGCTCCAGCGGCGGGCTCTACAGCTGAGACAGGCAGCGAAATCGGAGGCAAGCAATAACGGACTGGGAGGGTGCACTCGAGAGACGGCCGGCGCGGCAAGCAGGTCAGCGTTTAGACCTCCGTCGGGAACGAGTCTCCAACAGTGAGTAAACGGAAACCACAGTAAAACAGCGTTGTTATCGGTAGCAGCGGCGGGAAAGTGCGGGAAGCGCCATATCGTTGCTACAGAGAGGAAAAAAAAAAAGCGCGGGAAGCGCCATATCTTTGCTGAAATGCCTAAATCTGGTAATATTGAGGCTTTTGATGGCGAAATAGAAGATTGGACCACATACGTGGAAAGAGTAGAGGTTTATTGCACTGCAAATGGAATAACAGATGAAAAAAAAGCTTCAGTACTTCTGAACTTAATGGGCGCGAAGACATACGGGCTGTTACGAAATTTAATCACTCCAGCCAAACCAAAGGACAAGACTTTTAAAGAAATTGTTGATACCCTGCAGGAGCATTTAAACCCAACACCGCTGCTGATAGCGGAACGATTCAAGTTCTTCAAGAGAAATCAACAAAAGAATGAAAGTAACGCTGATTACCTAAACGAATTAAGAAAGCTATCAAAGTACTGCCAATTCAGAGCAGGACTATCGGATTATCTTCGAGACAAATTTGTTTGCGGTCTCTTAAGTGAAGGAACACAAAAAAGACTGCTTTCTGAAAAAGATTTAACATTGGACAAAGCTTTCAGTATGGCTGTATCATACGAAGCAGCAGCAAAAGGAGCTGCAGAGATACAACAAGAGACACAGGACTTCGGCACCCATAAAATGACACAGGAGTTCGGAAGATGTTATCGCTGCGGCAGATCCACCCATAACCAGAGGGACTGCTGGTTCAAGGGCAAAGCATGCAGGCAATGTGGTAAGATTGGACACATTGCACGGGTATGCCAATCTGGACAAAATAAATCCACTGACAGAAAACAAAAAATCAATAAAGAAAAGTACAGGAAGGTACAAATGATGACGGACAATAGCTCCGAAGACCAGAATAGCGATAGCGACACCGAAAACAAGAGACTAAGCTGTCTCAAATTACATAATGTACTTGCCAAAGGGGATTACCAAACCATTTGGGTTACCCTCACAATAGCAGGGTCCCCAGTTAAAATGGAGCTAGATACAGGATCAGCTCTAACCGTAATAACTCGACGAGATTACGAGAGGCTATTTTCGCATATACCTCTAAAAGACACATCCATTATCTTAAAAACATATACGGGGCAGAAAGTCTACCCCAAAGGAAAAATAAGGGTGCCTGTGGTATACAACGGCAAAGAAATACAAAAGTTGTATTTATACATTCTACAAGATGGTGGTCCACCGTTGTTGGGACGTGAATGGATAAGGAAGATACGTTTAGACTGGCACTCCATTCAGGCACTGACGGTGACCAGTAAGGAAAACAACAATGATGACATCATACCTGAACGATTAAAAGACATCTTGGCCAACGCCAAAGAAGTGTTTCAAGAGAAACTAGGAACCTTGAAAGGCATCACCGCCTCAATAAAAGTGGAAGATACAGCAATTCCAAAATTTTTTAAGGCAAGACCGGTGCCATACGCAATACGTCCGGCAGTCGAGGCAGAGCTGAAGAATTTGGAAAAGGCAGGCGTATTATCCAAAATAGATTGGAGCGACTGGGCAACACCCATCGTTCCAGTCATGAAAAAAACATTGAAAAATAACTCTGAGGAACAGAAAAAAATTCACATCTGTGGGGACTTTAAGGTGACTGTAAACCCGGTCCTTCACACAGTACAGTATCCTCTTCCGAGGATAGAAGATATTTTCGCCTCACTATCCGGAGGGAAACGTTTCACAAAAATTGACTTGGCACAGGCATATCTACAGATGGAGGTTGAGGAGACCTCTAAAAAGTATCTCACAATAAACACACACAAAGGCCTGTACCAGTACAATCGACTGGTTTTTGGAATAGCATCAGCTCCAGCTATCTGGCAAAGAGCTATGGAGCAAGTCCTGCAAGGGATTCCGGGGACTCAATGCTACCTAGACGACATCCTTATAACAGGAGAAAACGACAACGAGCACCTTGCCAATTTGGAGCAAGTGCTCACTAGGCTGAAAGAACGGGGCCTACGAGCAAATCGCCCCAAGTGCGAATTTTTCCAAAATCAGATATCATATTGTGGCCACATAATTAATAAGGAAGGGTTGCATAAGTCACCTGAAAAAATTGAAGCAGCTATAAAAGCCCCAGCACCTGAAAATGTTTCACAATTAAGGTCATTCCTGGGATTAATAAATTACTATCATAAATTTTTACCGAACTTATCAACTATTCTACACCCTCTTAATGATCTTCTACAGACAGGAGTGATTTGGAAATGGAACGAAGACTGTAAACGTGCCTTCCATAAATGTAAAGACTTAATCACATCCGAGAAAATTTTGGCTCATTACAACCCATCACTACCAATCAGACTGGCGTGCGATGCATCCCCTTACGGCATAGGGGCGGTATTGTCCCATAGATTCCCTGATGGCTCGGAACGGCCGATAGCTTTTGCGTCACGCTCATTGAACTCAGCTGAGCATAACTATGCCCAGATAGACAGGGAAGCACTCAGCCTGGTATGGGGAGTGAAGAAATTCAACCATTACCTACACGGACAAAAATTTACCTTGCTGACTGACCATCAACCCCTCATCTCCATATTCAACCCTAAAAAAGGTGTCCCCATTATGACGGCACAAAGACTACAGAGGTGGTCCCTTTTTCTAGGGGCACACCAATACAACGTTGAATACAAAGGGTCAAAACAGCATGGGAATGCTGACGGTTTATCACGCCTACCGTTGCCAATGATAGAAGAGGCACCTACAGTAGACCCAGTAGAGATATTCCACTCTACCATAGTGGAATGTCTACCGGTGACAAATTCTGCCATTGAAAGGGAGACAAGAAATGACCCTACTCTCTCACGGGTCTACGATTTAACAGTGAAGGGATGGCCAGCACATGGCGAACCACTGTTGCCAGCATTCTCGCAAAGAAGAGAACAGCTGTCAGTGTGCCGAGGAACCTTGATGTGTGGATCCAGAGTGGTGATTCCACCCAAACTCCAGGATAAAGTACTAAAGGAGCTTCACGAGGGGCATCTGGGTGGAGTGAAAATGAAGAACCTAGCTAGGGCGTTTGTATGGTGGCCAGGTATCGATGGAGACATCGAAGACATGACCAAGAGCTGCCTAGGATGCCAGAAGGTCCAAAATGCTCCGCCACAGGCCCCTCTACATCCATGGGAGTGGCCCTCATCTCCCTGGCAAAGGGTGCACATCGACTTTGCTGGTCCATTTATGGACTCAATGTTCTTAATCGCAGTTGATGCACACTCCAAGTGGCCGGAGGTAATAAAGATGTCCTCCACCACCACGGAAAAAACCATCACAGCATTAAGGACCATATTTGCCAGGAATGGGCTGCCGGAGCAGATATGTTCTGATAATGGACCGCAATTTGTGTCCGAAGAATTCAGAAAGTTCTTAAAGAACAATGGGGTAAAGCACTACACGTCCGCCCCATACCATCCCGCCACCAATGGATTGGCTGAAAGGTTTGTCCAGACCTTCAAGAAGGCCATCAAGGCCATGGGTAATGAAGACATAAAACTTCAGCACAAGGTGGATAACTTCTTATTTGCATATAGGAATGCAACGCATATGGTTACTAACCAAACTCCCGCCATGATGTTCTACAATAGAAACCTAAGATGCCGGCTGGATTTGGTCAAGCCCAACATCCGAAGGGACGTGGAGAACCGACAGTTTCAGGGCATGAATGAAAGGCCAACTAGGGCCTTCCAGATAGGCCACCCGGTTTTGGCCCGGGACTACCGTACCGAGAAATGGCAGCCTGGAACTATCTGCACACGATTAGGACCACTGATGTATACCGTGGACATCGGAGACAGCATAATAAGGCGCCATGCTGACCAAATCATCAAGTCATCCGAAAAGGGACAACCTACACCACCACTCTATACATCTAACGATGAAGTAGAGATACCCATATCTACCTCCGATCCGGTGATACTGGAGCCCGATGAACCCGACACTGGCCTTCAAGCCGAATCAGCCTTGCCAGAAGAACCTACTACACCACCAGAAACTACTACACCCCCGAGGCGTTATCCGGACCGAGTCAGGAAGCCTCCTGAGAGACTAACTTATAATTAATTAATACAGCAATGTATATTATTTTGCATATAACATGTAATTAATAATTACTTAAAATATGATGTACTAGTTAGCTAGAAGGGGAGGAATTGTGGTGTATGTGCCTTTAAGAGCAATTATGGTGTATGTGCCTTTAAGAGCCCCAGGTGTGCGTAATGCCGGTAATTGCCACTTGGGCTATATAAGCCTGTGTATTGTGTATATCCTTTAGAAACCCCCCCCCAGACTTGCTTAGTAAATACCTATGAACCAACTCCTGTCTTCAGTGTCTTTATCTACACACGGACACTAAAATTACCTCCTCAAAGAACTCCAGCAAGTTTGTTAAACATGATTTTCCTTTCATAAAACCATGCTGCCTCTGCTTGACTGCATTATGATTTTCCAAATGTCCTGCTACTGCTTCCTTAATGAAGGACTCCAGCATTTTCCCAACGACAGATATTAGGCTAACTGGTCTATAGTTTCCTGCTTTCTGTCTCCCTCCTTTCTTAAATAGGGGTGTTACATTTGCGGTTTTCCAATCCGCTGGGACCTCTCCAGAGTCCAGGGAATTTTGGTATATTACAAGCTGTGATAAATCCAGAAAATGGAACAAGGAACTCAAAGAGGCTTGATGTTAGAATTAACACGAGTACTTTATTAACAACTGGGAAACACGTTTACAGACAGCCTGCATCAGCACCCTGGCATTCCACCTTGTGCTGACCTATACAGGAAGCAAACCTCTGACCTTAACAGGAAGCAAACCTCTGACCTTAGTAGCAGCATTGGCTACAGCACCACCTGGTGGATAACATTAGTCATAACATCCCAGATTACTATATCCCTCCCCCCTTAAGATTTCAGTATGAATTTCTTAACAAACAACCATTCCTGAGGGTCACATAAGTAGTCTCCATTCATCATGTTCCATACTTGACGAATCTAACAGTTCAGTATCAATCTCTCTGATGGCTTGCGAGTCCTTTGTGAACATCTAACATTAAAGTCCCTGCTTGTTTGTGGTGAAGCCACCAGCTGCTCCTGAGCAGTGCTCAGAGTATCTGACTCTGCAACGATGGTTTCCTCTTGACAGATAGGTTCCTGTGGAATTATCTCTGTCCCTGGTGGTGGCAACACAGATGCACTTGGATAACTGGGGGCAACCCTGTCTTCAGTCATTGCATCTGGAACCTTCATTTCAATTTCCCCTTGTCTGGGAAGTATCTGATCTACATGTCTGCATACTACCCTACCATCTCCCAACATGACCTTGTATGATACTGGACCTGTCATTGAGTCTATGAAGCCAGGAATCCACTTTGGTCCATAACTGAAATTCCTGGTAAGGATCGCATCTCCTTCTCCAAAACTTCGGCTCTTTGTTCTTTTGTCATGGTTCTCTTTTTGTTTGTTTTGTCTGTTTTCCATTTTCCTTTTTAGGTCTGGCTGGACAAGGTCAAGAGTGGAGCGTAGTCCACGACCTAATAACATCTCAGCAGGAGAGAGTCCTGTGGTGGATTGAGGTGTTGTTCTGTAGCTGAACAGAACCCGTGACACTTTGGCTGCTAAACTCCCTTCTGCACTTTTTTTCATCATCTCCTTAAATGTTTGTACGGCTCTCTCCGCAAGTCCATTCGAAGATGGATGATATGGAGCCGAGGTCACCTGCACTATGCCATTTTTTCTCCAGAACTCTTTTGTCTCTGTACTCACAAAACAAGTGGCATTGTCACTCACCACAATCTCCAGTCGCCCTTGATTACTGAAGCTCCGATGCAGGCAGTTTATAGTAGTAGTGGCGGAAGCAGAATTTACAGGATAAACATCCATCCATTTGGAATGTGCATCAATGATTATGAGGAATATCTTCCCCATGAATGGACCCGCATAATCTAAGTGCAATCTTCTCCATGGTTTATCTGGCCACTCCCAGGGGTGGAGAGGAGCCGCTGCTGGTGCCTTCCAGTGTTCCTGGCAAGTGCTGCATGTCTTGACTAGATTTTCTATCTCCTCATCTAACTTTGGCCACCACAAGTAACTCCTAGCCAAGGCTTTCATACGCGAGACCCCAGGATGACACTGATGTAGTTGCTCTAGGATAGACTGTCGTGCTGGCTGTGGAATAATCACTTGTGCTCCCCACAACACGCAACCATCCTGCACACTCAGCTCTGTTTTCCTGACACTGTAGGGTGTGAAGTCAGCCCCTTCCGGATGCTGTGGCCATCCCCTCACCACATATTCTCGAACTCTAGACAGTACTGGATCTTCACCTGTCCATGTTCTTACTTGCTCTGCAGTCACAAGTGCCATGCCAGTATCCTCCAACATCAAAACTCTGTCCTCTGGAGCTGCATGGATAGGTGTGCCTGGCAGTGGAAGATGGCTCAAGGCATCTGTGTTCCCATGGTACTTGCCCGCCTTGTAGACGATGACATACTCATATGCCCTCAACGTCACTGCACACCTCTGGATCCGGGGTGACACCATCTGTGGAACTGCTTTCATTTCATTAAAAAGAGAGAGAAGAGGTTTATGATCAGTGCATATGGTGAACTTCCTGCCATATATGTACTTGTGGAACCTCTGTAACCCAAACATTACTGCTAACCCCTCTTTGTCTAACTGGGAATAGTTTTTTCCGCTGGTGTTAGAGTTCGGGACATAAACCCTATTGGTCTTTCAGTTCCATCTTCCATGCAGTGTGAAAGAACTGCCCACACCCCGTAAGGTGAAGCATCACAAGAGAGAATGATGTCTTTCTCTGCATTGCAGTGAACCAGCACATCCGGCGACAGCATCAGTTTCTTGGACTGTTCAAATGAAACTCCCTGCTCCTCTCCCCACTGCCACTGTGTCTCCGTGCACAGTAGTTTGTGAAGAGTGTGAACACAGTTGACAAGTTTGGCAAAAATCTGTTATAATAGTTCAGCAGTCCCAGGTAAGCTTTTAACTCAGCCACATTTGTAGGAGCAGGGGCATCCTGCAGCGCTTGTACCTTCTCCTTGGGCGAATGGAGCCTGGTGGCATCCACTCTGTGTCCCAGGAATACTGCCTCATTCCCCAGGAAAGTGCACTTACTCCTCTTGAGCTGGAACCCTGCCCTCTCCAATCTCTGTTGTACCTCCCTCAGAGTGCTCAGATGCTCCTGGTCAGTTCTTCCCGTCACCAGAACGTCATCCAGATAGATGGAAACATGTGGAATCCCTTGCAGTACACCTTCGATTGTCCTCTGGAAGATAGCTGGACTAGATGAACATAAGAACATAAGAACATAAGAAATAGGAACAGGAGTAGGCCAATCGGCCTCTCGAGCCTGCTCCGCCATTCAATAAGATCATGGCTGATCTGATCCTAACCGCCAATCTATTTTCACAGAACCATCTCCTGAATCTAACAGAATTAGACACACAAAATAGGAGCAGGATCAGGCTACACGGCCCCTGGGCCCGCTCCGCTACCCACAGGGCCATGACCGATCTGAACCTAGACTCATGTCCAAATTCCTGCCCACTCCCCATAACCCTTTATTCCCTTTACTTCTAGGAAACTGTCTATTTCTGTTTTAAATTTATGTAATGATGTAGCTTCTACAGCTTTTTGGGGCAGCATATTCCATGGACCTACCACCCTCTGAGTGAAGTAGCTCCTCCTCATCTCAGTTTTGAAAGAGCAGCCCCTTATTCTAAGACGATGCCCCCTAGTTCTAGTTTCACCCATCATCGGGAACATCCTCCCCGCATCCACCCTTCACAATCTTATATGTTTCAATAAGATCGCCTCTCATTCTTCTGAACCCCAATGAGTAGAATCCCAATCTACTCAACCTCTCCTCATATGTCCATCCCCTCATCCCCGGGATTAACCGAGTGAACCTTCTTTGTACTGACTCGAGAGCAAGTATGTCTTTTCTTAAGTATGGACACCAAAACTGTATGCAATATTCGAGGTGCGGTCTCACCAATACCTTGTACAACTGAAGCAATACCTCCCTATTTTTACATTCTATCCCCCTAGCAATGAAAGCCAACATTCCATTGGCCTTCTTAATCACTTGCTGCACCTGCATACTAACCTTTTGAGTTTTATGCACCAGGACCCCCAGATCCCTTTGTACTTCAGTACTTTCAAGTTTCTTGCCATTAAGATAATAACTTGCTCTACGATTTTTCCTGCCAAAGTGCATAACCTCACACTTTCCAGTATTGTATTCCATCTGCCAAATCTCTGCCCACTTACTTAGCCTGTCTATGTCCCCTTGCAGGTTTTTTATGTCCTCCTCACTCACTACTTTCACTCCCATCTTAGTATCATCTGCAAACTTTGATATGTTACACTCGGTCCCCTCCTCCAAATCGTTAATATAAATTGTAAAGAGTTGGGGACCCAGCACTGACCCCTGCGGAACACCACTAGTTACTGATTGCCAGTCTGAGAATGAACCATTTATCCCAACTCTCTGCCTTCTGTTAGATAGCCAATCCTCTGTCCTTGCCAACATATTACCCCCAATCCCGTGATTTTTTATCGTAAGCAATAATCTTTTGTGTGGCACCTTGTCAAATGTCTTTTGGAAGTCTAAATACACTACGTCCATTGATTCCCCTTTATCCACCCAATATGTTACTTCCTCAAAGAACTCAAGCAAATTTGTCAAACATGACTTCCCCTTCATAAAACCATGCTGACTTTGTCCTATTAAATTATGATTATCCAAATGTCCTGTTACTGTCTCCTTAATAATGGACTCCAATATTTTACCTACCACAGATGTTAGGCTAACCGATCTATAGTTTCCAGCCTTCTGCCTACTGCCCTTTTTAAATAAGGGCATTACATTAGCAGTTTTCCAGTCTGCCGGGACCTTTGCTGAGTCCAGGGAGTTTTGGAAAATTATTACCAATGCATCCACAATCCCTACCGCCACTTCCCTCAAGACCCTAGGATGTAAGCCATCAGTTCCAGGTGATTTATCCGCCTTGAGTCCCATTATTTTACCGAGTACCACTTCCTTAGTGATTTTGATCGTGTTTAGCTCCTCCTCCCCTATAGCCACCTGTTTGTCCAGTGTTGGGATATTCTTAGTGTCTTCTACTGTAAAGACTGATACAAAATATTCATTCAGTGTTTTTGCCATCTCCATATTTCCCACCATAATTTCCCGGTTTCATCCTCTAAGGGACCAACATTTACTTTAGCCACCCTTTTTCTTTTTATATAACTATAAAAACTCTTACTATCTGTTTTTATATTTTTTGCTTAATTTACTTTCATAATCTATCTTCCCTTTCTTAATCAATCTTTTTGTTATTTTTTGCTGTCTTTTAAAGTTTTCCCAATCCTCTATCCTCCCAGTAGATTTGGCTACCTTATATGCCCTTGTTTTTAGTCGAATACTATCCTTAATTTCTTTACTTAGCCACAGATGGCTGTCTTTTCTTTTACACCCTTTTCTTCTCAGTGGAATATATCTTTTTTGGAAGTTGTAAAATAACTCCTTGAATGTACACCACTGATCATGTATCGTCTTACCCTTTAACCTATTTTCCCAATCCACTCTACTCAATTCCGCTCTCATACCTTCATAGTCTCCTTTATTCAAGCGTAGCACGCTTGTTTGAGATCCAACCTTCTCACCCTCTAATTGAATATGGAATTCAACCATGTTATGGTCACTCATTCCAAGGGGATCCTTTACTGGGACATTTTTAATTAATCCTGTCTCGTTACACGGGACCAGATCTAAGGTTGCTTGCCCCCTGGTCGGTTCAGTTACATACTGCTCAAGAAACCCATCCCTAATACACTCAATGAACTCATCCTCAAGGCAGCCCTGCCCAATTTGATTTGTCCAATTAATATGATAGTTAAAATCCCCCATAATTATAGATGCTCCCTTATTACAAGCCTCAACTATTTCCTGATTGATACTCCATCCAACAGAGTTGCAACTGTTCGGAGGCCTATAGACTATGCCCACTAGTGTTTTTTTCCCCTTTTTATTCCTTACCTCCACCCAAACTGTTTCATTATCCTGATCTTTTGACCCAATATCATTTCTCTGTATTACAGTGATTCCTTCCTTTATTAACATAGCCACCCCACCTCCTGCCTGTCCTTCCTGATCGTTAAATAACCTGGTATGTTTAATTCCCAGGCATTGTCACCCTGCAGCCATGTTTCTGTAATGGCCACAAGATCATACCCATATGTAGTTATTTGTGCCATTAACTCGTCTATTTTGTTACGAATGCTGCGTGCATTCAGATAGAGAACTTTCAAATATGTTTTGTGACACTTAGTTCCTGCTTTTGCCCTTTTTATTACTTTACCTTTTACTCCATAACTTCTGCCCCTTCCTGACACGCTCTGGTTTTTAATTTCCCCACTGCTACCTAAGTCTATGACCTTCTCTGTTGTCATTTTTATTATTTGCTCTCTAGGAACCTCCCCCCCACTAGTTAGTTTAAAGCCCTGTCTACAGCCCTAGTTATATGATCCGCCAGGACTCTCGTCCCAGCACCGGCCAAGTGAAGCCCGTCCCAACGGAACAGCTCCCTCCTGCCCCAGTACTGGTACCAGTGTCCCAGGAAGCAAAACCCATTTCTCCCACACCAGTCTTTGAGCCACGCATTTAACTCTCTAATTTTATTTGTCCTAGCCAAATTCGCTCGTGGCTCAGGTAATAATCCAGAGATTATTACCCTTGAGGTTCTGTTTTTTAATTTGACCCCTCGCTGCTCATACTCCTTTAACAGAACCGGCTTCCTAGTCCTATCTACATCGTTTGTACCAACATGGACCATCACAACTGGATCCACCCCCTCCCACTCCAAGTTTCTTTCCAGCCCAGAGGAGATGTCCTTAACCCTGGCACCGGTTAGTCAACACAGCCTTCGGGACTCTCGCTCTCGGCTGCAGAGAACTCTATCTATCCCCCTAATAATACTATCCCCTACCACTACAACATTTCTATTTACTCCCCCCTCTTGAATGGCCCCCCATTCCACGGTGCTGTGGCCAGGTTGCTCATCCTCCCTGCGGTCCCTGCTCCTGTCCCTACAGGGAGTAAGAACCTCGAACCTGTTGGTTAAGAGCAAGGGCTGCGGCTCCTCCAGCTCTACCTCCTGGATCCCCGTACCTGCCTCACTCGTAGTCACACCGTCCTGTCCCTGACCATGGGCTACATCTGAATTACTTAACTTCATAGATGTGACCACCTCCTGATACACAGAGTCCAGGTACTTCTCCCCCTCCCTGATGTGTCGCAGTGTCTGAAGCTCAGACTCCAGCTCATCAACATGGAGCTGGAGTTCCTGTAGCAGCAGACACTTGTCACAGACGTAATCACCGTGAGCCTCAATGGGGTTCACTGGCTCCCACATCTCACAACAGTAACACATCACCTGCTCCATTCTATGTAATTAATTAAAATTTTTATTGTTAGTTATGGACACCCTCTGCCCGATTTTAGATGCTAGTATCCCCTTTAATTAATTGGATTTAAATTAAATCAATCCCTCTAATTACACCAGTTAAATGGTTTACCAACAGTCACTCTGCACCAGAAAGGCCTTGGTACACCACAGCAACCTTAAAAACTATAAACCACAGACTTAAAGTTTTAAAATGAGAGAAATACTCCAACCAATCACCTACCTGTTTTGTGGTGATGTCACACCTTGAATACTTTTTACCTCTCTCCTTGCCTGAGATTGGAGATTGGTACGCCTACCTGAGCCTCTGGGGCCTCTTGTAGTCGCTCTGCCGCGTTGCTCCGCCTCCACCCGCTGCCGATGCCGCGCTGAGGCCTACCTGAGCCTCTGGGGCCTCTTGTAGTCGCTCTGCCGCGCTGCTCCGCCTCCACCCGCTGCCGATGCCGCACTGAGGCCTACCTGAGCCTCTGGGGCCTCTTGTAGTCGCTCTGCCGTGCTGCTCCGCCCCCACCCGCTGACGATGCCGCACTGAGGCCTACCTGAGCCTCTGGGGCCTCATGTAGTCGCTCTGCCGCTCTGAGACACCAAACGGTAAGCGGTTATATGTAAACAAGCCCTTGTGTGTATTTATGGTGACATACTTCTTTGATTCGTCATCCAGTGTAATCTGCAAGTAGGCATGACTCATATCCAACTTTGTGAATTTCTTTCCCCCAGCCAGGTTTGCAAAAAGATCCTCTGTTTTGGGAATAGGATACTGCTCTAGTTTGGACACCCAATTGAAAGTCAATTTATAGTCTCCACAGAGTCTTACTGAATTGTCCGGTTTTATAACAGGTACTATGGGAGCTGCCCATTCTGAACATTTCACTGGCTCCAATATGTTCTCTCTCAATAGACGGTCAAGCTCAGCCTCTACCTTTGGCTTCATGGCATAAGGCACAGGTTGTTGTTTAAAAAACCTTGGTGGTGCCTCCTTGTCTACATAAATCTTAGCTGGGGGGCCATTAAATGTGCCAAGTTCCTCCTTGAACACACTCTCATGTTCACTCAACACTTCTTGCAAAGTCAACTGTTTGCCCGCATCTATTTGATGTACTGCTCCCCAGTCTTAGTTAAGTTCTTTTATCCAGCCCCGACCTAACAGGTTTGGTCCGGTACCCGATACTATAACTACAGGTAGCTGTTCCACTGTGTCCTTGTGTTGCACAGTTACCTTAGCTGTACCTAATGTCACTACTTGTTCACCTGTATATGTTTTAAGATGCAGGGAGCAAGGCTTTAACTCTGGAACTTTTGCACGGTTCCACAATTTTGTGTACTCTGCCTTGTTCATTATGGTCATGCCGCACCCTGTATCCACTTCAAAGTTCACCTTCGAGTCATTTACTGTCAGTTGCAATGTGATAGGGGCCACTTTTGGAATGTTCTCTAACATGCTATACATTATGAACATGTCCTCTTCTTCCTCAGCTTCCCTGCTGATGTGGTGTGCTCCATGTTTTTTCACTTCTCTCCCTTGGTTTTGCTGTCCTCCCCCTTTTGGTTTGGATTCCTCCACAGGTGATTTCGCCCTGCAAGCTCGTTTTATGTGTCCTTGTTTCCCACACTTGTAGCACTTTTCCTCCAGAAACCGGCATTCACTCGCCAGGTGATCGCCCTTGCATCTATAACATGCCTTCACATGCTCACGTTGTGGTTTCTGACGCATGTTCAACTTGTGCACAACAACCTGACCTGCAACTTCCGTAGCATTAGCCCTGTCTGAACCCTGTATTTCTTTTACATCTTGGTTCACTGTCTCTATGGCTTGAGCAAGTTCCAATGCTTTTTCATAAGTAAGCCCAGTCTCGGATAATAATCTACGCTGCATTCGGTCATCCATAATTCCGCAAACTAGCCTATTTCGCAGTATTTCCTTCAGGTTGTTCCCATAATTGCAATCTTGTGCTAATTTACGCAACACCGCTACATAGTCCATTATGCTCTCTTCCTCTTTCCTGTTCCTTGAAATAAACTTGAACCGCTGTACAATCTCACTAGGCTTAGGGTTGAAATGTTCTTTTAGCAAAGCCACTAATTCAACAAATGATTTGTCTCCAGGCTTTTCAGGACTGAGCGGATTTTTCATCAAACTGTAGGTTTGGCTTCCCACTGAACTAAGCAGAATGGCTTTCCTTTTTCCGGCATCATTTATTTAATTTGCTTTGAAAAAATAACCCAACACTTCACAGTATTCTTCCCAGATTTGTGCTTGAATATCAAATGTGGAGACCGTTCCTACCATGGCAGCCATGCTCTCTTCCAGCTTGTAGCTAACTTTAGCTCATGATTTTGTTGTTTAAACGTCTCAGCAGACTTTTCTTCTTTATGCAGGGTCCTTTAGTTGCCTCATCGCCAAATGTGATAAATCCAGAAAGTGGAACAAGGAACTCAAAGAGGCTATGTGTTAGAATTAACACGAGTACTTTATTAACAACTGGGAAACATGTTTACAGACAGCCTGCATCAGCATCATGGCATTCCACCTTGTGCTGACCTATACAGGAATCAAACCTCTGACCTTAACAGGAAGCAAACCTCTGACCTTAGTCGCAGCATTGGCTACAGCACCACCTGGTGGATAACCTTAATCATAACATCCCAGATTACTATACAACCAATGCATCCACTATCTCTGCAGCCACTTCTTTTAAGACCCTGGGATGCAGGCCATCTGGTCCAGGGGACTTGTCATCTTTTAGTCCCCTTAGTTTACCAAGTACTTTTTCCTTAGTGATAGCGATTGTCTTTAGTTCCCCCTCCCTGTGACCCCTCGATTATCCATTTTTGGGATGTTGTTAGTGTCTTCTACCGTGAAAACAAATATAAAATATTTGTTCAGAGTCTCTGCCATTTCCCCATTCCCCATTATTAATTCCCCAGTCTCATCCTCTAAGGGACCAAGCTTCCCAGCTTCTCACCATTTAGAAAATACTCGGATCTATCGCCTTAGGTCCAAAGCGGGTGACCTCACACTTTCCCGCATTGAACTCCATCTGCCATTGTTTTGTCCACTCACTTAATCTATCAGTGTCCCTTTGCAACTTTCTGTTCCCATCCATTACTTATTGTGCCTCCTAACTTGGTGTCATCGGCAAACTTGGATATATGGCTCTCCATTCCTTCATCTAAGTCATTTATGAATATAGTGAAAAGCTGGGGCCCCAATACAGATCCCTGGGGGACACCACTAGTCACAGCCTGCCAATTTGCGTACATACTTATTATCCCTGCTCTGTCTCCTACCTCCTAACCTGCAGTAGGGATGTATGACAATTTCCTATATAAACCCAACCCAAATATTATAAACACAATGAATATTTTTAGAGTTGTGAGGTTGCTTTATGTCACATGGAAGAGGATTGGTGTTCGGGCTCCGTGCAATAGAGCAACATCTTGCCTAATTATTTGTTCCTCAAAAATGCTGCCAGAAATTGGATGAATAGAATTAATACTTTGCACAAGGAATAGGCATGGTGGGCCCAAGTTACGTTTTTTATTCCATGCTCTCTCATATTTTTAAATGTATATGGTGTTGTAAGATTCTAAAAACTGTAATAAAACCACTGCTACCGCATGAAGATTGAAGTTCAGAACGAATTGTGAAATGGTTACGGATTTATTCAAAATGGAGGAAGTCAGCAGGGGGTCCTTTGTCTGACGGTCCTTTGTTTGTGAGGCCACATGGACAGGAAGGAGAGACACCGAGTGAAGAGGAAGTCCCGCCCCCACACACATCACAGGAACATGAACGTGTCATGCAGAAGGAACTCCAATCAGAGAAGGTTTGGAGTGAAACTGACCTATCAGAGTGAGGCAGACAGTGATATATGAGGGAGGCCGGCAGAAAGGCCCTATAAAAGAAGTGACCCAGAGGCAGGAACTTCAGAAAGAAAGAAGACAGAAGTGGAAGAACAGACAAACAAAGAAAGCTGGCCAGTCTATGTTTCGACTTACAACTTTCTGGACCGACCACCCAAAGATAAAGGAGTATGTTTAAAAATCAGACATAGCGCTTAGATATTGTTAGGGTACTTTTATGTAGGGTTAACTTGGGATAAGTTGCTAGGGAGATACTTTTATGTATGGGTAAATTGGGAGCATATTGATTGCGATTGTACACTTGAATTTTGAACTATAGTGTGAATAAGGACCAATTTTATTCATCACATACTTGTCTGTCATTGTTACGCTTATTCGTAATTCTCAAAGTCCGAACAGTGGTAAGAGAAAGGCTTACAGTGTACAACAATGCAGCAATGCAGAAAAACCCTCTCATTACTTTAAAGATTTGGATCATGTTCGCTCTCGATTGTCTTTTGTCCTCTGAAAACAAGTTCAATTCTGTGAATCTCTCTTCCTGATTTACCGCCCACCTTTGCCATTCATCTACTTGAGCCCAAGTCAACTATCGAAGGTTGAAATCCTTTCAGAAGGCATTGGCTGGAAGAACTACAATAATGGTCGAAGTGTGTTTTTGTGACTGGAAGGTTGTTTCCAGTGGGGTTCCGCAGGGCTCAGTAATGGGCCCTTTGCCTTTTGTGGTGTATATCAATGATTTGGACTTGAATGTAGGAAGTATGATAAAGAAAATAAAAAAGACTTACATTTATATAGCACCTTTCACGACCACCGGACGTCTCAAAGCGCTTTACAGCCAATGAAGTACTTTTGAAGTGCAGTCACTGTTGTAAGTTTGCAGATGATACAAAAATTGGCCATGTGGTTGATGATGAAGAAGGAAGCTGTAGACTGCAGGAAGATATCAATGAATTGGTCAGGTGGGCAGAACAGTGGCAAATGGAATTCAATCTGGAGAAGCGAGGTAATGCATTTGGGGGGGGCTAACAAGGCAAGGGAAAACACAATAAATGGTAGGACACTGAGGTGCAGAGGAACAGAGGGACCTTGGAGTGCATGTCCACAGATCCCTGAAGGTAGCAGGACAGGTAGATAAGGTGGTTAAGAAGGCATACGGGATACTTGCCTTTATTAGCCGAGGCATAGACTATAAGACCAGGGAGGTTATGCTTGAACTGTATAAAACACTAGTTAGGCCACAGCTAGAGTACTGCGTGCAGTTCTGGTCACCACATTACAGGAAGGATGTGATTGCACTAGAGAGGGTGCAGAGGAGATTTACGAGGATGTTGCCTGGGCTGGGGAATTTTAGCTATGAGGAAAGATTGGACAGTCTGGGGTTGTTTTCTTTGGAACAGAGGAGGCTGAGGGGAGATTTAATTGAGGTGAGTAAAATGATGACGGGCCTCAATAGAGTGGACAGGAAGGACCTATTTCCCTTAGCAGAAGGGTCAATAACCAGAGGGCATAGATTTAAAGTAATTGGTCGGAGGTTTAGAGGGGATTTGAGGAGAAATTTTTTCACCCAGAGGGTGGTGGAGATCTGGAACTCACTGCCTGAAAGGGTGGTAGAGGCAGGAACCCTAATCACATTTAAAAAGTACTTCGATATGCACTTGAAGTGCCGTAACCGACAGGGCTACGGACCAAGAGCTGGAAAGTGGGATTAGGCTGGAGAGCTCTTTGTCGGCCGGCACGGACACGATGGGCCGAATGGCCTCCTTCTGTGCTGTACATTTCTATGATTCTATGAGTATGAAATAATAAAAAGTAAGAGTTTGTTGTTACACACACATATGAACTACACTCTTTTTTTGTATTTGTTGTTCTTGCACATTCGGCAGCATAACAGGGTATAGGTGGATCAACAGTAACAAGTACACACAGGGAAGATTTTCTGCTTGAAAGGATGGGAATCACAAGCTGGAGGTGCTCAGTTACTCGATAGGTGCACCAAGCATATGTGGGAGAACTGACACAGTAAATGGCCGACATCTCTTGCCCTTATTACTGAGAGCATAGAAAGACTTGTAGAAATTCTACTGCGGCACCAACAGACACGTCACAGACTTCTCTTGGCCAACTGCACACTGCAGCAAAATTCTTTTTTAACAAGAGATTGATCATTTTGAATTCGAACCTCTGCATCAAAAGGGCAGAGCCTCGGCCTCTGGCAATCTTAGCACTGAGGCCCAGGATCCTATCAACAATAGTCAGGAATCTATAAGCAGCAGTTAATTAACTTTACTATTGATGTTTCTGTCTTCTTTAATCCTTGTACAATGCTCATGGCTACACTTTTGCCACGATATGTGAGCATGGAAGGGGTCATTTTACCAATTTGTACTCCTGGTTAGGGATCCGACTCGAGTTGGACGTGTTCTTGCAGGTTTCGTCGCTGCAATAAAAAAAAAATGCACAATGTCTTTTCTCCTTTTGAGAGCTCCACACACGGAGATTCCCTTGTGCCGGACTTCAAGCACGATCCCACTGCCGACACCAGGAGATTGCGCCTGGTAATCAATTACAACAACAGCTTGCATTAAGTAGCACCTTTAACGTAGTAAAACACCTCAAGGCGCTTCGCAGGACCTTGGTGTGCATGTACACAGATCCCTGAAGGCAGCAGGACAGGTAGATAAGGTGGTTAAAAAGGCATCTGGGATACTTGCCTTCATTAGCCGAGGCATAGAATATAAGAGCAGGGAGGTTATGATGGAGCTGTACAAAATGCTAGTTAGGCCACAGCTGGAATACTGTGTGCAGTTCTGGTCGCCACACTATAGGAAGGGTGTGATTGCATTGGAGAGGGTGCAGAGCGGATTCACCAGGATGTTACCTGGGCTGGAGCGCTTCAGCTACGAAGATAGACTGGACAGGCTGGGGTTGTTTTCCTTAGAGCAGTGAAGGGTGAGGGGGGACCTGATTGAGGTGTACAAAATTATGAGGGGCATAGATAGGGTAGATAGAAAGGAACTTTTTCCCTTAGTAGAGGGGTCAATAACCAGGGGGCATAGTTTCAAAGTAAGAGGCAGGAGATTTAGAGGGGATTTGAGGAAAACCTTTTTCACCCAGAAGGTGGTTGGAATCTGGAACTCACTGCCTGAAAGGGTGGTAGAGGCAGGAACCCTCACAACATTCAAAAAGCATTTAGATGAGCACTTGAAACGCCATAGCATGCAAGGCTACGGACCAAGTGCTGGAAAATGGGATTAGAATTGACAGGGCTTGATGGCCGGTGCGGACACGATGGGCCGAAGGGCCTTTTTCTGTGCTGTATAACTCTATAGGGGAAAAATTCAGTATCACCCCGTTTGGGGCGCGATTATCGGCCGTGTGCAAAGTTTAGCGCCTGGCGCTAATTATCGCCTCTGACGGCAAACTTGGCTTTTATTGCCCTGGAGGTGATTGGAGCGCTAAATCAGGCGCTTCACACCTGTCTTAAGGCGCAAAGGCTGAGGAGTGAGGCGCTACCTCAGAGCGCTGGCGAAGCTCATGTGATGTCAGTCAACAATGGAACACAGACACACTGGCGCTGGCCAGTTCTTAAAGGGGAGTTCTGATGAAAGGTCATCGACTGGAAACATTAACTCTGTTTCTCTCTTCACAGATGCTGCCTGACCTGCTGAGTTTCTCCAGCATTTTCTCTTTTTATCTTAAAGGGGAGGGTCGATCTTGCTCTCCATCCACATCCTGCTCATTGCAGCCTTGAATCTCGGCCTGGAGAGACCTGTACATCAAATCTGCTGGAAAGAACAATGGAGAGGCCCAGGGAAAGAGCTCAGAGTGCCGCCCCCCGCAGTCTCTTCTAAATCGATACAAGGAAGGGCAAATTAAAATGAACCTGCAAAGTGCTGCTCAGTACCCAAAACTCTTTCACACAGCGTTGAATCTCTCCAGAAGTCTCTCTCTCTCTCTCAGAATGCGTGGTGCAAAAATGTCACTAACAAAAAAAGGCAGGAAGCGGTCGCCTTTAAATAGCGCCCCCCCAGTCCCTTACTGACTGCAAAACGCTCCCCTCAACCTGTCATTGCTAGCGGCAGGTAGTAAGGCAGGGGGTGCCACTCAATATCCAGTCCGGGATGCTACCGGGGCGTTGCACGCTCGACTGATGTCACGATCTGCCGGTGCAGGAGATCATGGTGGTAGTGTTCAGCGCCGCCGCAAAATGTTTAGTTAATTTCGCGAGTGGCGCAAACATCGCCGCGCCCGGGTGCCTAGTGCTTTGCGCCCCATTAGCGCCCCCTTAAGGCGCTAACAACTGAGTTTCCCCCCCCCGACCCTATGACTATGGGGGTGATTTTCATTCAGAGGTCGGGAAGGAGGTGGGACTACAACTTTCGGGGTTGCAGTCCCTTCTCCATCGAGATGCGGCCAATCCACGTGATTTTAACTTGATTGACCTTGTTGAGCCCACCCAGCGGGCTCAGCAGGCCAATTAAGGGCCACCCGGCAACAGGTGACGTCACAGACTGAAATTTCATCTGTCAAGACGTTTTGACAGATGAAGTATCAGTGTTTCACAGCTGTTTGAAGCTGTCAAACACTGACAGTCTTACTTCTAACCTGAGTCCTTCTACACAGACTCAGTTAGAAATCTCACTGGCACAGAAAGCTGCAGGCTGTCACTTTTGACAGATCGCAACCATTCTGCTTTCTGTGCCGGTTAGATGATGGACTCCCGAAACCTACAGGAAGAAAGGCTGTAAAGGTAAGTACAGGTAATTTAAACTTCTTTACACACTTTAGACACACCAAACACACTTACCTTTGCACTCATGCACCCATCACTCACCTGAACACCGACATCGCGACCCCTCCAAGTCCTTCAACCTGACGGCCCGACTCCTCTAACCTGGCGTGGTTTGGAGCCGTCGGGAATCCCACACGAAACCCCTCAAAATAGGGATTAGGCTAAAAATTGCCTGTTAACTACCTGTTAACAGGTAGTTAATTGTCACTAATCCCTTCCCGCCTCGGGGAGGCGGGTCCCAGTGCGGGGCAGGTACCCGCCTCCTTTGAAACTGGCATGGAGGCAGGTTGGGGGCGGGATGGTGTCGGGACCCCCGAATTCGGGACTTTAACCCCCCACACGCCTCCAATCCCGACTCCATGGCCCAATGAAAATCGACCCCTATGACTCTAACTGACGGAATTAGACAGGAGCCATATAAGGAGATATTAGGACAGGTGGCCAATAGCTTGGTCGAAGAGGTCAACTTTAAGGAGCATCCAATGGTGGAGCAAAGGAAATCGGGGATGCAGAATAGCCCAGAATTGGAGGAGCGCAGAGATCTCAGATATTCTCACTTAAATTTTGGGGCTTTAATAAGGCCCTCACATGAGAGAAGTGCGGGTAGACCTACACACAAAATGCAACCAGCTGTCAAACTTTGAGTGGAAAGAATCGGGTGTGGAGCAAGCAGGAGGCCCGATCACCCGATGTTTCAATCCTTCTGCACCCGTCATGTGCCTGCACAACCAGAGCAGTTGATCAGTGAATTGCACTGTATATCTCAAACACTTCAGTATTCTCACATAATTAAATGCAGCCCTCGTTCTGGAGGACAGCAACACAGAAGGTGCAGAAGTAAATAATGCTACAGTTGCAGTGGGTAAGCTCGTACATGAAGCACTTTGCAAGCAGTTATCTCCAATACAGTTCTGCAAGCGAAACTCAAAGCTGCTCTGCACCAGTTCCGAGGCTCACATACCATAAAATCTGGACTAGAAGCACCACTTCCATGTTAGCTTTTGTGTCCGCTGAACACAAAGGACGTGATTCAAGCACAAGGACAGCTATTGGGGTTCTTTATATTTAAACAGCAGCCTTTCAAGACAGCAGAACAACTTATTGACAGGTAAAGTTGACCGTGCAGCCCGTGGTCAATATTTATTATTGTTTTCTCTTTTAGTACAAAGTTCAGCCCATCCAACGGAAAATACCAAACACACTCCCTCCAGAAAAAGTGATAAAATAAAAATGGTTGAAATTGCTGTTTGAGGTGCAACATTCGATTTCAGAGTGCACAGTGAACTCCTCTGTCAGGCTCTGTCAATGGAACAGCACATAGGAAACTATCAACATGTGCCTGCAGTACAGGTTACTGGTGTAGGTGGCACTGTAAATAGACAAACAACATAGAATTTGAAATCCAAAATGAATGTTAGTTTATCTTCCAATGCTGCCACACGCTGGCCACTTGGTGGATCTGCAAGAGCCGGTCGACAGCAAAAAGCTAACATTTAAAAGTTCAGCGATCTTGTGTGTCCCCTTCCCTAGGCTCGCTCACAAAGCTGAAGAGAGCATGCAGTCAAAGAAACATGCACAGCAACACTGAGCTTATCTTACCGTCCTCCTCCCTCAAGCAGTCTAGGCAAATAGAACGAATCTTCCAACATTTATTGCCGTGTTACTGGTCATGTACTAACCATCTGAACGGGAAACCTTCACTAAAACCCCAGCGGTTTGTTCACCACAACCTCCCCCTTTTCTCACAGAAAAACAATTTGGAGTCAGGGTGAAGAGAAGGACATTTCACTGCCTTCTTCTCCACCCACCACCCCCGCTCCGCCAACTCCCTGCCGCTCAGATGTTCTTTGAGATACGTCAATAGTTTCAGATTGGGGGCTCACAGCTGTTTTCATCCTCTCTCTTCTATTTTGCCAAAGTTAAGGCGGCAGACCAGGAATAGCCCCAAGGAGCATGGACAAAAGAGCTGAATTCCAGAGGTGAGGTGAGAGTAACTGCCCTTGACATCAAGGCAGCACTTGACCGAGTCAACAGTGCATAAGAACAGAGTTAGTTAAACACGATTTGCCTTTAACAAATCCGTGTTGGCTTTCCTTAATTAATCCACACTTGTCCAAGTGACTGTTAATTTTGTCCCGGATTATCGTTTCTAAAAGCTTCCCCACCACCGAGGTTAAGCTGACTGGCCTGTAGTTGCTGGGTTTATCCTTACACCCTTTTTTGAACAAGGGTGTAACATTTGAAATTCTCCACTCCTCTGGCACCAGACTTGTATCCAAGGAGGATTGAAAGATTATGGCCAGGACCTCCGCAATTTCCACCTTTACTTCCCTCTGCATCCTAGGGTGCATCCCATCTGGTCCTGGTGACTTGTCTACTTTAAGTACAGCCAGCCTTTCTAGTACCTCCTATTTATCAATTTTTATCCCATCCAATATCTCACCTACCTCCTCTCTCACTATGACTTTGGCAGCATCCTCTTCCTTGGTGAAGACAGATGCAAAGTACTCATTTGGTACCTCAGCCATGCCCCCTGCCTCCATGCATAGGTCTCCTTTTTGGTCCCAAACAGCCCCACCCCTCCTTTTACTACCCGTTTACTGTTTTTCTGCCGATAGAAGACGTTTGGGTTTCTTTTTATGTTAGCTGCCAGTCTATTCTCATACTCCCTCGGGACCCCTCTTATTTCTTTTTTCACTTCCCCTCCAAACTTTCTGTATTCTTCGACAGGAATGGACAAGCCCTAACTTTTTTGTCAATTTTAGTCCATATCTATGAGGTAAGTTCAGCAACTTCACCCCATTCAATACATTTCAATGGGGAGCCAGGCAGCGAGATGCTGTTTTCGTGCAGCTTGTGAAGGAGCAAGGGCAACCTGGACAGCAACGTCCGGATTTTCACATTTAACTGCGTGTGTGTGCTCGCCAGAAGCTGCTGTCTGATTTTCACGTAAATAACGGCTAACGTTGTTGGCCTCATCATTACTTTTACAGTAAAATCTGTCCCAATGTGTTATGGGCCTGTTCCTGGGACTAGGGACAGGGTCACTGGCTTTAAGACTTGGAAGCTAAGCAGAGCCAGGCCTGCTTAGTACCTGGAGGGGTGACCATCAGGGTAAAACCAGGTGCAGAAGGTCACGGAAGGAGCCCCGAGGAGGGGTGGTTGGTGAGAAGGTCACGGAAGGAGCCCCGAGGAGGGGTGGTTGGTGAGAAGGTCACGGAAGGAGCCCCGAGGAGGGGTGGTTGGTGAGAAGGTCACGGAAGGAGCCCTGAGGAGCGGTGGTTGGCGAGAAGGTCACGGAAGGAGCCCCGAGGAGGGGTGACCATCAGGGAAGACCAGGTGCAGAAGGTCACGGAAGGAGCCCCGAGGAGGGGTGGTTGGCGAGAAGGTCACGGAAGGAGCCCCGAGGAGGGGTGGTTGGTGAGAAGGTCACGGAAGGAGCCCCAAGGAGGGGTGGTTGGTGAGAAGGTCACGGAAGGAGCCCCGGGAGGGGCAGCTGGTGAGCAGGCCCGGGCGTTGGGCTGAAGATTGTCGGACAGGAGGAATGGTGGAAATGGAATGGCGGCGCGCACAGACGCAGCGGCTTTGCTTCTCCCAGGACAGTGTTATTTACGTTTAATGTTAATGTTATTTGTACTGGACTCATGGGAGCTTGCAAGATCACATTTCGTTGTTCATGTACTTGTGCGTTGTACAATGACAATAAAGTTGAATTATTATTATTTTGGCGATTAAATGTTGCTGAGTTTACTCCTCCAGTGACTCAGTGAATTATCCAGTGAGCACCTGTACCACACCAATTGGATACGTGTTACTCGACCAGTAATCCCGAGGCCTGGATTAATAATCGGGAGACATCAGTTCAAATCCCACCACAGGCAGCTGGGAGAATATAAATTCAGTTAATTAAATAAATCTGGAATTAAAAACTTGTTTCAGTAATGGTGACCATGAAACTACTGGATTGTTATAAAAACCCATTTGGTTCTTTAGGGAAGGAAATCTGCCGTCCTTACCCGGTCTGGCCTATATGTGACTCCAGACACACAGCAATGTGGTTGACTCTTAACTGCCCTCTGTGGTTCAAGAAGGCGGCTCACCACCACCTTCTCAAGGGCAATAAATGTTGGCCTTGCCAGCGACACCCACATCCCATGAACGAATATTTTATAAAAATCAAAAAAGGCCCAGGTTTGATCCCCAGACTCTGCTGTACTAGCTGATCCTGATTTGTGTAGCAGTAAGCTTGTTCGCCTTCACTATCGAGGCTCAGATATAAGCAATGACATCTAGGGCAAGGTATTGGAACCCGGAGAAACCGGCCCCACCCTTTCTTCCCCCTAATTGGACTTGAGTTCCCGAAGATTCTGTGGCTGCTGGTGGGTACGAGAGTGTCTAACCACGATGCTTCACGCATGACTAACGTGAGGGGCAGTCTTGATGGACCAGATGGTCTTTTCCTGCTCGTCATTTTTGTATGTTCGAAAATTGGTGAGGGAATGAGGAAAAAGTATGTTGCTAGTGAATTCAGACAATCAATTCCTTCAGTTTTATCGCTGTCTATGGTATTACAGAAAGAAAAGCTACAATTACGATCCATCAATCTTCTTGTTTGCAATCATACAGAAATCTTATCAAACTGCTTGACTTTTCAATTATGGAGATGGTCGCTGAAATCACAATCAATTATAATCAAATGTGTAATAAATGTTCATAATTTTATTTCCAAAAAGATTATTGGCCAAATTTTACCCTTTTGGGTGAGTTGCTATGGGTGATGGTACATTAATGTTTACCACAGTACTTTAAGAAACTGTTTCATCCATTTCTGTTTGATTATGCAACATAGTGTCTCACACATGAATTCACTCCTTATGTCAGTGCCTTTTTGTAACAGCAAACTGAATTCCATAGAATTAGCAGTAAAGAAATAGTCTTGTATGGTCAGCCAATCCTCCTTGAGGTACGTAGGAACATAGGGACATTATGAACAGGAGTAGGCCGTTCTGCCCCTCGAGCCTGCTCCAACATTCAATTAGATCATGGTTGATCTGCCATTGCGGACGATGTAACTAGCAGGGTTGATTTTTTAAAATTTGTTTATGGGATGTAGGCATCGCTGGCGAGGCCAGCATTTATTGCCTATCTCTAGTTGCCCTTGAGAAGGTGGTGGTGAGCCGCCTTCTTGAACCGCTGCAGTCCGTGTGGTGAAGGTGCTCCCACAGTGCTGTTAGGGAGGGTGTTCCAGGATTTTGACCCAGCGACAATGAAGGATCGGCGATATATTTCCAAGTCAGGATGGTGTGTGACTTGGAGGGGAACTTGGAGGTGGTGGTGTTCCCATGCGCCTGCTGCCCTTGGCAACTTGCCGATGGAATTCAAATGAGGCTCAAGCATGAAAATGGCTCAAGCCTCCAGTCGCAATCATCAGGTGTGCAACGACCTCACTCCACCTGCCTCACACTGGAAGCGATCACTTCACAATCTACCCCCCGTACGACAGAATTAATCTTCTTGATTGGTCGCTAATATATTGACCCCGTAATTGGGATTGTCTCAGTAAAAATTAATGTACAAGTCCTACAGAGAGAGCGAGAGAAGAGGAATGATCCTAACACTGATCCCTGTGGGAGACCACTGTTTACATTCCTTCAGTCAGAAAAACATCCTTTAACACTACTGTCTGTCTTCTGTCCTTTAACCAACTCCCTATCCATGGCACCACATTCCCTTTAATACTGTCGTGGAAACAAAGATAAGTAAATATTTATCAAACCCCTCAATCAGAATGCCAAGTGTGATGAAGTAACATTGTCACTGTAGGTGTTTCATGTGAACAACTTGTTCTAACAAATATTAAAGGAAAGTTGTGTCTGATTCGACCATAAACTGCCAACATTGTGCAGTAAATCCTACCTAGAGCGATTCTTCACTAAATGAGCTGAGCACGTGTTGGAACACCTGCAACATTCACACTTCTTTTCAATAAACACAAAAACATTTTGATTTTTTTTAAAGATATTGATATTTTACTTTACTCACCTGAAGATTGGCATAAATTAAACCAGTATCATAACTTTCAAATGTTTTCAAGTTAATTAACTCACATAAAAACACACGGTAGGTAGGACAGTACATTTTCTGGTAACAGGAATTGTCCAAAATATTTTGAGCAGCTTTAGAATGTGTGGCGTTGATCAGCATCTTAGTCAATACATTTTTAAAACAGACGATCAGTAATAACCTTAAGGGAAAAAATGAAACAATTTTCTGTTTACTGGGGCTTGCAATTAAAGTCAGAGGGGTTGATGCTGATAAGTCTAAATTTGGGTGAGTTTGAGGTTGTCATTCTGCATCTCCAGTTATTATTACCATAAAGGTCTTGAAAGTGATCCAGGCTTCACAATATAGCACTGATTCAACAGGAATTGTCAAGACTGGATCATTTCTATTTTTCCTCTAGGGATTGAAATGGTGCTACGTGACATTAGTAACAGATGTGTTAATGTGTGTGTTTAAAATTCATCTGCCCAAATTTAACAATGGTGTCACTCCAACGGGTTAATGCTTTGATTAAAATTGTAAACTTCATACAAACACAATGATGTTCATTATTAATATTACACAGTGCAGTATTCAAAGCATTACATAGAAAAATAGGAGCAGGAGTAGGCCATTCGGCCCTTCGAGCCTGCTCCGCCATTCAATATGATCATGACTGATCCTCTATCTCAATACCATATTCCCGCTCTCTCCCCATACCCCTTGATGCCTTTTGTGTCTAGAAATCTATCTATCTCCTTCTTAAATATATTCAGTGACTTGGCCTCCACAGCCTTCTGTGGTAGAGAATTCCACAGGTTCACCACCCACTGAGTGAAGAAATTTCTCCTCATCTCAGTTCTAAATGTCCTACCCTGTATCCTGAGACTGTGACCCCTCTTTCTAGACTCCCCAGCCAGGGGAAACATCCTCCCTGCATCCAGTCTGTCTAGCCCTGTCAGAATTTTATACGTTTCAATGAGATCCCCTCTCATTCTTCTAAACGCTAGTGAATACAAGCCTAGTTGATCCAATCTCTCCTCATACGACAGTCCTGCCATCCCAGGAATCAGTCTGGTGAACCTTCGCTGCACTCCCTCTATGGCGAGTATATCCTTTCTTAGGTAAGGAGACCAAAACTGCACACAGTACTCCAGGTGTGGTCCCACCAAGCAAAGATGACCAAATCAACAATATGAAATATGTGCTCACTGTATGGATGGTCTCCTTCTTTCAAACAATGTACTTGTTCTAAACCTGTGAGTATGTGTCTGTGTTGCTAGCAGTACCACTAGTAGAATGGTCAAGATACCAGTAACAGTCCATGATGGAGTGTCTTAAACAGTCACCAGAATAAAAGTGGTCAGAGCTGCATGATATCAGAGACAGGCTGCTGGCATACATAGTCACCAATGACCTGCCTCTGGGGTTCTGTGAACTAGTGGTGGGTCTCTCCTCATGGCTGCCCGCTGATATAGCTGAGGGCATAACAATATGCATCTAGAAGATAAACCAAACTTTCCGTTATGGTTATCTCTACCCATTTCCTTCATGTCCCTAACTGCCTGCCTTCCGGAACACAAGATCCCAGCCTAGAAATCCCGCAGACCTTTACGAGGCGGTGGACGGGTAGCGGAGCAGGACTTCTGTCCACTGTTTAGGGCTCGCCTGGATCTCATCCCAAATGCTGGGCAACCTGCCTCACTGTGCTGCTCGAATCTTGGAGCTGTACCCTGGCTGCCCCAAGGGAGGAGCTTTAAGCCTTTAATGGACCAAAGGGAAATGTTTATTATTTATTCCACATGAGGAACAGTAGGCCAGCCCCAGTAATCGATCCCCAGAAGTAACCCCCAAAATGCTTCTGACATATGTGGGGGTGGCAGAAGATGCATCTGCCTTCTCCACCCAGGGCAGAGATTGTGGGGTAAGTTAGAGGGGGCAGAAGCCCAACTGAACCAGGTTCCAGACAAAATTAAGATCCTCCCCACCCACCCCCTGTAAACAATTGCACCCCCCCACAGGGCTGAGAATTCTAATGTTAGATGTAGCCACACTCAGAAGATTGAGGACCAATACCCCGCCCAATGTTGTTTAGCCCCTTGAGTCAACATTAATCCAGCAAATTATGGGGGCCACAAATGGAGGTACTAATCTCCGAGACACAGGCATCCAAGTCAGACATGGAGGTCTCCGAGGTGGAAGTCTCCATGATATGTGGGATTGCTGATGTTTTCTTTAGACATTCCCATGCTACCTAATACTTGTCAGGTTTAGTAAAGGGTTTTAAACAAATCAGCACAACAGTGACTTTAGTACCTCAACAAGCCTCCTGGGCCCTATAAAAATAAACTTTCCAACATAAATGTGCTGAGTGGAAAGGTGACAGCGCCGAATGTGGAGTACATAGCACCAGTGTCCCGTTACTTTCCATCCTGTCTCCAAACCTTCCACTCAGCATATTTGTATTGCCAGAAAGTTTACTTTAGTGATATTTGCATGGTTGCCAACAGAACCTGCAGCTGGAAGCCCGGCCCACTGATCTCCATAACACAGCCTTTTCAGGTCAAGCAATCCCTATCAGTTTCTGTGCTACATATGGGAACACCAGCACCTCCAGGTTCCCCTCCAAGTCACACACCATCCCGACTTGGAAATATATCGCCGTTCCTTCATCGTCGCTGGGTCAAAATCCTGGAACTCCCTCCCTAACAGCACTGTGGGAGCACCTTCACCACACGGACTGCAGCGGTTCAAGAAGGCGGCTCACCACCACCTTCTCAAGGGCAACTAGGGATGGGCAATAAATGCTGGCCTTGCCAGTGAGACCCACATTCCGTGAATGAATAAAATCAAATCAACATTTTGATCATCTGTTGTGCTACAAGTTATAATTTGTTTGGTTTTCTTCTGGGTATTATGGGATGTCTTCCTGACCTTCTATGGCTGAAGGACTTGGTGTTAATGTGGCTGGCGATCTCCTCCTAGGTTTGCTTTTTTGTAAATGGCTTGGAATAGAGTAATAGAATATGGGTTCATATGCGTGATTCCCCGTAAAATTGAAGTTCCCAGCTGACAGGTACCAAGTGGGATAGACACTTTCTTCCCGACGGAGAGGGAGTGAGACAACCTATTGACCTTCTCGTGTCTAGAGATTAGATCTAGGATTTGAATGAATGAAACAATCACAATTCATGTCCGTGAGCTTGTAATCTGGTTTGATCCTCAGCAGGAACCTCGCTGTATGATTATGAATCACAAACAATGGTGGTGTGCCAGGGCAGAATGGGATTATAATGTTTTGCATATACTCGAACACGGGGCCATTGTAGTTAACCCAAACTCATATGAATTAGGGAGTCTTCAAATGTGTAATGAAGAAAGGTACATAGTTAGGAACTGTAATATTCTTAGTTAGCTGAATAGTTTCCATTATCACTGCAGAACTCAATTGCTGTGCCAACTGTTTCAATCATCTACTCCCAGTCAGGAGAATTAGGCTGCTGGATTAGTCGCTCTGACTATCCTCACAGAAACAGAGTCCACGCCTGTCCCATACTACCACACAAGCCAATGACCTTGGCCGGGTGATGCACATTCCATACCTGCTCCTCAGGCAGCGCTTAGTGCCGGATTTCAACAACTACTAAAAATGCCGATTCAACGTACACACCCAGCATACTGTGAGAGTAAGAGCAGAAGCGCCAGGGATACAGAGGGTGGTCGGCATTTGAGTTTTGATCCTGACAGACCAGCTGTGCAGTTTCAGCATTTTCTGTTTTTATTTCAGATATCCAAGATTTATAGTAGCTCTATAAAAATAACAGAAGTCTAGCATGACTGAAAGATAAGTAATAAACCTCCATAAACTGCGGGTCTATTGCTCTCATTGTTTTTTCTGAAATAATTTAACCCTCTTGATTATACTGCAGCAAGGTATCTGCCATTTGCTATTATTCTACATTTGACCAGCTGTCGAGGGTCCTTGCACAGAAAAGCCAGTGGAAGAAATTGCTTTGAAACACTTGCTTCAATAACTTTTCTCACTATGAATTTGCATTGTACATAGATTTCTGGAAGTGCGCGACGTAAAATAATGGGCCGTATTTTCCGATCGGAGGTTCCCTGTGTGCAGAAGCCTCCGATCTGGAAAAAATCTACGGACTTACCTGAGGGCTCCCGAGGTCCGGACACTTCTGATCCTGGGCCTCGCCACAGTCGAAGTGCGCAGGGCCCAGGTATCCCAGAGGCGCAGGGCCCATGTATCCTGGGGGAGCAGGGTCCACGTATCCCGGGGGCGCAGGCGGTTCGCAAGCGTCCCTGGGACCACGTGGGCCATGGGGAGCCAATAGGAGAAGGGAATCTCCTTTCATACACTTGACAGACAGACCAGTCAAATATATGAATGGAGATCACCCCAAAAACACTGTAAAACATCAAATACATTTTTTTTTTAATCACATTTTTAAAATGAGTTGAAATTACAATAAATTAAATATTTTAAACAAAAATTTAATTTTTTGAAAAGTTTTTTACGGGGCTAAAAATAAACTTACCTTTTCTTTAAAGTATTTTAAAATTATAAATGAGTGAAAAAAATGTTTTTTAACTTTTTTCAAATCTTATGGTTCACCAGGTGTAAGATTTTTAAGTGATTTCTGTGGGCGGAGGTTCTGCAGAAAGCGGAACTCCCCCCCCCCCCGCAGAGGCCCTTCTCCAGGGCAGGCGGAGGATCTGTCGAGAGGATTCTTGCGCTGTGCATGCCTGAAACCGGCATTCCCGATGTCCCTACGGGTGCGTACACAGCTCGTACACACCCGTAGGGATCGGAAAATACGGCCCAATATATTTGTGGTTCTTCATAGATTATTACAAGCTCCCATGCTACAGGCTTTCCCTTGCATTGACAATAATGGACAGTAGGGGCCAGTATGGATCCAAGCTCTCGTCAAGCAGCACCACGGCTACAAGTAATATCGGTTATGCTGCAAGTGTATATTGCACTAGAACCCAAACAACAGTCAGGCAGCCAGATGGCCTCTAATCTAGTTTATGTTCAAGTTGTGTGAGTATTTGCATTAAATTACAATAAAAATTCAAATAAAGTAATATATTGTGTAACCATAACCAAAATCATTGCCTAATGTGAAAACAGGGGCTGAATATAAATTGCAAAATTTATCATTCATTACTAACACAGTAATGTGAGCACGACATAGAAAAATCCTCTGTTTGAAAGAGTGCTGACTCAAATTAATTTCAGAAGTTCAATTTAAAAAGTGGTAGAAAAATTGCATAGAACAGAAAACAGAGAGATCAATAACCAGGGGGCGTAGATTTAAAGTCATTGGTCGGAGGTTTAGAGGGGAGTTGAGGAGAACTTTCTTCACCCAGAGGGTGGTGGGGGTCTGGAACTCACTGCCTGAAAGGGTGGTAGAGGCAGAAACCCTCATCACATTTAAAAAGTACTTGGATATGCACTTAAAGTGCCGGAACCTACAGGGCTACGGACCAAGTGCTGGAAAGTGGGATTAGGCTGGAGAGCTCTTTGTCGACCGGCACGGACAAGATGGGCCGAATGGCCTCCTTCTGTGCTGTAAATTTCTATGATTCTATGATTCTCTGATAGAGACAGGACAACGCTGTAAATAGAAAATAACATTAGCAAGATGTTTTCTAACCAATAATCATCAAACATAAGGGCCCAGAAATTCGGGTCGGGGGCTTCCCGCGGGTGCAAGCCCCCAACCTGCACTTACCCAGCGCGCCGGCCGTTGAGCTGTGGGCCCGCGTGGGATTCCGATCCTGGGCCTGCTCCAACTGCCGGCGCGCAGTGCTTGCGTATCCCAGGGGCGCAGTTAGTTCGAAGCGTCCCCTGGGATCACGTGGGCCATGGGGAGCCAATCGGAGCAGGGAATGCTCCATTCAGAAGTTTGACAGGAAGAGCTGTCAAATCTATAAATACTATAAGCCCCAAAACATCACTAAATCTTCAAATAATTTTTTTTTTAAATCACATTTTTAAAATAACTATAAATTACATAAAATAACTATTTTAAACAATAATTTAAACTTTTGAAAAAATTAATTATATTTTCTAACAGGGCTAAAAATAAACTTACCTTTCTTTAAAGTATTTAAAAATAATAAACCTGTGGGAAAAATGTTTTAATTTTAATTAATTCACCACTTACCTTGTAAAAAGCAGGCCTTGCGCCTGCTTTTTAAAAGTGTAACTGCTGGAGACTTACCCTCCCAGAGAAACCTGCAAAAAAAACGTAAGTTCGATGCGCACGCGCTGCCTCTCCGGCGCACACGTTCCACCTGTCAACCCCTTCTTTCAGGGGAACGGAAGTGCCGGTTTCCCGCGCATGCGCAGTGCATGCACGAAACTGGCACTTTCGTTGGGCCTACGCGTGAGTACCCCGTGCGTACTCACCCGTGGAGACCCGAATTTCTGGGCCAAGGAAGTCTTAAGTGAAAGTAAAAGCTCTGACACTCGTAATATGGTGGAAAGTAAAGTAACTGACATCCTATTTTCACTCTGGGTATATTTACCATTCTGTTTCAATAAATCAATGATTGGTTCATTTGTAAGAGCAAAATACTGCAGATGCTGGAAATCCGAAATAACAACAGAAAATGCATTCCGTAGGGACCTCTCCCTCCGAGACACCCTAGTCCACTCCTCTATCACCCCCAGCACCCCTTCCCCTTCACCCGGCACCTTCCCGTGCAAGCGCAGGAGATGTAACACCTGCCCTTATACCTCCCCCCTTCCCACTGTCCAGGGCCCCAAACACCCCTTCCAGGTGAAACAGCGATTTACTTGTACTTCTTGCAATCTAGTACAGGAAACTTCCTGGTATCCGGCACTGACGGGACCGAGTTGGTGCCGTCCCATCAAAACTGCCATATAAACCAGCGCTAATGTTAAAACATACGGATCTTCTCAGCTCCGTATGAAACAACAAACCCTGTTGCTTAGCAACAGCTTCAAAACAGTCGGCTGCAGCATAAAAGCATCTCTGTAGCTAAGCAACAGCTTCAGCTAGACGCTTGGGAGCCACAACTGGAAAAAAAAGCAACGAGAAGTAAAAAAAACTTACAGGAAACGGCTCCTGAATTTTGCTGGTAGATAGAGCTTTCCGGACATTTAACCTCTGGTTAAACGAAAGTTTCCTGTATACTGTATTCACTGCTCACAATGAGGTCTCCTCTATATTGGGGAGACCAAACGCAGATTGGGTGACCGCTTTGCGGAACACCTCCATTCAGTCCGTAAGGGTGACCCCGAGCTTCCGGTTGCCTGTCATTTTAATTCACCGCCCCATTCACACTCGGACCTCACCGTACTCGGCCTCTTGCATTGTTCCACGGAAGCTCAGCGTAAGCTCGAGGAACAGCACCTCATCTTCCGATTAGGCACTTTACAGCCTTCCGGACTCAATATCGAGTTCAACAATTTCAGATCATAACCTCGGCCCCTATTACATTTTTACTTATATTTTTTATCCACACCTTTGTTTTGGTTCCCCCCCTCCCCCCCCCCCTTTCCTTTTTTCTCTCTCCCACATGGCAGCTGTCTCTCATTCTGCCAGCACATTTCACACCTAATCTAGAGCCGTCTCTTGTCTCCACTAGTCCTATCACCATCTCGTCTCATTTTGAATACCTCTTAATGTCTCCTCTTCTCTTTTGTTCTCTCCCAGCCTGGCCTCTTAATCTATTTCATTCCCTGTGCCTCTTTAGTCTTGATAAAGGGCTTTGACCCGAAACGTTGACTCTAATTTCTCTCCACGGATGTTGCCTGGCCTGCTGAGTTTTTCCAGCATTTTCTGTTGTTATTTTGGTTCATTTGTAAGTCTGGTTATTACACTATTATAATGCCCTAATGCAGCAAAAGCAATTTGGGAATCAGACCCTAATCAAATGATGCACGTAGAATAATTTATCTTACAAGTTATAGGCACTGGTTATCTGGGCCATGTCTGTAATCTACTAAAAGTTTTTTTCTCTGTAAACTTGCCAAATTTCCTACTAAAAAGTTATTGTTGACTTAGTTCTGGCCAGTCATAGATTTTCTATTGAGAAACCTAGCTGAGGGCCAAGGTCAATAGTATAGGTCTCCACTATTGAAAAGAAAGACTTGCATTTCTCCAGCGCCTTTCACGACCACCGGACGTCTCAAAGCGCTTTACAGCCAATGAAGTACTTCTTTTGGAGTGTAGTCACTGTTGTAATGTGGGAAACACGGCAGCCAATTTGCGCAGAGCAAGCTCCCACTAACAGCAATGTGATAATGACCAGATAATCTGTTTTAGTGATGTTGTTTGAGGTATAAATATTGGCCAGGACACCGGGGAGAACTTCTCTACTCTTCTTCGAAATAGTGCCCTGGGATCTTTTACGTCTACCTGAGAGAGCAGACAGGCCTCGGTTTAACGTCTCATCCGAAAGACGGCACCTCCGACAGTGCAGCGCTCCCTCAGCACTGCACTGGAGTGTCAGCCTAGCTTTATGTGCTCAAGTCCCTGGAGTGGGACTTGAACCTACAACCTTCTGACTCAGGCGAGGGTGCTACTCACTGAGCCACGGCTGACACAGAGGAGGAGAGATGAGTTAACTCAGGAGCTAGTGAGTAGATGATGCAAGTCATGGGCCTAGAAATTGGAGGAGTTATTGCCGGCTGTTAAGGCCCATTTCTCAAAAGAAAGGCAGCTGCCTCACTTCCACCCGTGGCGGCCGCTATTTTCGCCTGGGCGGCAGCACTACAGATGTCTGTGTCCACTAGGGATATGTAGATTGTACAGTTCGGGTCGTCAGTGAGTGTGCAACACTCATCTGACACCCGATCTGCCATTTTGAAGTTCGCCACTCAACTTACTGTGAGAATTACAACCAGGTGAGCAAGCGTTGGTCAACAGCAAGGAACCTCCAGCAATAATATTTAACGGGATCATCAGCAACAACTTGCAGCTGACAGGTTTGTTCAGTTTGACTGGCTCTGTGGAACTTTCTGCAACTTTTGCAGCTTTCTAAACTTCTTTCAAGATCCTAAGGTAACAGGGAGTGTTGGTGCAAGTGGAGAACGGCTTCATTCTTATGTACAGGCTTCTGCTCACAACACTTGCTCACAGTCATGGGGGCTCTACTGGCAGTCCCCCTCGCGCTCAAGTATCTTCGGGAGAGGGAGCGGATGCAGCGAAGAGGAGAAGATGTGGGCAGAGGGAGGAGGAGGAAGGGCAGGAGGGCTCTCAACAGGGGGTCTTACCCACCTAGGGTCTTCAGAGAGCACTTATATCCAGTTAAGCGAGGAGCAGTGTATTAGGATGCTCTGCCTCACCAAGGAGGTGGTCACAGAACTCTGCCACCTCCTGCAACCCGACCTCCAGCATCAGACCAGAGCAACCACAGCGCTCCCAGTGGCAGTCAAGGTCACCGTGGCCCTCGATTTCTTCGCCAGCGGATCCTTCCAGTCTGCAGCTGGAGACATAGCTAACATCTCACAGTTCGCCGTCCATCGCTACATCCGGGAGGTCAGAGAAGCTCTCTGCAGCAGTAGAAGGGATTATGTTGTCTTCTCTCTGAGCAGAGAGATGCAGGAGGAGCGTGCATGTGGCTTTGCCAGGATAACGGGATTCCTCATGGTGCATGGCACCATCGACTGCACTCACGTGGTTTTGCGGGTGCCGCATAACAATCCTGAGATCTTCTGTAACGTCAAAGTCAACCACTCACTTAATGTGCAGTTGTTGTGCGACCATGCCCAGCGCATCCTGATGATCAATGCCCGCTATCCTGGGAGCAGCCACGATGCCTTCATTCTGCGTCAGTCCGGTGTGCCAGCAATCTTCCAGCCACCACAGCAAACTCGAGGGTGGCTGCTCGGAGACAAGGGCTATCCGCACTCTGCCTGGTTCATGACTCCCCTCTGCAACCCCAACACTCATGCCCAGCACTCATATAATGAGAGCCATTCTTCCACCAGGAACATCATCGAGCAGATCATCGGGGTGCTGAAGCAATGGTTCCGCTGCCTTGACCGTTCGGGAGGAGCCCTCCAGTGCTCGGCGGAGCGGGTGTCCCATTTCGTGCTGGTTTTCTGCATGCTTCACAACTTGGTCATCATGAGGGCCCAGCCCTTGCCACCAGGGATTGCAGGGCCACCTCAGGAAGAGGACGAGGCAGAGGAGGAGGTGGAGGAGGAAGAGGAAGAGGAAGAGGAGCAAGAGGAAGAGGAGCAGGACGAGGAGGGAGAAGTCAGGCAGCAAATCCCCCTGCCACATGGGCTGTCCGTAAATGCCTCATCAGACTCTGGTCCAAGTGAATGAAACCCCAGATCCTTGTTGCTCACCTCATCCCCATCAACCACATCCCCATCATACCATCCCTCTGTCATAGAATATCACAGGGTCCTCCTGGGCACAAAGCTGAAATGAGAGACACCACAAAACAAACATTCCAGACAAATTATTAAATTTATAACTATTCAATCACCATTACAATATCAACTAATCACTCTTGTGCAATTCCTTAGTGCCTGTCATTCATGTGCCCTTTCCTACTCTGGTGCTCCTATGTAGTGCTACCCCAGTATGGCTAGTGGAAGGCTGCTGAATTTCCATGGGGGAGACTTCAGATGGCCTTGCAGGACGACCTCGACCAGTGGTGGACCTAGAAGGCCCGGCTGTAGACTGGACCACCTCAGCACGAGCGGCAGCAGTCTGGGCTGGCTGGCTGACAGGCAGCGGCAAGGACAACCACGGATTGACAGTGGTGGGAGTAGGAATGCTGGCATCCCGAGAGAGGACAGCAGGTTCCTGCGCCACAGACCCACTGCCACTCCCCCGGGGCAGGTCTCAGCATTCCTAGCAATTTGTTGGAGCACAGATTGCTGGGCTGCTGCGACACCCTGCAAGCCCCTTTAGACTCTCGTAAACCCAGCCACGATGGCCGCAGCCTGAGGTTGGGTGGCAGCAAGCGGAGACTGCATGAGAGCAGTCAGTGCTTCCACTGCAGCACTGAGGCATTGGGTCACTTCCGCTTGTGCTGCAATGGAAGCTGCGACGTCACCCATCGCACCCAGCATCATGCCTGGGTCCACAAGATCTCTCCTGGAGTTGACCATCATTTCCAGCCTGGAAATCATGGGCTCCAAGCTCGGCGTAAAAGCCCGTCCAATGTTGGTGCCGGACTCCTCCATGCTCCCTGACAAGAGGCTCTCTGGCAGGCTTACACTTTCACCCAGCAATGCGGTGAGCATTCCCATCACCCTTCTTCTGAAGGCCGCCCCATCAAGGTCAGCATCTGAGTCCTGTGCTGCAGAAATTGTGCGCAAACTCGCCCTGAGCTACCCTTTCTGCAAACTCGCCCTGCAGGGAGCAGGCCACTGAGCTACCCTTTCCGCAAACTCGCCCTCCAGGGAGCAGGCCCCTGAGCTACCCTTTCCCCTTGGCCTTGCTGCAGCCCGCTCATGCCCAGTGCCTCACCCTCTGCAGATCCCGCCTCTATACTACCCTCTACATTCGGCACAGTGCCAGTTTCTGAGCTGGTGTCTGTGAGTGTCAGATGCAGCGATGATGTGTCTTCTTCATCTCCACTCTCCTCCTTTACTTTGGGACTGTGCGGGTGGCAGTTCTTGGGCATCTGAAAGCAGAAAGGCACAAGGGTCGGGTTACGGTGAGGGGAGGGCGAGGAAGCAAGATATCCATGCATACACCATCAGCAGCTTGAAAGTGAGAAGAGATTGTGGGATGAGGGGGGAGTGGGATGTGAGAAGGAGGATTAGGAATGAGCAGACCATCATTGTCCCCAAGGGCATCAACTCCTCCCGTTGCCGCGGCCTCGGTCACTGCCCCTCCAATGATGTTGGGCACACTCTCCTCCACGTGGCTGAGGGTCTGTACAGTGGCTTGGCCACCTCCCATCTGCGGCTGCTCACAGCAAGAGAAAGGGAAGTGTGTGAGTGAGTGTGGTGCAATGTGTTTGGGTGAAGTGTGTCAGTGAGTGTGGTGCAATGTGTTTGGGTGAAGTGTGTCAGTGAGTGTGGTGCAATGTGTTTGGGTGAAGTGTGTCAGTGAGTGTGGTGCAATGTGTTTGGGTGATGTGTGTGTCAGTGAGTGTGGTGCAATGTGTTTGGGTGAAGTGTGTCAGTGAGTGTGGTGCAATGTGTTTGGGTGAAGTGTGTCAGTGAGTGTGGTGCAATGTGTTTGGGTGAAGTGTGTCAGTGAGTGTGGTGCAATGTGTTTGGGTGATGTGTGTGTCAGTGAGTGTGGTGCAATGTGTTTGGGTGAAGTGTGTCAGTGAGTGTGGTGCAATGTGTTTGGGTGAAGTGTGTCAGTGAGTGTGGTGCAATGTGTTTGGGTGATGTGTGTCAGTGAGTGTGGTGCAATGTGTTTGGGTGAAGTGTGTCAGTGAGTGTGGTGCAATGTGTTTGGGTGAAGTGTGTCAGTGAGTGTGGTGCAATGTGTTTGGGTGAAGTGTGTCAGTGAGTGTGTGCAATGTGTTTGGGTGAAGTGTGTCAGTGAGTGTAGTGCAATGTGTTTGGGTGAAGTGTGTCAGTGAGTGTGGTGCAATGTGTTTGGGTGATGTGTGTGTCAGTGAGTGTGGTGCAATGTGTTTGGGTGAAGTGTGTCAGTGAGTGTGGTGCAATGTGTTTGGGTGAAGTGTGTCAGTGAGTGTGGTGCAATGTGTTTGGGTGATGTGTGTGTCAGTGAGTGTGGTGCAATGTGTTTGGGTGAAGTGTGTCAGTGAGTGTGGTGCAATGTGTTTGGGTGAAGTGTGTCAGTGAGTGTGGTGCAATGTGTTTGGGTGAAGTGTGTCAGTGAGTGTGGTGCAATGTGTTTGGGTGATGTGTGTGTCAGTGAGTGTGGTGCAATGTGTTTGGGTGAAGTGTGTCAGTGAGTGTGGTGCAATGTGTTTGGGTGAAGTGTGTCAGTGAGTGTGGTGCAATGTGTTTGGGTGATGTGTGTCAGTGAGTGTGGTGCAATGTGTTTGGGTGAAGTGTGTCAGTGAGTGTGGTGCAATGTGTTTGGGTGAAGTGTGTCAGTGAGTGTGGTGCAATGTGTTTGGGTGAAGTGTGTCAGTGAGTGTGTGCAATGTGTTTGGGTGAAGTGTGTCAGTGAGTGTAGTGCAATGTGTTTGGGTGAAGTGTGTCAGTGAGTGTGGTGCAATGTGTTTGGGTGATGTGTGTGTCAGTGAGTGTGGTGCAATGTGTTTGGGTGAAGTGTGTCAGTGAGTGTGGTGCAATGTGTTTGTGTGATGTGTGTCAGTGAGTGTGGTGCAATGTGTTTGGGTGATGTGTGTCAGTGAGTGTGGTGCAATGTGTTTGTGTGATGTGTGTCAGTGAGTGTGGTGCAATGTGTTTGGGTGATGTGTGTCAGTGAGTGTGGTGCAATGTGTTTGGGTGATGTGTGTCAGTGAGTGTAGTGCAATGTGTTTGGGTGATGTGTGTCAGTGAGTGTGGTGCAATGTGTTTGGGTGAAGTGTGTCAGTGAGTATGGTGCAATGTGTTTGGGTGATGTGTGTCAGTGAGTGTGGTGCAATGTGTTTGGGTGAAGTGTGTCAGCGAGTGTGGTGCAATGTGTTTGGGTGAAGTGTGTCAGTGAGTGTGGTGCAATGTGTTTGGGTGATGTGTGTCAGTGAGTGTAGTGCAATGTGTTTGGGTGATGTGTGTCAGTGAGTGTGGTGCAATGTGTTTGGGTGAAGTGTGTCAGTGAGTGTGGTGCAATGTGTTTGGGTGAAGTGTGTCAGTGAGTGTGGTGCAGTGTGTTTGGGTGAAGTGTGTCAGTGAGTGTAGTGCAATGTGTTTGGGTGAAGTGTGTCAGTGAGTGTAGTGCAATGTGTTTGGGTGAAGTGTGTCAGTGAGTGTGGTGCAATGTGTTTGGGTGAAGTGTGTCAGTGAGTGTAGTGCAATGTGTTTGGGTGAAGTGTGTCAGTGAGTGTAGTGCAATGTGTTTGGGTGAAGTGTGTCAGTGAGTGTGGTGCAATGTGTTTGGGTGAAGTGTGTCAGTGAGTGTGGTGCAGTGTGTTTGGGTGAAGTGTGTCAGTGAGTGTAGTGCAATGTGTTTGGGTGAAGTGTGTCAGTGAGTGTGGTGCAATGTGTTTGGGTGAAGTGTGTCAGTGAGTGTAGTGCAATGTGTTTGGGTGAAGTGTGTCAGTGAGTGTAGTGCAATGTGTTTGGGTGAAGTGTGTCAGTGAGTGTAGTGCAATGTGTTTGGGTGAAGTGTGTCAGTGAGTGTAGTGCAATGTGTTTGGGCGAAGTGTGTCAGTGAGTGTGGTGCAATGTGTTTGGGTGAAGTGTGTCAGTGAGTGTGGTGCAGTGTGTTTGGGTGAAGTGTGTCAGTGAGTGTAGTGCAATGTGTTTGGGTGAAGTGTGTCAGTGAGTGTAGTGCAATGTGTTTGGGTGAAGTGTGTCAGTGAGTGTAGTGCAATGTGTTTGGGTGAAGTGTGTCAGTGAGTGTGGTGCAGTGTGTTTGGGTGAAGTGTGTCAGTGAGTGTAGTGCAATGTGTTTGGGTGAAGTGTGTCAGTGAGTGTAGTGCAATGTGTTTGGGTGAAGTGTGTCAGTGAGTGTAGTGCAATGTGTTTGGGTGAAGTGTGTCAGTGAGTGTAGTGCAATGCGTGCTCCGGCACGGCAAGAGAGCCCCAGGTGGGCAGAGGAAACGCTTCAAGGACACATAAGAACATAAGAACATAAGAAGTAGGAGCAGGAGTAGGCCATACGGCCCCTCGGGCCTGCTCCGCCATTCAATAGGATCATGGCTGATCCGAACCTAGACTCACGTCCACTTCCCTGCCCGCTCCCCGTAACCCCTAATTCCCTTATCAGCTAGGAAACTGTCTATCTCCGTTTTAAATTTATTTAGTGTCGCAGCTTCCACAACTCTCTGGGGTAGCAAATTCCATAGATTTACTACCCTCGCAGTGAAGAAGTTTCTCCTCATCTCAGTTTTGAAAGGGCAGCCCCTTATTCTAAGATTATGCCCCCTAGTTCTAGTCTCACCCATCAGTGGAAACATCCTCACCGCATCCACCCGATCAAGCCCCCTCACAATCTTATATGTTTCGATAAGATCGCCTCTCATTCTTCTGAATTCCAATGAGAAGAGGCCCAACCTACTCAACCTTTCCTCATAAGTCAACCCCCTCATCTCCGGAATCAACCGAGTGAACCTTCTCTGAACTGCCTCGAGAGCAAGTATATCTTTTCTTAAATATGGAAACCAAAACTGTACGCAATATTCCAGGTGTGGCCTCACCAATACCCTGTATAACTGCAGCAAGACTGCCCTGCTTTTATACTCCAGCCCCCTTGCAATAAAAGCCAAGATTCCATTGGCCTTCCTGATCACCTGCTGTACCTGCATACTAACCTTCTGTGTTTCATGCACCAGGACCCCCAGATCCCTTTGTACTGTAGCACTTTGCAGTTTCTTTCCATTTAGATAATAACTTGCTCTTTGATTTTTTCTGCCAAAGTGCATAACCTCACACTTTCCAACATTATATTCCGTCTACCAAATTTCTGCCCACTCACTTAGCCTGTCTATGTCCTTTTGCAGGTTTTTTATGTCCTCCTCACTCCTCACTTACTGCTTTCCCTCCCATCTTTGTATCGTCGGCAAACTTGGATACGTTGCACTCGGTCCCTTCCTCCAAATCGTTAATATAGATTGTAAAGAGTTGGGGTCCCAGCACTGACCCCTACGGAACACCACTGGTCACTGATTGCCAACCTGAGAATGAAACATTTATCCCAACTCTCTGTTTTCTGTTAGATAGCCAATCTTCCACCCATGCCAGTATATTACCCCCAATCCCGTGATTCTTTATCTTGTGCAGTAATCTTTTGTGTGGCACCTTGTCAAATGCCTTTTGGAAGTCCAAATACACCGCATCCACTGGTTCCCCTTTATCCACCCTGTTTGTTACGTCCTCAAAGAATTTGAGCAAATTTGTCAAACATGACTTCCCCTTCATAAAACCATGCTGGCTCTGTCCTATTAAATTATGTTTATCCAAATGTCCTGTTACTGCTTCCTTAATAATGGACTCCAACATTTTACCAACCACAGATATTAGGCTAACTGGTCTATAGTTTCCAGCCTTTTGTCTACTTCCCTTTTTAAATAAGGGCGTTACATTAGCGGTTTTCCAATCTGCTGGGACCTTTCCTGAATCCAGGGAGTTTTGGAAAATTACCACCAATGCATCCACAATCCCTACCGCTACTTCTCTCAAGACCCTAGGATGTAAGCCATCAGGTCCAGGGGATTTATCCGCCTTTAGTCCCATTATCTTACCGAGTACCACCTCCTTAGTGATTTTAATCGTGTTTAACTCCGCCCCCCCTATAGCCCCCTGTTTGTCCAGTGTTGGGATATTTTTAGTGTCCTCTACTGTAAAGACTGATACAAAATATTTGTTCAGCGTTTTTGCCATCTCCATGTTCCCCACCACTAATTTCCCGGTCTCGTCCTCTAAGGGACCAACATTCACTTTAGCCACCCTTTTTCTTTTTATGTAACTGTAGAAACTCTTGCTATCTGTTTTTATATTTTTTGCTAGTTTACTTTCATAATCTATCTTCCCTTTCTTAGCCTCCTTGAAAAAGTGCACCATCCCCACCAACACCTGGGAATCCCTGGCCCAAGACCGCACAAAGTGGAGGAGAAGCATCCGGGAAGGCACCGAACACATCGAGTCTCTTTGCCGGAAGCAAGCAGAAGGCAAGCGTAGGCAGTGCAAGGAGCGCACGTCAACCCAAGCACCCCACCCACCCTCCCCTTCAACTACCGTCTGCCCCACCTGTGACAGAGACTGTAGGTCCCGCATTGGACTCATCAATCACCTGAGAACTCATTTTTAGTGTGGAAGCAAGTCACCCTCGTTTCCGAGGGACTGCCTAAGAAGAAGAAGTTTGGGTGATGTGCCTGCCATAGTTGAATAGCTGTCAGTGTGTGTAAGAGTGAGATGTGAGTGTGATTGTTTGCAGCAGTGGTAAGGTTGTGAGGGTGAAGTGAAGCCATGATTGTGAGGTGTGAGTGGTGATAGCTAGAGATTGCTGGTAGGTGAGTGATGGGGGTGTGGTGCATTGAGCGATGTGTGAGGCTTGTGGTGCAGATGGTGGGATATGGCATTTGCTGAAGCCTTCACTCACCTTGACCTGCTGTGTGAGGTCATTAAACTTCTTGTGGCACTGGACCCAGTGGATCCTCGGTACGACCCTGTTGGCCGCGGCGTGGCCAGCTATCTCTTGCCACAGTCTTCTCGATGTATGCACTGATGGCTTCCTGCCACACTGCGGGAACAGGACAGCCCACCTCCTCGCTACTGCCAGCACCACTGCCTCCAGAGCCGCATCAGTGAACCTTCGGACTCGTTCTCTTTGCTGGCGCTCAGCCATGTCTTCCAAATGCAACTGCAATTCCAACTCCAACTCCAATGAGGTGCTGTTGCATCACAGCACCTCCCCTTTAAGTGGTGGAGAAGGCCTCGGCCAAACATTACTGACCAATAGACGGCACCCAATACTGGCCCACCTGTTGAACGGTAAGCCAATCAGCAGCGTGTTTAGCGCCGAGATCAGCGCTGCAATCATTATAATGAGCAGGCAGCGCGAATTCTGCGTGCTGCCTGGGCCACTTTGAACGGGCGCGGGCAAATCGCTTGTTTTTGGGCCATATCCAATTTCTAGGCCATGGCTTTTAAAAGCCTGAAGATTGTAGAAAGGAAAGGCTGAGCCATAAGGCTTTCTGCAGTCTTGAGTACCGGGAAATGATAACTTAGAGGAGGAGACAGACTAAGGCCAGAAAGGCCGGCGTGCTGCAAAGAAATCTGCTACGACATGCAAATGCACCATGTGCTTGAGTTCTGCCTGTACATTTTACTCTTGTTTTCTTTCAATTGGGTCAAATGATTTTTTTTAATAAGCACTGAGTAGCCTTGACCTTTCTACTATTTATATAATCGTCATCTTGCATAATTGCATTTTCACCAGGCAGCGTTAAGAATAAAACAAGGCAATTGGGCAGAGCTGGGGTAAGTCGGCTAAATTCTGATGATGCTTCAAAAGCTGATTAGTAGCAGCCCTGTAACCAGTGCTGCTTACCTTCCTCACGTATTGTTCTTGGTCCATCCAGGATACTGACAGTATAATAGATTACAGTACGTGTGCATGCTCTGTGGAAAGCCAGGCGGCTGATGGAGTGAGTCATGCAGTTGAACAGTGTAAACAAATGATTTAGAATGAATGGAAATCTTACCAAGGTATAGAATTAACACAAGCTTAGTCTTAGCAAGATATATGAATTAGGCTTTTATGTATTACGTTCTCAAACACACTTTCAAGCACTGAATGTCCTCTGCAGCTTTTAAAATATTCTATCACGTAAACACTCCGAAAATCAGTTTCTTTAAAAATATTGGATGTTTGGTTAAAAGAAAGACCACAAGGAATCTCTAAAGTTTTATTAAAATTCTTTCAATCGCAGTAAGATCTGAATCAAACTAAGAATGGTTAGTGGCTAAAACCTTGCTCGTTTCTGCAGCATGGATTTACTGTTTGCAACTTGGACATTCTTTGGACTTCTTGAAAGCTTCAGTGTTCTGGGGAAAAGGGATGAGCCTGAAAATGAAATGGTGCTGTTTGGACTCAGTGTGGTAGATTCTCCAATCAGACATCCATTGTTAGCAGCACTTCAACCATTCGTGTGCTCCTCACACCAGCTCCATTTGCACAGCATGGGGACGTTCCTGGCTCCATTTTGAGCATCACATTGGGAGCTTGTCAGAGGCGCAGGAGATTGTGTGTAAGCAGCTCTCAGTGGGTTGCTTAAATAGCTGTTCACAGCGGGTGATGCGTAAATGTGAAGGGATTGAGCCACTTGAAGTATGCGCCGCCACAGACACGCTCTCGACCTCTCTCTTCAACAGCACCGACTCACTCTATCTCAAAACGGTCCTGGTCCGCAGTTCCATTTCATCCTTCACCTCATCCGACGCATTAACAATAAGCTTTTTTCATTCCTTTCAGGTGTCAAGGATCGTAAGCTTCATCAACTCTTGGACACCAACGCCCCTGCGGAACCTTCTTCCCCTTCACTTTCCTCTGACCCCATCCCTTCTTCCAATCTCACCCCCTGCCGTGTTTTCAGTATCCCCTTTGACCTTCCCACCCTGACCTCGAATGATCAGTCCTCAGCAAAGGCCTCAGCCTTATCCCCTTACGCCCCCACCTCAATGAATTTCAAGCTCGACATGATGCTGAGCTCTTCTTCCGTCGTCTTCACCTCCGTGCCCATTTCTTTGGCCAGGAGTCTTCCCCCTGCACAACAGACCTTTTCTCCCATCTTCAGAATTCTTGTTCTACCTGGACCCCTCCCTTTGGTCTCTTACCCTCTCTAGATCTTTTCTTTGGGAACTGACGGTATGACATCAGCCGTCTCAATTTCACTGCTCCCCTCATGAACTCCAACCTACCTTCCTCTGAACTTGCAGCACTCCGTTCTCTTAGATCCAACCCTTACATTGTCATTAAACCTGCTGATAAGGGCGGCGCTGTTGTTGGTTGGCGAACAGACCTCTAGCTTGTGGAGGCTGAACGTCAACTCTCTGATACCTTCTCCTATCTCCACGACCCCACCACTGAACATCAAGTCATCATTTCCCAGACCATCACTGACCTCATCTCCTCCGAAGATCTTCCCCCCCACCACGGCCTCCAACCTTATAGACCCCCAACCCTGCACAGCCCGCTTCTACCTCCTTCCCAAGATCCACAAACAGGACTGCCCTGGTAGATCCATCATTTCAGCCTGTTCTTGACCCACGGAAATTAATTTTTCTCACCTTGTTCAGTCTCTTTTGACCTACAGCCACAACTCTTCCGACGCCCTCCACCGCTTTAACAATTTGCAGTTCCCTGGACTTAACTGTCTTATTTTCACCATGGACATCCAGCCCCTCTACACATCCATCCCCCACCAGGACAGTCTTTGAGCTCTCCGCTTCTCCCTTGAACAGAGGCCCAACCAGTCCCCATCCACCACCACCCTCCTCCACCTGGCTGAACTTGTTCTCACATTGATCAACTTCTCTTTTAACTCCACTCACTTCCTCCAAGTTAAAGGTGTCGCTATGGGAACCCGCATGGGCCCTAGCTATGCCTGCCTTTTCGTGGGGTATGGGGAACATTATTTGTTCCAGTCCTACTCAGGTCCCCTCCCTCACCTCTTTTTGTGGTACATTGATGACTGTATCGATGCCGTTTCCTGCTTTCACCCAGCACTGGAAAATTTCATCAACTTTTCTTCAAATTTCCACCCCATCCCTTGCCTTCGCATGGTCCATTTCCAACTCTTCCCTTCCCTTTCTCAACTTCTCTATCTCCATTTCTGCTGTCCACCAGTATCTACTACTCCTGCAGCTACATTGACTACACTTCCTCCCAACCCGCTTCCTGTCAGGACTCTATTCCATTCTCCCAGTTTCTCTGTCTCTGTCACAACTGTTCTGACGATGCCACCTTCCGCACCAGTGCTTCAATATTTCATCCTTTATTCTCAACCGAGGATTCCCCTCCACTGTCATTGACAGGCCCCTCGGCCGTGTCCGTCCCAATTCCCGCACTTCATCCCTCATCGCCCTCCCTCCCAGAACCATGATAGAGTCCCCCTTGTCTTCACCTTCCACCCCACCAGCATCTACATTCAACAAATCATCCTTCGCCATTTATGCCCCCTCCAGTGTGATGCCACCATCAAACATGTCTTTCCCTCCCCTTTCAGCATTCCGAAGGGACCGCTCCCTCCGCGACACCCTGGTCCACTCCTCAATCACACCCAATACCTCCTCCCCTTCCCAAGGCACCTTCCCGTGCAAACGCAGGAGATGCAATGCCTACCCTTTCACCTCCTCCCTTCCCACCATCCAGGTTGTCCAATTACCATCCTCTTTTGCCTCACACCATCATCCCTTTTGTCAATGAATCTCTCCCACCCTCCAGCCTATCAGACCTTCCCTTATGTTCTTTCTGCCCCTCCCCACCCCCCAGCACCTTTGTCCGTACCTTTGTACTTGTTTATAAACCATTAACGGGAGGCGTTGTGTTATTGCCTCCTGGGGGCGGTTCCGCCCCCTGCAGCATCACCGGGCAAAGACACCGACAGCTGCAGGAGGCGCTGTTCGGGAGGCCGGAAGTTAAAGGGGAGTTTGCCAAGGTAAGTAGGAAAATTTCTAAAGTGCTTTTTTTTCAATGTTTTTGACTTCTTCTGGGCCGCGATCGATCAGCCCGATGCTCTGCTGGAGTGCGTGGGGCTGGTCGGGCCGGATCGATCACGGCCGCCATCGGGAACCAACTGACTGGCCCCAATACAGAGCCTGCAGCGATGGGCCTTCCCTTTAAGGGAGGGAAGGAGCCTCAGATCGCGGGCAGTGCTGCACGGGACATCGTACAGCACTGCACCGCCACTGCCCCGCCTGTGTCCGTTAGCGCTCCAGGAAGGAAGCGCCGTGCTTGATTCAGCACTCCACTTCCTTCCTGGAGCACAAATGCCGAATTTACAAAAAGCTGGGAATCATTAGTGATGCAAAAAGACTACTGAGAGCTTGGTTTGAGTATAAAACAAGGCTTTAATCAACTGTTTCACAACCATGAGATTCTAGTTACATCACTCGTTCCTGGTTACAGAAACATCCTGAGCAAGCTGGGCCCATGCCCGAGTATTTATACTCCTTGGACGGCGCCACCAGCTGGCCGCCCAGTGTTACTTCATGAGTCATGATAAGATTCATGACAATTAGCACCTGGCGCTAAGTTTCCCAGCTTTCAAAAGTTACCGCCGTCCCCAACCGAATTTCTAGCCCTAAATCTCTAACTTCTTCCAGTTCTGATGAAAGGTCATCGAGCCAAAACACTGGCCCCAGTCCTGACTGGAGCGGGTTTTCTGAGCAGGGGGAGTAGTTGTGGTCTCCGCACACTAGCTTGGGTCTTTTTTTTCCAGCAGTTTCCCCACTCGGAAGCCGGCCTGGTTGATAGGCTCGGGTCCCTGTCGGGCGGGGAATCCTCCTGAGGTGGCCGCTGCCCAGGAGCAGGTAGGGAGCCGACTGCTGGGCTCGTTATAGCATGTGGTGGGGGGGGGGAGGGGGTCCGAATCTTGGGGGCGCTCTGATCCTGGGGCGGGGTTTGGCGATCCTGGGGGTGTCCAGCAATCCTGGAGGGGGGTTCCGATCCTGGAGAGGAGGTCGACAATCCTGGGGCGGGGTTTGGTGATCCTGGGGAGTGGCGGGGGGAGGGGAAGGTCGGAGATCCTGGGGAGTGGCGGGGGGATGGGGAGGTCAGTGATCCTGGGGAGTGGCGGGGGGGAGGTCGGTGATCCTGGGGAGTGGCGGGGGGAGGGGGAGGTCAGTGATCCTGGGGAGTGGCGGGGGGGGAGGGGGAGGTCAGTGATCCTGGGGAGTGGCAGGGGGGGGTCGGTGATCCTGGGGAGTGGCGGGGGGGAGGGGGAGGTCAGTGATCCTGGGGAGTGGCGGGGGGGAGGGGGAGGTCGGTGATCCTGGGGAGTGGCGGGGGGGAGGTCGGTGATCCTGGGGAGTGGCGGGGGGGAGGTCGGTGATCCTGGGGAGTGGCAGGGGGGAGGGGGAGGTCGGTGATCCTGGGGAGTGGGCGGGTGGGGGGAGGTCGGTGATCCAGGGTGGTGGGGGAAGTAAGTGAGCTTCGCGGGCCGGGAGGAAGCACTGCTGCTCCTCCTGGTCCCCAAGCAGTGCTGGAAACCCGGCCGGCCAGGGTTAAACCTGGAAGACAGATAAAATGTGAGGCACGCAGCCTCATTATAATATTTAAATGACCAACCCACTGGGAGCAGGCTGGTTGCCCCCCGACCCCCGTCCCGCCTCTGTTCAAACCGGAAGTGGGTGGGTTCAAGGTGGGTTGGGTTCGAGTTTGAGGTTTTTAAAATGTTGACATCCCACCCGAGCCAGGAACCACCCAGTTCCGGGTGTTAAATTTCCCCCATTAACTCCGTTTCCCTCCTCGATGCTGCTGCCTGACCCGCTGAGCATTTCCAGCATTTTCTGCTTTTGTTAGAAGTTTCAGATTTGGCTCATTAGCCACACTCTTAACTTTCAGTAGGAAGGCCGTGGGTTAAAAGCCCCTTGCCAGGATCTGAGTGCACAAGCTAGGCTGATACTGAGGGGGGCGGGGCTTTGCCAGAGGGGACATATTAAAAACAAGGTTGTAAAGGATCCGATAGCCCTATTTGAAGAAGAGCGGGGGAGATGTCCTCGCCAACATTAATCCCTCAACTGACACCCGATGAAAACCGATGAAGCGGTTATTCATCTCATTGCCCTCCGTGGGACGTTGCTGTACACAAACTGGCTGCCACATATACCTACAGAACAACAATCACTACACTGTAACAGTAATTCATTGACTGTGAAACTCTCTGGAATGTACTGAAGGTGTGAAAGGCACGATATAAATAGCTGTCCTTTCTTTCTTAAAGGGAAATAGCCGTGTTGGGGGATAAAGTGGCTGGTTGTAATTACAAAGTGGTCTAATATTTTAATTGCATATGTATTTCAGCCTTTTGCGGAAGTTGTTTGGGTAATATAAATGGCTGGCATCATTAATGAGGGGGCAGGAAACCATGGGGGCGATCTCGCCAGCCCTGGGGAGGTGGGTATGGAGGCGGGACTGCCGGGAAAATGGCAGAATGGCCTAACCCGCCCCCAACCCGCCTCCGTACCATCTTCCCAGGAGGCGGGTAGCCGTCCCGCGCCGGGTCCCGTCTCCTTGGAGGCGGGAAGGGATTAAAACCTATTAACTGCCTGTTAACAGGTAAACAGGCAGAAAATAGGATTATCCCCTTTTTGCCCTCACAAGTGCGGGCTTCCCAAAGGCTCCGAAACCCGCCAGCTCAGCGAGGCAAGTACTGGGTCTGTGGGGGTCAGGGGTGGGTGCAAAAGTGTGGTGTGAGGGTAAGTGATGGGTGCAAGAGTGTAGAGGTGAGTATCTGAGGTAAGTGCAAAGTGTCAGTAAAAGTGTACTTACCTTTGTTTCTTACTGCAGGCTTCAGTCGGTGTGTATGCGGAGAGCCTCGCACCTCCGTGGCAGAGATGACAGATGGCCGTTGTATTCTCAGATGCAACAACCATCTCATTTCTGTAAAAGAAAGAGGTTTGATGAGGTCTTGTATGCAAGACATCATAAAACTACAGAGAATGTCAATGTTTGACAGCTTCACAGAGCTGTCAAACGATGACAATTCATCTGTCAAAAATTTTTGACAGATGAAACGTCATACGCTGACGTGCTCTGTAACCGGCTTCCCCTTAATTGACCTGCTAAGCCTGCCGCGTGGGCTTAACAAGGTCAATCAAGGGAAAATAGCGTGGGTTGGCCACAAATCGATGGAGGCGGGACATCGACCCGCCAAGCAGCAATCCCGCCTCCAAAGCGGCCCCATTCACAAAATCGCCCCCACTAGCCTGTGGCCAACTGGTGCAACAGCCCAACCGCCCAACCTCTGTTCCACAGACGGCAAAGTGAAAATGGTGAAGAATAAGGTGGCAGTGATGATGGTGGCCTTGCTTTCCACTCCTGGGTGCCCTTTTCACTGGGCAGTGTCACAGCGTGTCTAGAAGGCGGCAGCTTGCCAGGTAGCTGTGGCTGGGAGGTTACCAGATAGGTGGCGGTAGATTCTGCCTCCTCTGATTACAATTTGGCATCCCCCCATTGTTTCCCCTGTCTTCCTCCAAAACACCCAAGTGACCTGAAGGAGGAATACTTTTTCAAATTGCTCTTGTAATTTTTTCATAAGTTTTTAATGAAGTTTAGAAACATAGAAAAATAGGAGCAGGAGTCGGCCATTTGTCCCTTCGAGCCTGCTCCGCCATTCAATATGATCATGGCTGATCCTCTATCTCAATACCATATTCCCGCTCTCTCCCCAAACCCCTGATGCCTTTTGTGTCTAGAAATCTATCTATCTCCTTCTTTAATATATTCAGTGACTGGGCCTCCACAGCCTTCTGTGGTAGAGAATTCCACAGGTTCACCACCCTCTGAGTGAAGAAATTTCTCCTCATCTCAGTCCTGAATGTCCTACCCCATATCCTGAGACTGTGACCCCTCGTTCTAGACCCCCCAGCCAGGGGAAACATCCCCCCTGCATCCAGTCTGTCTAGCCCTGTCAGAATTTTATACATTTCAATGAGATCCTCTCTCATTCTTCTAAACTCGAGTGAATACAGGCCTAGTCGACCCAATCTCTCCTCATATGACAGTCCTGCCATCCCAGGAATCAGTCTGGTGAACCTTCGCTGCACTCCCTCTATGGCAAGTATATCCTTTCTTATGTAAGGAGACTAAAACTGCACACAGTACTCCAGGTGTGATCTCACCAAGGCCCTGTATAACTGTAGTAAGGCATCCTTGCTCCTGTACTCAAATCCTGTTGCAATGAAGGCCAACATACCATTTGCCTTCCTAACTGCTTGCTGCACCTGCATGTTTGCTTTCAGTGACTGGTGTACAAGGACACCCAGGTCCCTTTGTACATCAGCATTTCCCAATCTAGCACCATTTAAATAATACTCTGCCTTTCTGTTTTTCCTACCGAAGTGGATAACTTCACATTTATCCACGTTATACTGCATCTGCCATGTATTTGCCCACTCACTCAACTTGTCTAAATCACCTTGAAGCCTCTTTGCATCCTCCCCACAACTCACAATCACACCTAGTTTTGTATCGTCAGCAAGTTTGGAAATATTACATTTGGCTCCCTCATCCAAGTTTGTTTAAAGGTGTCATTGTTGATGTAATTGTGACTTGGTGTCTTTTCCTGAAATTTGAATGGAGAAGAGTAACAGCCGCAGTGTGCTACAGGCTCACCTCTGGACACTTGAAAGTGGTTCTGTAAGGAAGAGCTATCACTGCTTCCTGATATCACGTACATCGTATAATATAGCATCGGCGACTTAAATTTCTGACTTTGGGACTCATTGGGTTGGCCCTTCGACTTCCGCCCGAAGCAGGTGTAAAGCCGCTGGAGCGGCTGTGCTGAGCGCCTGGTGCTGGTGTCAGGGAGGCCCGAGCTATTTTCAGTTTTGACTGTCAGCTGTGGGCGCCCGGTGCGGGGGAGGGAAATCGTGTTGGCTTCCACACTGAGCCAGTCTGCAGGTCAGGTCTGGGGGGGCGGGGCGGGGCGGGGCAGGTAGGGTTTGGGGGGGCAGGTCGGGTCTGGGGGGACAGGGCGGGGCGGGGCAGGTAGGGTTTGGGGGGGCAGGTCAGGTCTGGGGGGGCAAGGCGGGGCGGGGCAGGTCGGGTCTGGGGGGGGCAGGGCGGTGGGGGGTCGTTCCTGCTCCTCCCGCCCCCAGAAAATGATGAATGAAACATTTCCTGGGCCACTTTCTCAGCGGCCTCCTGCTGCTCCTCTAAGGAACAAATGGGCGGTGCATGTGTGCACGTGTTCTGTGCGCGCGTGTTCTGTGCACGTGTGTTCTGTGGGCGCGTGTTCCATGGGCGTGTGTTCTGTGGGCGTGTGTTCTGTGGGCGCGTGTTCTCTGGGTGCGTGTTCTGTGCGCGTGTGTTCTGTGCGCACGTGTTCTGTGTGCGCGTGTTCTGTGCGCGCGTGTTCTGTGGGCGCGTGTTCTGTGCGCGCGTGTTCTGTGGGTGCGTGTTCTGTGCGCGCGTGTTCTGTGGGCGCATGTTCTGTGGGCGTGTGTTCTGTGCGCGCGTGTTCTGTGTGCGCGTGTTCTGTGCGCACGTGTTCTGTGGGCGCGTGTTCTGTGCGTGTGTTCTGTGCGCGCGTGTTCTGTGGGCACGTGTTCTGTGGGCGCGTGTTCTGTGCATGCGTGTTCTGTGGGCTCGTGTTCTGTGGGCGTGTGTTCTGTGCGCGTGTGTTCTGTGGGCACGTGTTCTGTGGGCGTGTGTTCTGTGCGCGTGTGTTCTGTGTGTGCGTGTTCTGTGCACGCGTGTTCTGTGCGCGCGTGTTCTGTGCGCACGTGTTCTGTGGGCGCGTGTTCTGTGCATGTGTTCTGTGCGCATGTGTTCTGTGGGCGTGTGTTCTGTGGGCGCGTGTTCTGTGCGTGCGTGTTCTGTGGGCGAGTGTTCTGTGGGCGCGTGTTCTGTGCATGCGTGTTCTGTGGGCGCGTGTTCTGTGGGCGTGTGTTCTGTGCGCGTGTGTTCTGTGTGTGCGTGTTCTGTGCACGCGTGTTCTGTGCGCGTGTGTTCCGCGTGCGTGTGTTCTGTGTGTGCGTGTCCTGTGCACGCGTGTTCTGTGCACGTGTGTTCTGCGTGCGCGTGTTCTGTGCGCGCTCCACCCTTTTGTGGCTAAAATTGCAATCGGGGTCCTACAGCCAGCGTAGCCCCACGATTTGCATATGTAGGCAGCCTGCCGCCTGTTTGAGCCAAGTGGGCCGCCCGCCCATTTACAGGCCCACAGGATCATTTATTTCAGATGGGCCTCGGGCATCAATGAGTCGGCCGAGGTCCTTCCCCCAGTTCCGATTTTCAAATGCCGGCCGTCGATTTTTTTCAGGTAGCCAGCCAGTTAAAATTCGGCCCATTCCACAAGTAGAAATACAATTAACATTACAAACCTCACCACACTGAATGAACCTGCTTAGCAGTAAAAGTACCCACATTAACACATATTGATATTATTCAATGTTTGTGCTGCCTGTGAGTCCTGGAACTGGGACTGGAACCCACTTTATCGAAATCGATTGAATGGTAGAACTACTTCCCAAATTAAATGCGTGACTTTCACCCAGTGGGAGTATTTAAGCACACATAATAGTCCCAGTTATAATTACCAACAAAATTACCATCGAGAGCTCCACAGTTATTCTAATACATTCTAATACATTTCACAGCAGATTTACTGCATAGCTCTTGAATAACAACATTAATCTCATATTTGAGGAGAGGCCTACGCAACTCACGCCCCCCCCTGTGCTGTGAAGAAATTATTAGATTCCTATTTTGTGTGGGAAGCTGGTTCCATTTCCAGCTCAGTGACTAACTGACAGTGCAAACATCGAACAATATTAATATAAGTCAACGTTGTGCCTTTCCTGCTGAGCACCAGGTGCAACATTGGAGCAGGAAGTGCGTGCAACTGCAACACGCCGGCAAGCTGAATGTGTATTTTCTTTTTAACACTTAATTTATACGTAACAGCCACCGATGAGCGCACGCCACAAACGCACCGCCATTTGTACCTTAAGGGAACCGCGGGAGAACGCTCAGAAAATGGCGCAGGATATTTGACATTTTCTGGGGCCAGGAGGAGCTGGGTCATCCCCCTACCCCAGGAGGAGCTGGGTCGCCCCCCTACCCCAGGAGGAGCTGGTTCATCCTCTACCCCAGGAGGAGCTGGGTCATCCCCCTACCCCAGGAGGAGCTGGGTCGCCCCCCTACCCCAGGAGGAGCTGGGTCGTCCCCCTACCACAGGAGGAGCTGGGTCATCCTCTACCCTAGGAGGAGCTGGGTCATCCTCTACCCCAGGAGGAGCTGGTTCATCCTCTACCCCAGGAGGAGCTGGGTCATCCTCTACCCCAGGAGGAGCTGGGTCATCCTCTACCCCAGGAGGAGCTGGGTCATCCTCTACCCCAGGAGGAGCTGGGTCATCCTCTACCCCAGGAGAAGCTGGGTCATCCGCCTACCCCAGGAGGAGCTGGGATCGCCCTCTACCCCAGGAGAAGCTGGGTTATCCCTCTACCCCAGGAGGAGCTGGGTCATCCTCTTCCCCAGGAGCAGCTAGGTCATCCTCTACCCCAGGAGGAGCTGGGTCATCCTCTACCCCAGGAGGAGCTGGGTCATCCTCTACCCCAGGAGGAGCTGGGTCATCCTCTACCCCAGGAGGAGCTGGGTCATCCTCTACCCCAGGAGGAGCTGGGTCGCCCCCCCTACCCCAGGAGGAGCTGGGTCATCCTCTACCCCAGGAGGAGCTGGGTCGCCCCCCCTACCCCAGGAGGAGCTGGGTCATCCTCTACCCCAGGAGCAGCTGGGTCATCCTCTACCCTAGGAGGAGCTGGGTCACCCCCCTACCCCAGGAGGAGCTGGGTCATCCTCTACCCAAGGAGGAGCTGGGTCATCCTCTAGCCCAGGAGGAGCTGGGTCATCCTCTACCCCAGGAGGAGCTGGGTCGCCCCCCCTACCCCAGGAGGAGCTGGGTCATCCTCTACCCCAGGAGGAGCTGGGATCGCCCTCTACCCCAGGAGCAGCTGGGTCGGCCTCCTACCCCAGGAGGAGCTGGGTCGCCCCCCCTACCCCAGGAGGAGCTGGGTCGCCCCCCTACCCCAGGAGGAGCTGGGTCACCCCCCTACCCCAGGAGGAGCTGGGTCATCCTCTACCCCAGGAGGAGCTGGGTCATCCTCTACCCCAGGAGGAGCTGGGTCATCTTCTACCCCAGGAGGAGCTGGGTCATCCTCTACCCCAGGAGCAGCTGGGTCATCCTCTACCCTAGGAGGAGCTGGGTCACCCCCCTACCCCAGGAGGAGCTGGGTCATCCTCTACCCCAGGAGGAGCTGGTTCATCCTCTACCCCAGGAGGAGCTGGGTCATCCTCTACCCCAGGAGCAGCTGGGTCATCCTCTACCCCAGGAGGAGCTGGGTCACCCCCCTACCCCAGGAGGAGCTGGGTCGCCCCCCCTACCCCAGGAGGAGCTGGGTCGTCCTCTACCCCAGGAGGAGCTGGGTCATCCTCTACCCCAGGAGGAGCTGGGTCATCCTCTACCCAAGGAGGAGCTGGGTCACCCCCCTACCCCAGGAGGAGCTGGGTCATCCTCTTCCCCAGGAGGAGCTGGTTCATCCTCTACCCCAGGAGCAGCTAGGTCATCCTCTACCCCAGGAGGAGCTGGGTCATCCTCTACCCCAGGAGGAGCTGGGTCATCCTCTACCCCAGGAGGAGCTGGGTCGCCCCCCCTACCCCAGGAGGAGCTGGGTCATCCTCTACCCCAGGAGGAGCTGGGTCACCCCCCTACCCCAGGAGGAGCTGGGTCATCCTCTACCCCAGGAGGAGCTGGTTCATCCTCTACCCCAGGAGGAGCTGGTTCATCCTCTACCCCAGGAGGAGCTGGTTCATCCTCTACCCCAGGAGGAGCTGGGTCATCCTCTACCCCAGGAGCAGCTGGGTCATCCTCTACCCCAGGAGGAGCTGGGTCACCCCCCTACCCCAGGAGGAGCTGGGTCGCCCCCCCTACCCCAGGAGGAGCTGGGTCGTCCTCTACCCCAGGAGGAGCTGGGTCATCCTCTACCCCAGGAGGAGCTGGGTCATCCTCTACCCAAGGAGGAGCTGGGTCACCCCCCTACCCCAGGAGCAGCTAGGTCATCCTCTACCCCAGGAGGAGCTGGGTCATCCTCTACCCCAGGAGGAGCTGGGTCATCCTCTACCCCAGGAGGAGCTGGGTCGCCCCCCCTACCCCAGGAGGAGCTGGGTCATCCTCTACCCCAGGAGGAGCTGGGTCGACCCCCCTACCCCAGGAGGAGCTGGGTCGACCCCCTACCCCAGGAGGAGCTAGGTCATCCTCTACCCCAGGAGGAGCTGGGTCACCCTCTACCCCAGGAGGAGCTGGGTCATCCTCTACCCCAGGAGGAGCTGGGTCACCCCCCTACCCCAGGAGGAGCTGGGTCACCCTCTACCCCAGGAGGAGCTGGGTCATCCTCTACCCCAGGAGGAGCTGGGTCACCCCCCTACACCAGGAGGAGCTGGGTCATCCTCTACCCCAGGAGGAGCTGGGTCATCCTCTACCCCAGGAGGAGCTGGGTCATCCTCTACCCCAGGAGGAGCTGGGTCATTCTCTACCCCAGGAGGAGCTGGGTCATCTTCTACCCCAGGAGGAGCTGGGTCATCCTCTACCCCAGGAGGAGCTGGTTCATCCCCTACCCCAGGAGGAGCTGGGTCATCCTCTACCCCAGGAGGAGCTGGGATCGCCCTCTACCCCAGGAGAAGCTGGGTTATCCCTCTACCCTAGGAGGAGCTGGGTCACCCTGTACCCCAGGAGGAGCTGGGTCACCCCCCTACCCCAGAAGGAGCTGGGTCATCCTCTACCCCAGGAGGAGCTGGGTCATCCTCTACCCCAGGAGGAGCTGGGTCATTCACTACCCCAGGAGGAGCTGAGTCACCGTGTACCCCAGGAGGAGCTGGGTCATCCTCTACCCCAGGAGGAGCTGGGTCATCCTCTACCCCAGGAGGAGCTGGGTCATCCTCTACCCCAGGAGGAGCTGGGTCCCCCCCCTACCCCAGGAGGAGCTGGGTCATCCTCTACCCCAGGAGGAGCTGGGTCATCCCCCTACCCCAGGAGAAGCTGGGTCATCCTCTACCCCAGGAGAAGCTGGGTCATCTTCTACCCCAGGAGGAGCTGGGTCATCCTCTACCCCAGGAGGAGCTGGGTCATCCTCTACCCCAGGAGGAGCTGGGTCATCCTCGACCCCAGGAGGAGCTGGGTCACCCTCGACCCCAGGAGGAGCTGGGTCGTCCCCCTTCCCCAGGAGGAGCTGGGTCATCCCCTCTACCCCAGGAGGAGCTGGGTCATCCTCTACCCCAGGAGGAGCTGGGTCATCCCCTCTACCCCAGGAGGAGCTGGGTCACCCCCCCTACCCCAGGAGGAGCTGGGTCGCCCCCCTACCCCAGGAGTAGCTGGGTCATCCTCTACCCCAGGAGGAGCTGGGTCATCCTCTACCCCAGGAGGAGCTGGGTCATCCCCTCTACCCCAGGAGGAGCTGGGTCATCCCCTCTACCCCAGGAGGAGCTGGGATCGCCCCCCCTACCCCAGGAGGAGCTGGGTCATCCTCTACCCCAGGAGGAGCTGGGTCATCCACTACCCCAGACGTGACCTGCTGGCCTGTGCAGTGTGGGAACCGACACGATATATCGAGATACATCAACCTAAACTGAGAAACAGTAAATACTTGTTCTTCAAAGGATCCAACACACCGGGCCAGAATTTTCTGCTAATGTAACAGTGAGTTTAATGGCGCTCGCCATTATTAATGTGTAAATCTCCCAGCAACTTGTGGCAAGGAAGACCATAAGAACATAAGAAATAGGAGCAGGAGTCGGCCATTCGGCCCCTCGAGCCTGCTCCGCCATTCAATAAGATCATGGCTGATCATCGACCTCAACTCCACTTTCCCGGCCGATCTCCATATCCCTCGATTCCCCTAGAGTCCAAAAATCTATCGCTCTCAGCCGTGAATATACTCAAAGGGCTCAATTTTGCCAGGCCCGAGGAGGCAGGATTGGAGGCGTGTGAGGTGTAAAAATCACAAAAAATGGCGGGCGGGCCTAATCCCGCCTCCATCCCACCTCTGAGCAATTTTGACAAAATCGGGGTTTCAGACCCAGTTTCCATCCCGCCCCCAAGAGGCAGGATAGGCGCTTAAGGCCCTTAACAACCAGTTAAGTGCTTCTATAATCCCATTTTGAGAGGCCTTTCTGAATTTTAATTTCCCCCGGGCTACATGCCTCCTCTGGAACACGCCAGTGAATCCTGGCGGCCTCACAAGTGGATTGTTTACTATCAGCTGCAGCTCCACCATTAAAGAGTTTTCAGCAATGATCATTTGCAGGTGGCACAACTTTGTTGTCTCAGGTCTGGGGGAACTTTTAGCGGGCCTACTCATTGTTGTGGAAGTTTGGAGCCTGACACCCATCTCCAATGTGACCTCCTGGGAAACCCCTCTCCCCACCTTGACTGAGCGCTTCCTCAACTGAGGTATATACCAGAAGCATGGGGACCATTTATTTCCTTTCCTCCTGGACATTCGGATGAAGACCAGCCACAGCAGCACCAACTGCAGGAGCAACAACAGGAGCACCAAGCTGCTGCTCACCCACCTGAAGCTGCACAGGCCAGAAGACGCCAGCGTGTCGCCATCGGCGCAGGAGATACCCCCAAACAGGGTCTACAGACAGAGGATTAGCTACCTCAACATGACTGAGCAGCAGTGCCAAATGAGGCTCAGACTTTCGCGAGAGGTAGTGGGTGACATCTGCGCAATGGTGCAGCAAGACCTGGAGCCCAGAGGAGCAGGTGGACACCCCTTACCAGTGGCCGTGAAAGTCACCACCGCAGTCAACATTTCTGCTTCAGGCTGATTCCAGGGATCAACAGCGGCGTCTCCCAGGCGGCATCTCCCAGGCGGCGTCTCCCAGGCGGCGTCTCCCAGGCGGCCGCACACACTTGCGTCACGCAGGTAACCGATGCCCTCTTTACCATCGCGCACAATTACATCAACTTTTCCAAGGATCAAGCCAGTGTAACTGCGCGTCCGGTTGAGTTTAACAATCTGGCAGGCTTTCCAAGGGTGCAGGGCGTCGTTGACTGCACACATGTGGCCCTTAAGGCACCCCATCGCAATCCAGGTATTTTTGTCAACCGCAAGGGCTTCCACTCCCTCAACATGCAGCTGGTGTGTGACCACAAGAAGGAAATTTTGTATTTTGCGCCAAGTACCCTGGCAGTTGCCATGACTCCTTCATCCTGCGCCAGTCTAGTGTGCCTCCGCTCTTCAGTCCGCCAGACCAACTTTGTGGATGGCTACTTGGAGACAAGGGCTATCCCCTGAGGACGTGGCTAATGACGCTGTTGAGGAGCCCATCCAACAAAGCTGAGGAGAGCTACAACTCCAGCCACATTTCCACCAGAGCCATAATCGAGCAAACCATCGGTTTGATGAAGATGCGCTTCAGATGCCTGGATAGATCAGGTGGAGCCCTACAGTACTCAGCAGCCAGGGTCTCCAGAATCGCCGTGGTTTGCTGTGCACTCCACAACATGGTACAGCGTCGTGGCTTGCAGCTGCCTGATGTACAAGTGGCTCATCGCATAGCCTCCTCAGATGAGGAGGAGGAGGAGCAAGAGAGCGACAACGAACAGCTTGCGGAGGCGCATCAACCAGCGGCAGCAGCACGCGAGCACATTGCTGCCCGGGATGCAAGGGACACACTCACTAAGGCCAGATTTGCTTAGCCTGCCCAATCAAAGACTTTTGCCTCGCACCTTCTTACCAGAGCATCAACAATAGGCAAGAACCTGCAGATTCCTATCACTCTGACCACCATACTGACAATTGCAAGTCGCCCTAAACCCTCAAAGTGGAAGTCCCATTTGCGAAATGACACAGGCCACAACTTCAACAGTTTGTCATCAAGTATTTTTATCATATCAAATCATGGATGGCTTTTCAAAAACAAACACAACAGAGCACCCAAGTGACTACCCTTGGGACAACTTGTGCTTTATCTTCCTCTTACGCGTGCTCCTACGTGGTGCTTCCCTTGTGGCTTCAGCAGATGTGGAGGCTGCTTGCTCACTTTCTTGCTGCTCCTGCCTCGACACCTTTGGCGGGCATCCTCTGGGGTTCTGAGCCTGTGAGGGCTCGGCAACAGGCTGCTGCTCCTGCGGCTGTGCAGGGGCTGCGACGACCATCTCAGTTGGGTGAGACTCTGGTGGGGCTCTGACCGAGGGCTCTGCAGTGGCATGGTCGTGTGAGCGCTTGGAGAGGAGCCCCCACTTCCTTGTTGTCTGCCACCAACATCCCTCTCATGGGTCAGCCCCACTTCAGAGCTAGCAAGTGGCTTGACAGCACCTTGCTGCACTTCAGGGAGGCCATGAGGACCTGTTTCTACTCCAGAGGACTTCCATGAAGGTCTGGTTTCTATGCTCAATAGGTGACCATCACTGCTCAAGAGATGTCAGTCTATTCTGAACAATGACCATGTTTTCAATACCCTGGCGACTAAGCTCCTCCATGGCCGTAGCCATCCTCTCCTCTATGGTAGCCAGCCTTACCATGGAGGGTGCCATCCTTTCCATGGAGGTTGCCATCCTTTCCATGGTGATGCGTTCATGCGCCAACGCCTCCACAATGGCTCTGCTCATGTTAGCGATGGACTCCTCCATTCGCTCCACACTCGCAGTGACCCCAGAGACAAAACCTGCCAGATACTCCTGCACCTGTTCCTGGAGTTCCAGCTCTCCTTCTGGATGGACCTGGAGGTACAGGGTCGACATGTAGCGGAGCCAAGCTGGGAGAATCCTGCGCCCTCCGATGAGGGCGCAGGACTCTCCTACCACCTGCTGATGCTCACTTGTGAGCTGTGATACACCAGGTGACAACTCTACTCTATCTCGCGAAGGTCCCACCGAGGTGTGAGTGTCTGCGCTGGTGATGGGTGCGCTGAATTCTGCTGACGCTGCGCCCTCAGATGCTGCAGCTTCCTTTGAGGAGTCTGGTGGTTCAGGCTGTTCCTCCTGAACAGAGGAGGGGGGCTGTCGCTGCTTCTGTGGGGGAGTAAAGGAAAGAGTTAGAGATGTGAGATAAACATTGCATGCACATTGAATTGTGCAGATGATCATAAGTCAATCTGTTAGAGTATCAGAATCAATATCAGTCACTCATACAATGTCAATGAGAGAGATGAGAAACTATTCTGTCACCAGCTTGCTGTGGTGCGCCCGTCTGTCCGTCCCCCACTTGCGCATCGTCCTCCACTCCCACGATCTCCTGGGCCACCTCCACTGCTGTGGTGAGCTGGGCCATTGAGGGTGGCCCTCCTCCCAGGTGGTGAGCTGGGCCATTGAGGGTGGCCCTCCTCCCATCCTCGCCCTCTCCCTCTTATTGTGAGCTCTTTTTCCTGCAATGAGGGACACAAGTGGAGTTTGAGTGAGAATGAAGGAGTGAGTGTAGAGAATCCATAGCATAGATGCTTAGAAGGAAACAAAGATGGAGTGAGGTGGCAAGACCAAGGGCCCTCCCTGTGTGTAGTAAGTTGTTGTCATTGCATCACAGTGATAGGGAATGTGAGGGCTGCATAGCCGAATAGTTAAGTGAATGTGAAGATACAGAGAGAGGGAATGGTTAAGGGTGCAGTGATGTAAGGGTCAAGTGGGATGTGGAGGAGGAGGTTGACAAAGCAGAGTGCTGGTGATGAGAGGCAATGGGGATCAGATTGAGGGTCATGGGGATGGAATATTCACTTTTCCTGTGCAGAGAAGGTCATGAAAACTCTTTCTGCACTGCAGCCAGGTTCTGATGCACATCGAGATGGCACTGACCTCCTCTGCCACTTGCAGCCACACAGCTTTGGTCTGTTGTGGAGGCTTCTTCCTCCCTGAAGAAGGAAATAGCACTTCCTTGTTTGCTCTTGCTCCCTCCACCAGAGCTTGGAGGGGGTTCTCATCGAATCGGGGTGCACACTTTGGTCTGGTGCTGGACATGGTTTTTGCACGAGTCCCTCAGAAGTATTATGCTAAAGTTTAAAGGCAGAAAATGAACCAAGGCTGCTTGCAGGCCTTAAATCCAGCTGCATAGATGACGTCATCGGAGGCGAGTTTCAGCATCAAAAGACTCATTGGGCCAGGGGTTCCCACACGCTGCAAATCAAGTGCCCAATTAGGGCAAAATTGCTCATTTGTCCTGCCTCACATCGGAGGCGGGGTCCAGACACGCCCCCAGCCCGCCCCCAATGACAAAATCCAGCCCACAGACTCAGCATGCACAGCCCTCTGGGGCAGAGAATTCCAAAGATTTCCCACCCTCTGAATGAAGAAATTCCTCCTCATCTCAGTCTGAAATGGCCGACCCCTTATCCTGAGACTATGCCCCCTAGTTCTAGACTCTCCGGCCAGGGGGAAACAACCTCTCAGCATCTACCCTGTCAATCCCCTTCAGAATCTTGTATGTTTCAATGAGATCACCTCTCATTCTTCTAAACTCCAGAGAGTATCGGCCCATTCTACACAATCTCTCCTCATAGGACAGCCCTCTCATCCCAGGAATCAATCCAGTGAACCTTCGTTGCACCGCCTCCAAGGCAAGTATATCCTTCCTTAGATATGGAGACCAAAACTGTGCACAGTACTCCAGGTGTGGTCTCACCAAGGCCCTGTCCAAGAGACACCCCATGATTTGCGAATCGCCACAAATTGCTGGACAGTTTGCGTTAGCTTCACCCTCAATCTCCACGAGTTTCATTGCGCACTAATTGCCATTTAAACTCGCCGCAAAAAATGAGGGCTGGTACTTAACAGCGTAAGTACCTTTTAGTGAGGAGATTTATGTTCCTGCAATTCCGCTCAACCGCTCCAGACCAAAAAGGGAACAAGTGAAACTGTGGAGTCTCATTCCTAGAGGTAGTAAATTGTTGTTAGAGATTTTGTAAATTTAAAATTTTTAATTGTTACTTTTCCTTTCTGTCTATTTTTGCTCTCTCTTATTCTTCACTTTCTTTCTTCTTTATTTCTCTTTCTGTACCTGACTTGACTCTAACTCACCCTCTTTCCTTCCCTGTCGTTCCTCTGTTTCTCTCTCAATCCTTAAATTTCATTGGTTAAGGAGATAGACTGTCGGTCCCATCGCTCGCCAAGGTCCCAGATGCCCCGTTGCCCTCGTCGCATTGTTACCAGCGCTCACCTCCAGCAACTTAGAGGGCAATGTATTTTCGAGCTAAAGGGTGAGGGAAATTATCTAACTAATGTGGCACACAGCGAGATGCCCCGCTCCAGCAAGATCTAGGCCAATATAATATATAATAAGACAATATAATGGCAGCCTGAAAAGTTCCAGAACATTGCTAAGATCCTCGGTTGCCCCTCGCCATTCACAGGCCCATACCTATTTTACAGACCAAATGGGAACATTTGTGCAGTTTACTGTGTTTCATTCTTTAATCATTCTCAAAATAACTTGCCATACTCATATAAATGATCTTAATTGAAATATGAAATTAGATATAGACAATCTGCAGCCGGCCTTTGTGAAATCAGGGTTGGCTGAAGCAGGTTAATTTCCATTTGGCCCGCTTCTGAAACTAAATTAACAGGAAGAGGAGGGTGTATGAAAATAGCAAAGAGAAGATTCAAAATAAAAAGAAAGACTTGCATTTCTACAGCGCCTTTCACGACCACCGGACGTCTCAAAGTGCTTTACAGCCAATGAAATGCCTTTTGAAGTGGAGTCACTTGTAATGTAGGAATTAATGGCCCAGAAATTCGGGTCGGGGGCTTCCCACTGGTGCGCCGGCCGTTGAGCTGTGGGCCCGCGTGTGATTCCGACCCTGGGCCTCCTCCAACTGCCGGCGCGCAGTGCTTGCGTATCCCAGGGGCGCAGTTAGTTCGAAGTGTCCCCTGGGATCACGTGGGCCGTGGAGAGCCAATGGTAGCAGGGAATGCTTCATTCATAAGTTTGACAGGAAGAGCTGTCAAATCTATGAATACAATTCAGCCTCAAAACATCACTGAAACTTCAAATAAATATTTTTTTAAATCACATTTTTAAAATAACTATAAATTACATAAAATAACTTTTTAAACAATAATTTAAATTTTTGAAAAAATTAATTACAGTTTCTAACGGGGCTAAAAATAAACTTACCTTTCTTTATAGTATTTAAAAATAATAAACCTGTGGAAAAAATGTTTTAATTTTACTTAATTCACCACTTACCTTGTTAAAAGCAGGCCTTGCGACTGCTTTTTAAAAGTGTAACTCCTGGAGACTTACCCTCCCAGAGAAACCTGGAAAAAACCGGAAGTTCCAGGCGCACGTGCTGCCTCTCCGGCGCACACGTTCGACCTGTGAACCCCTTCCTTTAAGGGAACTGAAGTTCCGGTTTCCCGCGCATGCGCAGTGCATGCACGAAACCGGCACTTTCGTTGGGCCTACGGGCGAGTACCCAACGCGTATTCACCCGTGGGGACCCGAAGTTCTATTAAAATGAAACAAAGAAAGAGAGAAACAAAATGACAGATAACTATTAAAGAACAGAGATAGAAAACATAGTCAGCAGGCCAGAAGATAGATTCGGTGAAAATGGCCTTCTGAACCATTTGATCTCATCCTTGCAGAATAACAATCCAACCTAATTACAGTGTTAATACTCACTGAGCAGGCAAACAGGACCTTAGTTAAAGATTGCACCAGTCTGTCCCAAGGCCAGTCACTGGCTATCTGCCTGCACTTCCCCCCTCTCTCTCTCGCTCTCGCTCTCTCTCGCTCACTCTCTCTCTCGCCCCCTCTCTTGCTCCCTCTCTCTCTCGCTCTCGCTCTCTCTCTCTCACTCTCGCTCCCTCTCTCTCTCTCGCCCCCTCGCTCACTCTCTCTCTCTCTCGCTCTCACTCTCTCTCGCTCGCTCTCTCTTGCTCACTCTCTCTCTCTCGCCCCCTCTCTCTCACTCTCTCTCTCTCACCCCCTCTCTCGCTCCCTATCTCTCTCGCTCTTTCCCTCGCTCACTCTCTCTCTCTCGCCCCCTCTCTCTCACTCTCTCTCTCTCTCACTCTCACTCTCTCTCGCTCACTCTCTCTCTCTCGCTCCCTCTCTCTCTCTCACTCTCACTCTCTCTCGCTCACTCTCTCTCTCTCGCTCACTCTCTCTCTCTCTCGCTCACTCTCTCTCTCTCGCCCTCTCTCTCACTCTCTCTCTCTCTCGCTCTCTCTCTCTCTCGCTCCCTCTCTCTCTCTTGCTCACTCTCTCTCTTGCTCCCTCTCTCTCTCTCTCTCTCGCTCCCTCTCTCTCTCTCTCTCTCTCTCTCCCTCTCTCTCTCTGTCGCTCCCTCTCTCTCTCTGTCACTCCCTCTCTCTCTCTGTCACTCCCTCTCTCTCTCTCGCTCCCTTTCCCTCTCTCGCTCCCTCCCTCTCTCGCTCCCTCTCTCTCTCCCTCTCTCTCTCTCTCCCTCTCCCTCTCTCTCACTCCCTCTCTCTCTCTCTCTCTCTCTCTGTCTCTCGATCTCTCTCTCTCTCGCTCCCTCTCTCTCTCGCTCCCTCTCTCTCTCTCTCCCTCTCTCTCCCTCTCTCTCTCTCTCCCTCTCTCTCTCTCGCCCCCTCGCTCTCTCTCTCTCTCTCCCTCGCTCTCCCTCTCTCTCTCTCTCGCTCCCTCTCTCTCTTTTTCTCTCTCTCTTGCTCCCTCTCTCTCTCTTTCTCTCTCTCTTGCTCCCTCGCTCTCTCTCGATCCCTCTCCCTCTCTCTCTCCCTCTCTCTCTCTCTCTCCCTCGCTCTCTCTCTCTCTCTCTCTCCCGCTCCCTCTCTCTCTTTCTCTCTCTCTCGATCCCTCTCCCCCTCTCTCTCCCTCTCTCTCTCCCTCTCTCTCTCTCTCTCTCCCTCGCTCTCTCTCTCTCGCTCCCTCTCTCTCTCTTTCTCTCTCTCTCGATCCCTCTCCCTCTCTCTCTCCCTCTCTCTCTCCCTCTTTCTCTCTCTCTCTCTCACACGTACACGAGCACATTCATTGGGGTAAATTTTGTGAGATAGTGTTCCCTCCTGTCGCAGCGGGAGGGCAAGTTGAACAATTGGGTGCCGTGGTCAATCCACCTCATTCACGACCTGCATGGCCACACTCAGACCTGCTGACCTCCAGGCCTGCTGATCCATCCTGCCCTCCCATTAGCCAAGCTTCGCACTGCGAGTGCTGATGTGTAAAATTTGCTCCGTGTCTCTCTCTATGTTCTAATTCTTACTCTTACTTCATACCTATCTCTTTAATTGTGCCCCTTTGCCATTGTTTTGCTGTATTGCAACACAAACAGACACGGGCACACCCAGGGTAATCACATTTATAATTGATATCGCATGTGTGGAGTGGATATTGATTCCTTATTTGCAGTGAAATATTTCTGAAACTGGCATTATTTGACTCCTCAAATTAATGCAATACATTAGCCGGTGACATGCACTATCACATAGCTAATGATGACAGCTTTACAGCCCATCCTGCCTCATGTCAATGTTGTAAATCGATTACAATGATTTAATATAAGGTTATAGTATGCATTTTATTTTCAAGATTACTGTTGTAATAAAAACGAGGAAGGCAACTCAAGAGTTATTTTCTTTTTACTGCTCCATGATATACGGAGAAGCCAGCCCATCCCCGCATTGATCTCACTGTGAGGCTCCATGACAATATAGGAATTGTGCATCGCAAAATAGCCACACAACGAGTGATTGTTTGGTCCCAACAAGATCTTTGCTGGAATGGGGTGCCTTATGAGCAATTCGATTGGTTCATTACTTAAACCACTCACCAAGCGCTGTTGTGTAGCCTCTATCTCGACCACATGTCATGATGTCATCCGCACGCTCTCTGTTCCGTATTCCGTGGAAATTCCATAACACACCATTCTAATGACTTAAATCATTTATGCTTTAAAAATTTCATTTGAAGAATATATCAAAGCGTAAGCATTCTAAACCCACATCAGACAGCAGCCCTGACACAACTTCTGGCTACATCGAAATAAATCTACTAATCATTTGTAGAGTGTCTTTTTACCCGTCCATTTGATCTCTTTATAACTTTCAGAGTAGTAATATTTTCCAGAAGTATGTCCCTTCCTGCAGAAGTTAATGCTGCTTAATCTTACTGTAAGACATGAGACACCTAATTAAAAGTCTTAGACTGAACTTTGTGTATAAGTGGACTTTATTATTTAAAATAAAGATTGCAAAATACCACATTTTAGTCATGAGTTCATGTCTGGTTGAGGCATTTGTACATTTAAAGTAGCACACAGCAGCTTTCCCACAGGGTGTGGGCTGCAGGGACGGACAGAGGGTTCGGGGGGAAAAGATCACTCAGCTTTCTACAGACCTCAGCAGTTAGGATGCACCATACTTTACAAACAATTTTTACATGTTTTTAAAAGCATCTAATGAAAGATTTATCCCTTGAAATTAGGCTCTTCAAATATTAGGGTATTAGGGGGAAGAATTCGGTTGATTAGCACCCCCTGTCAATGCCTCCAGGGGGCGCTAACGGGGCGCTAGGAACTTAGCGCCCGGGCGCGGCGATTTTAGCGCCACTCGTGAAATTGACCAGCCGTTTTGTGGCGGTGCTAAACACTATTGCCACGATCTCCTGCGCCGACAGATCGTGACGCCAGTTGAGCGTGCAGTGCCCCGGTAGTGCCCCGGACCGGATATTGAGTGGCGCCCCCTGCCTTAGCGCCTGCCGCTAGCAACGACAGGTAGAGGGGAACGTTTTCAAGTTGGGAAGGGGCAGGGGGAGCGCTATTTAAACGCGGGCACTTCCTGGCTTTTCTTGTCGGCAACAATTTTGGTACACCCAGGTTGAGAGGGAGAGAGACGTCTGGAGAGATTTAACGCTGTCCTAAGGAGTTTGGGCCTCAGCACCACTTTTGAGGTTCCTCAGCGCCGAGCTCTTTCCCTGGGCCTACCCATTAGTGCTTCCAACACCATTGCTTTCGAGGTCTCTCCAGGCCGAGATTCAAGGCTGCAATGAGCAGGGTGTGGCTGGCCAGCAAGATGGCTCCTCCCCTTTAAGAATTGGACAGCGCCTGAGCTTCGGTAGCGCTCTGAGGTAGCGCCTCGCTCCCCAACGTTAGCGCCTTAAGAGAGGTGTGTAGCGCCTGATTTAGTGCTCAAATCACCTCCAGGGGGGGCGATAGAGGCGAATTTTGCAGTCGGAGGCGATAATTAGCGCCGGGCGCTAAACTTTGCGCCTGGCCGATATTAGTGCCCCAAAATGGGCGATACCCAATTTTAACCCCCTTAATGTTTAACTCTTTCTACAAAATTCTTTTATCTGCTACCTTGTTGAGGTGTTAACCTGTTTATTTTAAATGATGCCACGTGGTTCTTGTTACAACGGAAACACCGGCCTCGATTCTATCTCGGGACGGGATCAGTGCATGAGGGCAGTCTCTGGGCTTCATTTTCAAATTCAGGCCCTGAACCCGGCAGGAATCTCTGCCTGGCTCGCGGGGAGGAGCAGGAATTCGGGGGGGCAGGAGGCCATCGCTGGAGATCTGTGGGAAAGGTCCCCGGTAGTCAGGTATGTGTTGGGAGGAGGAGGGTTCCAGAGGGGCTTGCTACCGGGGGAGGGCGACAACCCCGGGGCAAGGCCCAAGCTTTCCTTGTGGGGCCCAGAGACCTTACTGGGCCTCCTCTAACCCTTGACCCATCTCCCGCCAGGTTTGGCCTTGCGGGGAAGCCACCCCTGCTCAGGCCTTGGATTAAAATAGCAGATCAGGTCCCAAAGACATAATCGGAGCCTGACCTGCATATTTAAAAAGGATCCCGCTGGCTTGGGGCATGTGTCCTTGCTGGCATCAATAAAATTACAGTCAGTCAGATTGGGGCATGAAAGGAGTAGGGAAGCCCCCCGCTCCATTTCTTTCCAATTTAGGTCTCAGCTTGTCTCAGCTCATGGTGTACTCAGCTGAGTTAGGAGCTTGAAGGTTTCAGCCACTCATAGAATCATAGAAATTTACAGCACAGAAACAGGCCATTCGGCCCATCGTGTCCATGCCGGTGTTTATGCTCCACCCGAGCCTCCGCCCGTCTTTCCTCATCTAACTCTATCAGCATCACCCTCTGTTCCCTTCTCCCTCAGATGTTTGTCCAGCCTCCCCTTAAATGTAATCAGACGATTCGCTCCAACCACTCCCTGTGGTAGCGAGTTCCACATTCTCACCACTCTCTGGGTGTCACAGAATCATAGAAATTTACAGCACAGAAGGAGGCCATTCGGCCCATCGTGTCTGTGCCGGCCGACAAAGAGCTCTCCAGCCTAATCCCACCTTCCAGCTCTTGGTCCGTAGCCCTGTCGGTTACGGCACTTCGAGTGCACATCCAAGTACTTTTTAAATGTGATGAGGGTTTCTGCCTCTCCCACCCTTTCAGGCAGTGAGTTCCAGACCCCCACCACCCTCTGGGTGAAGAAAGTTCTCCTCAACTCCCCTCTAAACCTCTGACCAATTACTTTAAATCTATGTCCCCTGGTTATTGACCTGTCTGCTAAGGGAAATCGGTCCTTCCTATCCACTCTATCTAGGCCCCTCATAATTTTATACAGCTCAATAAGGTCTCCCCTCAGCCTCCTCTGTTCCAAAGAAAACAAACCCAGCCAATCCAATCTTTTGTCATAGTTAAAATTCCCCAGCCCAGGCAACATCCTCATGAATCTCCTCTGTACCCTCTCTAGTGCAATCACATCTTTCCTGTAATGTGGTGACCAGAACTGCACACAGTATAGCTGTGGTCTAACTAGTGATTGATACAGTTCAAGCAGGACCACACTGCAGCCTATGAAACTCAGGCAGAGAGGGCCTGCGGGAAGGAGGGAGGAGGACAGTACGAGTGTGTGTGTGTGTGTGTGCTAGGCCGTTGTAGCAGAGCCTGGTCTCCAATCATCTTGGATCCCCTTGCCATTGGACCAAGACCTTGCTCTGTCAGGCCCGTGTGGTAGCTGGTGTGCAACGGCCACCCCACGTTAAAAAAATTAATGCACAGGCACATTCCACCCTTTAAAATGAAGTTCGGGACCTGGAATGTCAGGACCCTCATGGACAACCCCAACAGTGACAGACCGGAACGCCATACTGCTATCGTTGCCCGGGAGCTCAGACGTTTTGACATAGACATCGCTGCCCTAAGCGAGACCCGGTGGGCAGGGGACGACCAGCTCACGGAGCAAGGCGGTGGTTACACCTTCTTCTGGAAAGGCAAACCTGAAGAAGAACGCCGCCTCCATGGGGTAGGCTTCGCCATAAAAAATGAGCTAGTTGAACATCTCAGAGACTTCCCTAATGGTATAAACGAACGCCTCATGACTCTACAGCTAACCCTAGCCCGGAACCAGTGCGCTACGGTCATCAGTGCGTACACCCCAACACTGGAAGCCACAGACAAGACCAAAGAGGAATTCTACTCCAGTCTCGAACAATCCCTGTCCCGAGTCCCAACGGGTGACAAGCTGATCCTCCTTGGCGACTTCAACGCCAGAGTTGGAAAGGGCACAGACCTCTGGGGAGGTGTGATCAGCAGAGAGGGGTAGGGAAAGCCAACTCCAATGGTATCCTCCTCCTGACAAAATGCTTAGAACATGGCCTTGTCATAACTAACAGATTGTTCCGTCAGAGAGACAAGTACAAGGCTTCATGGCAACACCCTCGCTCCAAGCACTGGCATCTGCTAGACTACGTCATCGTCCGAGCGAGGGACCGCAAGGGCGCCCACATCACCCGCGCCATGACAGGAGCTGATGACTGCTGGACAGACCACCACCTAATCCGCTCTGTTATCTCCATCAATGTAGCCCTAAAACAACGGCAGCAACAGAAACAATGCCACAGGAAAATTAACGCTGGAGCACTCAAAGACCTCGCTAAGAAAGCCCTATTCAGCCTGCACCTCACAAACAACCTGATGACTCCCAGTGATGCAGAGTCACAGAGTGCCCACAGCATCTGTTCTGCACTCAAGTCCTCCATAATAAGCACCTGTGAAGAGACGCTCGGTCACTCGACCAGGAAACACCAAGACTGGTTCGACGAGAATGACCAGGAGATCCAGGAGCTAATAAGTCGCAAACGCAAGGCATTCCTGATCTGGAAACAGCAACAGAACTCGAGAGCAAGAAAGCAGCTCTACAGAAGCCTGAAGGCCGAGGTCCAACAAAAAACTCGTGACCTAAAGAACAGATGGTGGGTGGAGAAAGTGCAGGAGGTCCAGCAGCTAGTCGACAACCACGACGTGCGTGGATTCTTTAGCGCAGTCAAGACCACCTATGGCCCAAGCACCCAAGGTCCTACCCCACTGCAGGCCAAGAACGGAGAGGTACTTATCAAGGACAGAGAGGCATTCAGTGCCCGCTGGAAGGAGCACTTCGAAGATCTCCTTAACCGAGACGCTGTCTTTGAAGTGAGTGTCCTCAACTCCATCCCGCAGCATGCTACCCGCCACCATCTCAGCACAACCCCAGCCCGGCATGAGGTTGAAAAGGCCATCCGACAACTGAAGAACAACAAGGCCTCAGGAGCAGATATAATCCCCGCCGAGGCACTATAGCATGGCGGAGAAGCACTACTGGTGCGAATTCATGAACTCATTTCTCTTATCTGGAAGGAGGAGAGCATGCCAGGGGATCTCAGAGACGCCATAATTGTGACCATTTTCAAGAAAGGTGACATCTCCGATTGCAGTAATTACAGGGGAGTCACCCTGCTGCCTGCCACAGGGAAAGTCATCGCAAGAATCCTCCTCAATCGCCTTCTCCCAGTGGCTGAAGAGCTCCTCCCAGAGTCGCAATGCGGATTCTGCCCACGTCAATTACAAGAGAAATGCAGGGAACAGCACCAACCACTGTACATGGCCTACTTTGATCTCACAAAGGCCTTCGACACCTTCAACCGTGAGGAATTATGGAGTGCCCTCCTCAAATTCGGCTGCCCTCAAAAGTTTGTCACCATCCTCCGCCTGCTTCACGAAGACATGCAAGCCGTGATCCTGACCAACGGATCCACCACAGACCCAATTCACGTATGGACCGGGGTCAAGCAAGGCTGTGTCACAGAAACATAGAAACATAGAAGATAGGAGCAGGAGTAGGCCATTTGGCCCCTCGAGCCTGCTCCGCCATTCAATGCGATCATGGCTGATCATCCAAATTCAGTACCCGGTCCCTGCTTTCTCCCCATACCCCTTGATCCCTTTAGCCTTAAGAAATATATCCAACTCCTCCTTGAATATATTTAATGAACTGGCCTCCACCGCCTTCTGTGGTAGAGAGTTCCACAGGTTCACCACTCTCTGGGTGAAGGAATTCCTCCTCATTTCTGTCCTAAATGGCCTACTCTTTATCCTTAGACTGTGTCCCCTGGTTCTGGACTCCCCGGCCATCGGGAACATCCTTCCTGCATCTAGTCTGTCCAGTCCTGTCAGAATTTTATAAGCTTCAATGAGATCACCTCTCATTCTTCTAAACTCCAGCGAGTGCAAGCCCAATTGACCCAATCTCTCCTCATACGTCATTCCTGCCATCCCAGGTATCAGCACCAACGCTCTTCTCGATCTTCCTGGCTGCAATGCTCCATCTCACCCTCGGTAAGCTCCCCGCTGGAGTGGAGCTAAACTACAGAACAAACGGGAAACTGTTCAACCTTTGTCACCTCCTGTCCAGATCCAAGGTTGTCCCATCCTCTGTCATCAAATTACAGTATGCAGACGCTTGCATCTGCGCTCACTCGGAGGTCGAACTCCAAACCATCGTCAACACCTTCACCAAAGCATACGAGAGCATTGGCCTTACACTAAACATCCATGAGACAAAGGTCCTCTACCAACCTGCCCCCACCACACAGTACTTCTCCCCGATTATCAAAATCCATGACGAGGCCTTGGACATCGTGGACCACTTTCCATACCTCGGGAGCCTACTGTCAACAAGGGCAGACGTCGATGACGAAGTCCAACACCGCCTTCAGTGTGCCAGTGCAGCCTTCGGTCACCTGAAGAAGAGAGTGTTTGAAGACCAGGACCTCAAACCCAGCACCAAGCTTATGGACTACAGAGCAGTAGTGATTCCCGCCCTCCTGTATGCTTCAGAGACATGGACCATGTACAGCAGGCACCTCAAAGCACTGGAGAGGTACCACCAACGCTGCCTCCACAAGATCCTGCAAATCCATTGGCAGGATAGGCGCACCAACGTCAGTGTTCTTGCTCAGGCCAACATCCCCAACATCGAAGCTTTGACCACGCTCGATCAGCTCTGATGGACGGTTCACATCGTCTGCATGCCCGATACGAGACTCCCAAAACAAGCGCTCTGCTCAGAGCTCCGACATGGCAAGAGAACCCCAGGTGGGCAGAGGAAACACTTCAAGGACAGCCTTAAAGCCTCCTTGAAAAAGTGCAACATCCCCACTGACACCTGGGAATCCCTGGCCCAAGACCGCACAAAGTGGAGGAGAAGCATCCGGGAAGGCGCCGAACACCTCGAGTCTCTTCGCCGGGAGCAAGTGGAAGCCAAGCTCAAACAGCGCAAGGAGCGCACGTCAACCCAAGCACCCCACCCACCCGCCCCTTCAACCACTGTCTGCCCCACCTGTGACAGAGACTGTAGGTCCCGCATTGGACTCATCAGTCACCTAATAATTCATTTTTTATGTGGAAGCAAGTCATCCTCGGATCCGAGGGGCTGCCTAAGAAGAGAGGAACTAGTGTTTGATACAGTTCAAGCATAACCTTCCTGCTCTTGTATTCTATGCCTCGGCTAATAAAGGCAAGTATCCTGTATGCCTTCTTAACCACCTTATCTACTTGGCCTGCTACTTCAGGGATCTCTGGACTCCAAGGTTCCTCTGTGTAGTGTATGTAACCATTCCACCTTTAAGAGAACCGTTCCACCTTTAAGAGAACTATTTTAAGGGTTGCACTACTTTATCTTGGCTGCTGTATACTGTAATACCGGTGGTGACCACACCGGTATATAAGTGCTGTGTAATGATTTATTGGGCAGTTCCGCCCTGACCTTCAACCAGTAAAGACCTGTTAAATTTTACTCTTGTGGTCTGTGTAGTAATTCGCAATATAACACACAGACTTAACAGTGGCGACGATTACGATCTTACCCTGCGGCAGAGATACATCCAAGGCAGTTTAACGGGCGTCGAGAAGAGGCATCCGCCCTCATCATTCTGCTGAGAGAAGACTCGAGTCTGCAGAGCGAAGGAAGAATTCTGACACGAAGCCTTCCATCAGCAACAGGCAGTGATCATCCCTTCTATCACGGTGGTGGGTAAGCCGATCAGCGACGAGCAGCAAGTCGGCCACGTTGACTGTGAGTAGGGGTAAAAAAAAATTAAAAAAACGGAGGATATAAGGGCGGAGCACTCGACCACGGCCGGGGAAAGGAGCCGGACAGAAGTCGGGGCCAGAGGCGCTGAGGCTGGGGCAGCGTAAGGCACGGAAGCCGCGGTGAATGCAAACGCAGCCGGTGTGAGAGACCGGGCGACAAGCGGGAACGCAGCCGGTGTGAGAGACCGGGCTACCAGCGGGCTGGGAGACGCAACAGCGTCGAGAGAGAGCTCGACCGCGACCAGTGAAAGAGGCCGGGCAGCTACCGAGGCCGCGAGGCGCAGCGATCAGGACAGTGTAAGGCGCGGGAGAAAATAGCGGGCTGGGAGACGCAACAGCGTCGAGAGAGAGCTCGACCGCGACCGGTGAAAAAGGCCGGGCAGCTACCGAGGCCGCGAGGCGCAGCGACCGGGACGATCGTAAGGCGCGGGAGAAAATAAAAAAAATAAAAAAACCGCGGAGAACTCAGCCGCAGCCGGGGGGGGGAAAGGACCGGACTGCAAGAGGGGCTGGGAGGCACGATCGTAAGGCGCGGGAGAAAATAAAAAAAAAAAAAACGCGGAGAACTCAGCCACAGCCGGGGGAAAGGACCGGACTGCAAGAGGGGCTGGGAGGCACGATTGAAAACCGCTGGGGAGGGCGAACGCAGCAATACAGCAATCGCCATTACAGCCAGCGGGAGAGAAAGGCAAACGCGGGAAGCCGCCATTTTCGTAGGCGGGGGAAGAAGACGAGCGCGGGAAACCGCCATTTTGAAAAAAATAAAAAAAAAAGAAAAGAAAAATTTCTTTTCATCTCTCAAGGGGATTGCGAGGATGCCTAAGCGTGGTAACATTAACGATTTAGATCCCGATGTTGAAGATTGGGCCACGTATGTAGAACGCATAGAGATATATTATAAGGCTAATAAAATATCAAATGAAGATAAAGCACTAACCTTACTAAACTCAATGGGTGCGAAGACATACGGGCTATTGAAGCATCTTCTATCACCAGCTAAACCGACGGATCAGACTTTCGCTAATATTGTTGCTGTCCTGAAGGATCATTTGAACCCCACACCGCTGATGTTAGCGGAACGGTTTAAATTTTATGCGAGAACGCAACTGAAAGAGGAAAGCAACGTGGAGTACTTAATTGAACTGCGTAAGCTAGCGAAATACTGCCAGTTTGGGGAAAGCCTGACAGAGGCACTGAGAGACAAATTCGTGTGTGGATTGTCGAAAGAAGGAACACAAAAGCGGCTACTTGAAGAGAATGATCTTACACTTGATAAGGCTGTCTCTATTGCAGCATCGCACGAAGCCGCAGCGAGAGGCACTGCGGAAATGCAGCTGAAGGCAGCGGTACTCAGCGTAGATCAAATGGCTTCGGGTACAATGAAATGTTATCGTTGCGGGAAGACAACACACGATCAGAACCAATGCTGGTTTAAAGACCAGGAATGTAGAAAATGTGGCAAGCTTGGTCACATAGCTAAAGTATGCCGGTCAGGAAAGAAGACCAGCAACAAAAAGTCACCGCAGGAAAAGTGCAGCAAGGTACACAAGGTGGCTGAGAAGAGTTTGGATGAACAGAATTCGGACTCAGACTCCAACAGCAAGGAACTGTGTAGTCTGAGAATTCACAATGTGAGTAAGGAAGCTGACCGACAAACTATCTGGGCCACACTGCAGATAGCAGGAGTCCACGTGAAGATGGAATTGGACACTGGATCGGCGTTGATGGTCATGAATAAGCAAGATTACAAAAGGTTATTCAAACATATTCCCCTACGGGATATGAAGATAGTATTGCAGACATACACGGGACAAAAGTATACCCCATCGGAAAGATAAAAGTCAAGGTGAGACACAAGGGCAAAGAACACCAAGGAATGGACTTATATGTACTACCTAAGGGAGGTCCACCACTTCTGGGACGGGAGTGGATCAGGAAAATAAATATGGACTGGCACCCCCTAAAAGCAATGACGGAAAGTCCAGAAAATGAGCGGGAAGTCCTGAGGTGTCCAACGTGCAAAAAAGTCTACAAACAAAGGGTGAAAAACCTGTTTCAGAAGCACGTGCTGCAGTGCGGAAACCAGACTTCACAGGAGGATGGTGACGGGAACAAAGCCCAGGATAATGATTCAAACAAAAGGAGGTACCCCTGACGCAGTGCCCGGGCCCGCTCAACTACATTTTTCGGGTTGACTCCCTTTTATGGTGGCAAGTCATATGGTGAAGAGGATTTTCCATTCTACCGAGATCCTTCGGGGAAGAAAAGAGGAGAGCAGTCAACTCGAGGGCAGATAGACGGAGCCGATGATCCAAGCACGTCTTCTGATGAGGATATGGAATACTACTACAATTTCACCAGAACTGGCATCACGTCCGATCGCGAGGGAAGACTCGAGCCGTGCAGTTTCTTTGACGGCGAGGAAGATTGCCGCCTACCCAGGATCAGCTCAGACTCTGGAACTGATGATGGTAAGACCAGCCCATGTGCAAAAGACAAGGCTAAAATGGACTTGCAGACTAATGATGGAAAAACGAAGGAGTGCATAAATGCTTCAGAAGAGAACAAAGTATCAGAACAGAATTCCACGGAACAACAACAACATAGTTTGACAGAGAATTCTGAGTCTGTCCAGTCTACAGACATGCACATTTCTGAGGAACACCGGGCTCGAACTCAACTCAATCTCAAACTACAACAGCAATTAGAACAAATGATTCGCCGTTTTGAGCAAGAGATGAATGCAAAGAAAAAGTTCTTTGACACAGAGTGGAAGAATCTGGAAAGACAGCAGAAGCAGCTGATTGAGAAAATGGAACAGGAACACACAAACCGTCTGCGCGATGAGGCCAAACGAATCAAAGCTGAGCAAGAAAGGGAATATGTCAAATTCATCGATCAGTTGAAAGCTAAGAAGAAAGAGCACCCTTTTGTGAGCAGTGTCAGCAGTAATAAGCCACTCAGGGAATTGGTGGCAGAGGCAAAACCTGAAGATGCTGCAGAGATCAAGGTTGTTGCTGAAAGCGCTACTTCCAGAGCTTTGCTTCGAATTAAAGAATTGCCAGTTAAAATTGTGAAACCCTTAAGAGAGAAGATTGGCATGGAGAAACATCGTGTCATTTTCGAATGCAAGGTTTCCAGGCCAAATGCTGCTGTCAAGTGGTATTACAAAGACAAAGAGATTCATCCCAGTAATAAATATGAGATTGTGAGTGAAGATGTGTACAGGAAGCTCGTTATTAATAATGTCGCTTTTGAAGATGAAGGCAAATACATGTGCGATACCATAGATGACCAAAGCACAGCAAAGTTATATGTAGAAGAGCAATCAATTGCCATCATTAAACCCATGGGTGAGGTGGAAGTGACAGAGCCAAGTGACGCCATTCTTCAGTGTGAGCTTTCAGTTGCTGACGTGAAGCCTCCGTCAAAGGTAGTCAAAGAACTACAGAACATTACAGGGGAAGAGAAGCATGCTGCTACTTTGAGCTGTGAGTTTACACCTACTCCCAAGATGGTCAGATGGTACAAAGACCAGAGCTTAATCGAATCTTCTGACCAATACAAATTTAAACAAAATAAGAAGGTGATAGAACTTACCATTACAAACCTCACACCCAAAGACTCTGGTGAATATAGCTGCAAATCAAGTAATGCAAAGACCACAGCCACACTCACAGTTGAAGCTCCAAAAATAGAAATAATAAAACATTTGGAGGACGTAGATACTGAGGAGGACAGCAATCTAATATATTCATGTGAGTTGTCCCATGATGATGAAGATGATGACTCATCTGAACCATTATCACCTCTACCAGGTCACGCACGTGGTCCCTCCGAACTGAGCCAAATCAGTCTGGAAGCAGAAAAACTTCCCAAGGTACTCGAGCTTTTAGAAGTCCACAATGCTGATTCTGCAGTTACGAAAGTTCAAGCTGTTAAGTCCAGTGAAGGACTATTAGATGAGTCACCCCAGCAACGAGAACCTACTACACCACCGAAAGCTACTACACCACCGAGGCGCTGTCCGGACCGAGTCAGGAGGCACAGGAGGCGCCGCCTCAGAGACTGAATCTGTGAACTGTTTTTACATGAAGTTGTGTATATATGTTATGATGTTATGTTTAATGGGAAATATGTACTGTTAAGCTAAAAAGGGAGGATTGTAGTGTATGTAACCGTTCCACCTTTAAGAGAACCGTTCCACCTTTAAGAGAACTATTTTAAGAGTTGCACTACTTTATCTTGGCTGCTGTATACTGTAATACCGGTGGTGACCACACCGGTATATAAGTGCTGTGTAATGATTTATTGGGCAGTTCCGCCCTGACCTTCAACCAGTAAAGACCTGTTAAATTTTACTCTTGCGGTCTGTGTAGTAATTCGCAATATAACACACAGACTTAACACTCTGTTTCTCTACACTTCTCAGTGTCCTACCATTTATTGTGTATTCCCTTGCCTTGTTAGCCCTCCCCAAATGCATTACCTCACACTTCTCCGGATTGAATTCCATTTGCCACTCTTATGCCCACCTGACCAGTCCATTAATCTCTTCCTGCAGTCTGCAACTTTCTTCTTCATTATCAACCACACGGCCGATTTTAGCATCATCTGCAAACTTCTTTATCATACCCCCTGCATTCAAGTCTAAAACATTGATATATACCACAAAAAGCAAGACCTGAGCACATAATGTGGTTTGGCTCCATTGCAATGCTGAGGAAGTGCTGCATTGTTGTAGGTGCTGCCTGTTGGATCAATGCTAAAACAAGGTCCTGTCTGCCGGCGGGGCAGATGGAGGATTGGCGCTACTGGAAAGCATCATGGCAGCTGCCAGGAAAGTGGGCACAGACTAGCATGATGCATTGCTGGTGATTGTACACCGGTTGCACATTAATGGAGTAGAAGCCCTTGCAATTACTGAGGCAGTGGAGGCATGTGAAGGAGGCCACAGGGTGATGTCAATGAGGTCTAGGCCTTGGTCGAAACCAAGGTCACCTTGAAAATTGGAGCTGATGGACGTCCAGTAATAAGTCAGCAGTTCATTTTCTTTTGCCATTTTGGTCACGTTACCGCCCGTTTTTGGGCCTAAGTGGGGCAGTAGCAAGAGAAAATTCAATCCCATTTTGACATGATAAGGCACTGTGAGGGAAAAATTCAGTTGGTTTGCGCCTCCCATTAGTACCTTAAGAGGGCGCTAATGGGGCGCAAAGCAACCAGCGCCCGAGCGCGGCGATGTTTGCGCTGCTCGCGAAATTGACCAGACATTTTGCAGCGGCGCTAAACACTACCACCACGATCTCCTGCGCCCACAGATCGTGATGTCAGTCGAGTGTGCAATGCCCCAGCAGCACCCCGGACTGGATATTAATTGGCGTCCCCTGCCTTACCGCCTGCCGCTAGCAACGACAGGTTGAGGGGAGCATTTTGCAGTCAGGAAGGGACTGGGGGAGCGCTATTTAAAGGCGACCGCTTCCTGCCTTTTTTTTGGGTGACATTTTTGTGCCATGCATTCTGAGAGAGAGAGAGAGAGACTTCTGGAGATATTCAATGCTGTGTTGAGGAGTTTTGGATACTGAGCAGCACTTTGCAGGTTCATTTTTATTTGATCTTCCTTGCATCGATTTAGAAGAGACTATGGGGGCTGCACTCCGAGCTCTTTCCCTGGGCCTCTCCATTGTTCTTTCCAGCAGATTTGATGTACAGGTCTCTCCAGGCCGAGATTCAAGGCTGCAATGAGCAGGATGTGGATAGAGAGCAAAATCGACCCTCCCCTTTAAGAACTGGCCGGCGCCAGTGTGTCTGTGTTCCATTGCTGACTGACATCACATGAGCTTCGCCAGCGCTCTGAGTTAGCGTCTCGCTCCTCGGCGTTAGTGCCTTAAGAGAGGTGCGTAGCGCCTGATTTAGTGCTCCAATCACCTCCAGGGGCGATAGAAGTCAAGTTTGCAGTCGGAGGCGATAATTAGCGTCAGGCGCTAAACTTTGCGCCCGGCCGATAATCGCGCCCCAAACGGGGCGATACCGAATTTCTCCCTCTATGTAAATGCAAGTATTATTATAAGTTTTACAAAATTAGCAATAACAACACGAGTGGAAAAATGCCTGTATAGATGTTGTGTTAAAAAAGACTTTTAACTTTCAAAAGGTTCAAATCCCACATTACATCCTATCCAAGAGCAGTTGCTAAAAAAAATGCTAATAGGTGTGAAACGACCCAATAAATAGTCATTTGCCTGGAACCACAAAATTCACCCGTCAATCAGGATTCAGATCAATTACAGACTATTTGCATTAAGTAACACACTGCAATTAATGGTAGTTGCAGCCATTCTAATTTTATCTTATTCACCAACCTCAACTTGTCAAAAAAAATGTTTATTTCCTTCTCATTCCTCCACTGCTTGCTTCTCCAGTTGTAGTAATGGAGCATTTTTGCCTGTACTGCTCTCAGGTCTTTGTCAGTTTTATCCCAGTCTTCTCATATTTCCCTGTACACTCACTGGTGAAGAACATTGAACAAAAAGATGGAAAGAACATAAGAAATAGGAGCAGGGGTCGGCCACTTGGCCCCTCGAGCCTGCTCCACCATTCAATAAGATCATGGCTGATCTTGGGCTCAAAGCCACTTCCCCGCCTGCTCCCCATAACCCTTCACTCCCTTATGTTGCAAAAATCTGTCCATCTCCACCTTAAATGTATTTAATGACCCAGCCTCCACGGCTCTCTGGGGCAGAGAATTCCACAGATTTACGACCCTCTGAGAGAAGAAATTCCTCCTCATCTCAGTTCTAAAAGGGCGACCCTTTATTCTGAAACTATGCCCCCGAGTTCTAGATTTCCCCACAATGATAACAACGATACTCATAGAAACATAGAAACATAGAAGATAGGAGCAGGAGTAGGCCATTCGGCCCTTCAAGCCTGCTCCGCCATTCAATGAGATCATGGCTGATCATCCAAATTCAGTACCCTGTCCCTGCCTTCTCTCCATAACCCTTGATCCCTTTAGCCTTAAGAAATATATTCAACTCCTTCTTGAATATATTTAATGAATTGGCCTCAACTGCCTTGTGTGGTAGAGAATTCCACAGGTTCACCACTCTCTGGGTGAAGAAAGTCCTCCTCATCTCAGTCCTAAATGGCTTACCCCTTATCCTTAGACTGTGACCCCTGGTTCTGGACTTCCTGACCATCGGAAATATCCTTCCTGCATCCAGTCTGTCCAGTCCTGTTAGAATTTTATAAGTTTCAATGAGATCCCCTCTCATTCTTCTAAACTCTAGTGAATATAAGCCTAATCGACCCAGTCTCTCTTCATCTCTCAATCTGATTTTTTTTAACACGTTCACATTTCAAGATCTTTTTGCCACTTTTCCACAAGTGAGCATTTGGAAATCAGTTCCATTTACGCGGTGAGCTTAAATTACAATAGGCTCGCTCGCACTGGTCAAGAACTCTCCTCACCGCTTGTTATGAATTTGGGTCTTGCCTTAGATATTCTCTCAGGTACAGTGCCACTATCATTCCCATTGACCATTGACCAGAAACTTAACTGGACCAGCTACATAAATATTGTGGCTACAAGAGCAGGCCAGAGGCTGGGTATTCCGCCGCAAACGTCTCACTTCCTGACTCCCCAAAGCCTTTCCACCATCTACAAGGCACAAGTCAGGAGTGTGATGGAATACTCTCCACTTGCCTGGATGAGTGCAGCTCCAACAACACTCAAGAAGCTCAACACCATCCAAGACAAAGCAGCCCGCTTGATTGGCACCCCATCCACCACCTTAAACATTCACTCCCTCCACCACCGGCATACCGTGGCTGCAGTGTGTACCATCTACAAGATGCACTGCAGCAACTCGCCAAGGCTTCTTCAGCAGCACCTCCCAAACCCTCGACCTCCACCACCTAGAAGGACAAGGGCAGCAGGCGCATGGGAACGCCACCACCTCCAATTTCCCCTCCAAGTCACTAATCCATCTTGAATTGGAAATATATTGCTGTTCCTTCATCGTTGCTGGGTCAAAATCCTGGAACTCCCTCCCTAACAGCAATGTGTGAATACCTTCACCACACGGACTGCAGTGGTTCAAGAAGGTGGCTCACCACCACCTTCTCAAGGGCAATTAGGGATGGGCAATAAATGCTGGCCTTGCCAGCGATGCCCACATCCCAAGAACGAATAAAAAAAAAATTCCCATAAGCAGTTCTGAGTTGTGCTTGTACTGCCCAATATCTAACTAGGGTAACCCAGGTGTGTAACACTGATAGCCCCCTGTGATCTGAATCTGATAATTGTGCCTTGCAGAAGAGCCCCCATGTGCACCTCTCTAATCTTTCTAAAGGTGGACCAAGGAAACACTTGGCCAGATATGAATCATTAAACTGTTTTATTTCAGAGCAAGTGAACGTTCAGAGCAACAGTTATGATCAGGCTCACTTAATTCAATCCCTACAACCTTTTTTCTCATAAAAATACAAAATAATGAGCATTCCATGCTTTCTTACATCAGTGGGTCGACTTGCTTGACTTAAATTAAATGCCTTCTAGTTACCCTCCTGCATGCTGGTTACCCTCCTGCATGCTATCCAGGAATGACGTATGAGGAGAGATTGGGTCGATTAGACTTATATTCGCTGGAGTTTAGAAGAATGAGAGGGGATCTCATTGAAACTTACAAAATTCTAACAGGACTAGACAGACTAGATGCAGGAAGGATGTTCCCGATGGTGGGGGAGTCCAGAACCAGGGGTCAGAGTCTAAGGATAAGGGCCTAGAAATTCAGTTGCATTTGCGCCCACTTATTGGCTATAAAGTGGTTTGCACCTGAAGTTTTTTATCGCCCGAAATTCAGATGGACCCTAACATCGGCGTTAGCCGGTAGTGCCGCGCCGGCACCGATGACGTCATCGGTGTGCGCAGCGCCCCAGTTGCAATGCTATTCCGGCCCGATGGCCAAATTCAGTTGCGGCCGCCTCGCCCGTGGCAGCCGCAAACAGCGTTTGTGAAACGGGGTCTTGCAGCTCCGAAAGGCTGGCGCATAAAGGTGGAGCGGCGGCCGGCCGCTTTCCCGGCGGCCGCCTGCCCGCACCTCCCTCCCCGGACTCCTGCACCACCCCCCCGCGGCATTGATGTCTGAGTCCCGCGAGCCCGGCACTTCTCCGTGGTGCCGGGCTCATTTGCCGGGGGAATCCACCGGCGATCTGACGGCTGCCGGCAGCTCCTCCTTAAGAGAAGGAGGAGGCCTACAGTACCCCAGCCTGCCGCACCGCATCGGGTGCCGCAGCGGCAGCTGGACGCCTGAAAGTGACATTCATCGCCCCTAGCGAGGCGGCCAAACCCTGCAATAGCGCCCGCCGCCGTCTTGGCCCGTCGCAACTGAATTTTAGGCGGGCGCTACGGGAATCCTGGTGAGCGCAAAATTTCGGGCGCAAAAGACCTGGCGGGGCCATACCAAATTTCTAGGCCCAGGGGTAAGCCATTTAGGACTGAGATGAGGAGGAATTTCTTCACCTGTGGAATTCTCTGCCACACAGGGCAGTTGAGGCCAATTCATTAAATATATTCAAGAAGGAGTTAGATATATTTCTTGAGGCTAAAGGGATCAAGGGATATGGGGAGAAAACAGGGACAGGGTACTGAGTTTGGATGATCAGCCATGATCTCATTAAATGGCAGAGTGGCCTACTCCTGCTCCTATCTTCTCTGTTTCTGAACCTGGTGAAGTCTTACACTTGCAACGTTCTGTTTTAATAACCCGACTGTCAGTGAGTGTTTCTGTCTCTGTTTCTTATCTTCCTGGCTTCCCAGGCCAACAGGAGAGCTTGTGCCAGACAAACCCCTGCCGAGTATTCGGGACCCAGAATTTGACAACATAATGGTTGTGAGGTGTACATTAATTGCCAGGCAGGCTAATTAATTACTTTTTGTTTGCAATCTTTGGGGGAATGCCTAGTTCATTAGCATTTTAACCTCCTTTCATCTCAGTGCTTTGTTCTTTTAAACTTGTGTGAATACACTTTGCTTAAAAAAAACAAAGATTTAGATATGAGTATTTTCCAGATCCTTTCTGTGGTAAACGGTCAAAAATCCTTTAACATGACTGTTAATGAGCCAAACATTGAAAATGTGTTTACACCATGACCAAAGACAATAGTTAATTTATCATTTCATCCCATGCTTCCTACAAACATACACAGCCATTTTCTCTCGAATATCCTGTGCACTTGAACCTAGAATGGGATGTCTGCTGAGAATCCAGTCTTGTTGGAGGCAAAAATTGCTGTTTTTACTGACAGGACTATTGGCGAATCCCTGAACAGGGAATAATTTGTAGAGACAGACCATTCACTTCCTGTTGTCAGAAATAACAAAAAAAAAGAGAAAAACACATGTTCAAGGTCAATCAGTCAAGATGGCCAAGAGAGGAAAGGGCAGAAAGGAAGTTAATTGTAATACTAGTGCTGACCAAGCCTGCGTAGACTTGGTTTGTTTCTATACTTGACCGATCAAAGCAAGCATTAGTCAGCCCATTAACCCAGCAAGGCAGCCTGGTTTATTATTTGTCTTATTCATGAAGAAGGGTTTGAAGTTAAGGGAAGTAAGTGAGTTTTGATTATAACTTTCACTTGCTGTCTATAAATTAAAGCAGTTTAACGATTAATTTATGTCCTTGTTTCACAAATATGTTTTCAGTCCATCTCCTGAACGACTGGAGAAGCAGGCACGGGGGCACATGTGAAAGATCGGATCATGAAGGGCACTAATTATTGCTCCCCCCCCCCCGGGTTATACTATCATATGATTAGATATGGAGTGTATACCTAAACGCAAGACATGGCGACAGCATATGGACCTGACCAGCACCACTGGTATCCATAAGAAGAAGAGAACATTAATATAATAAAATGAATGAATGGAAATCATGGACTGGGGTGCAACATTTCCTAATCTCCTCTATGATTCCACAGACGCTAGTCACCCTCTTCTATCCCAGCCGCGTGACAATTATTCACTATTCACATGTAAACCTCAATAGGGAGCGTCGGCAGGCCATTCATTGGCAGTGAGTATCATAGCCGAGCATGAGCTTGCCTTTCTCAACATTTACACGTGTGTACGCCCAGGAATAGTGATCAGCAGTGGAGAACCTGGCCGACATATAAAAAGACCAGTGTTAGTGCAAGCAGCACGGAGTGCTAGCAGCAGAGAGTGCCGTTTGAGAGTTTGGGTAAGTGAGAGAGTTAGGGTAAGTGGGGTGTTAGGTGCTGTTTTTTGTTTTGTTTTTGTCTTGTTTTTCCTGCCAGTCTCAGGATTAGCAGACATCACGGAGTTGGAGCAGCGAGGCGAGGCCCAGTCGAGGCAGCCAGGAGCAGCAGTGGGTGTCGAGTTGGAGCGGCAAGGCGAGGCAGCCTAAACAGGCTCCACAGGCAACATTCCAAAGGGAGGTCAGAGATCAAAAGTGACATCACAGCCAAGCTGGTAGGTGATTGGCTGGTTGGTGAGTACTTTTCCTTCCCTTTTAAACCTTTATAAGTTGGTAAGTTCAATTAAATAGAGGTATGATATTCATCACCTAGAATCGGGGCAGAGGGTATTTAAAAATAATAATTATAAATGTAATTAATTACATAGAATGGTGGAGCAGGTGATGTGTTACTGCTGCAATATGTGGGACCTGGTGGACACCATTGATGCTCACGGTGATCACATTTGCAGTAAGTGTTGGCTGCTCGAGGAACTCCAGCTCCGTGTTGATGAGCTGGAGTCCGAGCTTCAAACACTGCGACACATCAGGGAGGGGGAGAGTTACCTGGACTCTGTGTTCCAGGAAGTAGTCACACCAATTAGATTAACGAATTCAGGTGTAGTCCGTGGTCAGGGACAGGAGGGTGTGACTATGAGTGAGGCAGGTACAGGGATCCAGGAGGTAGTGTTGGAGGAGCCGCAGCCCTTGCTCTTGTCCAACAGGTTCGAGGCTCTTACTCCCTGTGAGGACAGGAACAGGGACAACAGGGAGGATGAGCAACCTGGCCACAGCACCGTGGAACGAGGGGCCATTCAAGTGGGGGGAGTAAAAAGAAATGTTGTAGTCGTAGGGGATAGTATCGTTAGAGGGATAGATAGGGTTCTTTGCAGCCGAGAGCGAGAGTCCCGAAGGCTGTGTTGCCTGCCCGGTGCCAGGGTTAAGGACATCTCCTCTGGGTTGGAGAGAAACTTGGAGTGGGAGGGGGAGGATCCAGTTGTCGTGGTCCATGTTGGTACCAATGACATAGATAGGACAAGGAAAGAGGTTCTGCTGAGGGAGTATGAGCAGCTAGGGGCCAAATTAAAAAGCAGAACCACAAGGGTAAAAATCTCTGGATTACTACCTGAGCCACGAGCAAATTTGGCTAGGGTAAATAAAATCAGAGAGTTAAATGCATGGCTCAAAGACTGGTGTGGGAGAAATGGGTTTTGCTTCTTGGGACACTGGCACCAGTACTGGGACAGGAGAGAGCTGTTCTGTTGGAACAGACTTCACTTGGCTAGTGCTGAGACTAGAATCCTGGCGAATCGAATAACTAGGGCTATAGAGAGGGCTTTAAACAAATTAGTGGGGGGGAGGTTTCAAAAGAGCGAAAAATAAAAATGTCAGCGGAGAAGGCAATAGAGCAAGGTAGCAGTGGGGGAATTAAAAACCAGAGTGTGTCAGGAAGGGACAGAATGTATAAAGATAAAGGTAGAGTAGTAAAGGGGGTAAAAGCAGGAATAAATTGTCACAAAACATATTTAAAAGTTCTTTATCTGAATGCACGCAGCATTCATAACAAAATAGACGAGTTGACGGTACAAATAACTACACATGAGTATGACCTGGTGGCCATTACAGAAACATGGCTGCAAGGTGACCATGACTGGGAACTAAACATCCAGGGGTATTTGACAATTAGGAAGGACAGACAGGAATGAAAGGGAGGTGGTTATGTTAATAAAGGATGGAATCACTGCAATAGTGAGAAATGATATTGGGTCAAAGGATCAGGATAGTGAAACTGTTTGGGTGGAGATAAGGAATAATAAGGGGAAAAAGTCACTAGTGGGCATAGTCTATAGGCCTCCTAACAGTTGCAACTCTGTTGGTCGGAGTATAAATCAGGAAATAGTTGGGGCTTGTAATAAGGGAACAGTTATAATCATGGGGGATTTTAACTTTCATATTGACTGGACAAATCAAATTGGGCAGGGCAGCCTTGAGGAAGAGTTCATAGAGTGCATTAGGGATGGGTTCCTTGAGCAGTATGTAACTGAACCAACCAGGGGGTAGGCAATCTTAGATCTGGTCCTGTGTAATGAGACAGGATTAATAAAAAATGTCCTAGTAAAGGATCCCCTTGGAATTAGTGAGCATAACATGGTTGAATTCCAAATTCAGTTGGAGGGTGAGAGAGTTGGATCTCAAACCAGCGTACTAAGCTTAAATAAAGGAGATTATGAAGGTATGAGAGCAGAGTTGACTAAAGTGGACTGGGAAAATAGATTAAAGTGTAAGACGGTACATGAGCAGTGGTGTACATTCAAGGAGATATTTCACAACTTTCAAGAAAAATATATTCCACTGAGGAAAAAGGGGCGTAAAAGAAAAGACAGCAACCCGTGGCTAAGTAAAGTAATAAAGGATAGTATCCGACTGAAAACAAGGGCATATAAAGTAGCCAAATCTAGTGGGAGGATAGAAGATTGGGAAGCATTTAAAAGCCAGCAAAGAATAACTAAAAGATTAATTAAGAAAGGGAAGATAGATTATGAAAGTAAACTAGCAAAAAATATAAAAACAGATAGCAAGAGTTTCTACAGTTTTATAAAAAGAAAAAGGGTGGCTAAAGTGAATGTTGGTCCCTTAGAGGATGAGACCGGGATATTAGTGGTGGGGAACATGGAGATGGCAAAAATGCTGAACAAATATTTTGTATCAGTCTTTACAGTAGAGGACACTAAAAATATCCCAACACTGGACAAACAGGGGGCTATAGGAGGGGAGGAGCTAAACATGATTAAAATCACTAAGGAGGTGGTACTTGGTAAGATAATGGGACTAAAGGCGGATAAATCACCTGGACCTGATGGCTTACATCCTAGGGTCTTGAGAGAAGTAGCAGTAGGGATTGTGGATGCATTGGTGGTAATTTTCCAAAACTCCCTGGATTCAGGAAAGGTCCCAGCAGATTGGAAAACTGCTAATGTAATGCCCTTATTTAAAAAGGGAGGTAGACAAAAGGCTGGAAACTATAGACCAGTTAGCCTAACATCTGTGGTTGGTAAAATGTTGGAGTCCACTATTAAGGAAGCAGTAACAGGACATTTGGATCAGCATAATTTAATCGGACAGAGTCAGCATGGTTTTATGAAGGGGAAGTCATGTTTGACAAATTTGCTCGAATTCTTTGAGGACGTAACAAACAGGGTGGATAAAGGGGAACCAGTGGATGTGGTGTATTTGGACTTCCAAAAGGCATTTGACAAGGTGCCACACAAAAGATTACTGCACAAGATAAAAAATCATGGGATTGGGGGCAATATACTGGCATGGGTGGAAGATTGGCTATCTAACAGAAAACAGAGAGTTGGGATAAATGGTTCATTCTCGGGTTGGCAATCAGTAACTAGCGGTGTTCCGCAGGGGTCAGTGCTGGGACCCCAACTCTTTACAATCTATATTAACGATTTGGAGGAAGGGACCGAGTGCAACGTATCCAAGTTCGCCAACGATACAAAGATGGGAGGGAAAGCAGTGAGTGAGGAGGAGATAAAAAACCTGCAAAAGGACATAGACAGGCTAAGTGAGTGCGCAAAAATTTGGCAGATGGAATATAATTTTGGAAAGTGTGAGGTTATGCACTTTGGTAGAAAAAAATCAAAGAGCAAGTTATTATCTAAATGGAGAAAAACTGCAAAGTGCTACAGTACAAAGGGATCTGGGGGTCCTGGTGCATGAAACACAGAAGGTTAGTATGCAGGTACAGCAGGTGATCAGGAAGGCCAATGGAATCTTGGCTTTTATTGCAAGAGTGATGGAGTATAAAAGCAGGGAAGTCTTGCTGCAGTTATACAGGGTGTTGGTGAGGCCACACCTGGAATACTGCGTACAGTTTTGGTTTCCATATTTAAGAAAATATATACTTGCTCTTGAGGCAGTTCAGAGAAGCTTCACTCAGTTGATTCCGGAGATGAGGGGGTTGACTTATGAGGAAAGGTTGAGTAGGTTGGGCCTCTACTCATTGGAATTCAGAAGAATGAGAGGCGATCTTATCGAAACATATAAGATTGTGAGGGGGCTTGATCGGGTGGATGCGGTGAGGATGTTTCCACTGATGGGTGAGACTAGAACTAGGGGGCATAATCTTAGAATAAGGGGCTGCTTTTTCAAAACTGAGATGAGGAGAAACTTCTTCACTCAGAGGGTGGTGAATCTATGGAATTTGCTGCCTCAGAGAGTTGTGGAAGCTGCGACATTAAATAAATTTAAAACGGAGATGGACAGTGTAGTGTATGTACCTTTAAGAGAGAACTGCTTTTACAGCTCCTGTATACTGTAGTGCCGGCAGTGACCTCACCTGTATATAAGCCTTGAGCATGCCTCTGTACCCCCAGTCTTGAGACTACCCTACTCCAGTAAACACCTGTTGATTGTTAAGTTACAGCATCCGTGTAGTTATTGGAAAACATCATACCCTCAGAATCACGGATCTAACAGACAGTTTCCGAGCTGATAA